>NC_081431.1:615416-948333 GCF_949786415.1 Peromyscus eremicus
TTGACAGGTCCTCCCTTTGAGAAGCCTGCAATTCCCAAGCAGGTTTATCTGGGGTTGGGATATAGTGGGTAGTGGTCATTTTTATCCAGTTCTGCTTTAGTCTCCTTGTCCTGCCTTTGTTGCATCTGGCCATTTCCACCTCTTGTTCCTCTTGTCTGTCTTACTCATAATATATATTGAGGAGGGATATGTTGCACACTGAAGTTAAAGCTTCTTCTGCCTCTTCCAGCCCAGGCCCTCTCACTGGATGCTGAGAGAGGCTGCTGTCCTTATGTCTGTCCTCCTTTGTGCGGATATTGGACTTCTCCACACTCACTGTCAGTCCCTGCCTTCAAAGCTACTGCCAATTGGCTGAAGTGAAGACCTCTTCTTACAGCTCCTAGGTTAGGACCCTTCTCTTGCCATTCTAGCTTTAGAACTAGAGGTAGAGTGTACTGAATGAGATAAGGGGCTGTGGTGAGTGACTGCCACTCAAATGAGCATGTACCCCCCCCCCCCCGAGACTTTAATGTGACTATTGCACAAGTCTTGCCCTAGAGGGAGGAAGTGGAACCCTATATCCAGACCCAGGCAAGGATCCTTCTGAGGCATGCTTACAGTTGGTGGGCACTGCAGTTATAGAACTTGAACTCGGTGCTGACAAAGATCTTTCCTGTCTCCTTGGATCTCAGCTGCAGCTCTAGGCCAAACCAGTCTGCAAGAGAGGACAGAGTGTGAACCTGGGGTCCAGTGAACACCCTGAGGGGAAGACCATGTCATAGAGCCTCCCAGAAGTATAGATAGAAAAAGGCTGCCTGAACATGCTTTGCCCCTGAAAATCCCTACCAGATTATCCCTCAGTAACCAATTCTATTAGTTCCTTGGCTTGGTTAGGCATACTCAATTACTGAAAGAATTTCAGAATATTAGCAGAATCCTTCAAGCCAAGTTTGGTGGAGAAAGCTCAATACAATCTATTGCCTGAATCTCACCTGTTCCTAGAAGGGACAGGAAGTGGGCACAGTGCACATTATGCATTCTCAGCCCAGGAGGAATGAACATTTTCCTCCTTGAATCGCACTTAGGGCATAGCACAGTGCTTTCAAACTCAAACAAGTTATGTAAGCCAATATTAGCATCTTGTATGTGAAGACTGGTCAGGTAGCTTCATGTCTGTATTTGTGACTCCTATGTTTACCATGACACCAATGGCTCTTTTTGCATATAATCCTTACCTTGATCCAGAGGGATAACAGGGACATCCTTGGGCCCAGGTGAGATGCAGATGACTTGGCTCCCAGACACCTGTCCCTCCACCTCAGTCAAGTTCCCAAAGGCACAGGCGATACCCTCAGAGAGGTTGGGGGCATCATTCACAACCAGGCTGAGCTGTGGGGAAAGCAAGAGCTCAGGAGAACCAGGCCCCAGGCAAGGCTCCCTGCCAGGACCAATTGCTCAGGGAGCTCCTTGACTTCGTCTATAAGAGAAGGGCATTGGTCTAGTGATCTTCCATTTTTGATGCTGAGCAATTAGAATAACAAATGGTTGTGTGGGGTCAGTGGTTTTCATAAAGATTGTTACTGTTAATTCTTCAATCTTGTCCAGCATCAGAAAGCACTTGGTATTTAAGGAAGTAAGGGGATTTGTACTAATATGCATCTCAGACCCTGCTCTATCTGATATGGAAATTAATTGCAAAGCACATATGCAAGTGAGTCATAAGCTTAAGACTTTATCACAGGCCTTATTTTGGGCTCCTTGGAATGTAAGCTTCATCAGGATGGTAGAAGACAGCAGATCTTTTCCCCAGCTACCACTCACCCATTTATTTGGAAGCTGTATTCTCCAGAGCTTCTGCTCCTCTATTCCCTCTGGGCTTTCTACTTTCCAGCAGTGCCATGGTGTGGGGCAGGAGACTCACAAGATGCACAGGGGATCAAAGAAGGGTCACTGATGGCTAAATAATGTATGCCACCTAAGAACTCTATCTAGAACAGCAGTCTCCAGCCTGGCTAAATTTGCAGAGCCTCATTTTAGTGATTAAAAAAAAACTAGACTTTCAGAATTTGGAAAGTGTTCTGAATTCAGGCCACTTTTCAATGAGTTTGTCCTCAACTTCCACAATAGGCACAACCTCCCTGATTGTTTCATTAGCATCACTGGAGCCCAAACCTCCTGGTGGGTATGAATGAACTGAAACTATGGAAGGTTCATTAACTAATTAACATTCATGAATGCTCATAAAACCTTCACAATGAAATTGCAGTCAGGGCCTAAGGACACAGAATATTTTGGGTTGTATCTTGACAGGTGGCTGAGGGCTATTTTTACTTTGTTTAATATTCTCTTTAAGCATACACTTTGAATAAGTCTCAGTCTTTCTTTAATCTCTCTCCTGCCCACCAAACACAATGGCAAGCTAAGGCTTTCTTGAATAATTAACAAACAGAAGACTGAAATGATACTATGTCCTAAGAATGTGCTGTTAGGTACTGTACCATAGGTTTTTATATTATTATTTTTTAAGCACTGAAATTCTGATTAATATGTGCAGATATTAAAGAAGTGTGCTCTGTGTCCCCGTCCTCCCTGCTGCATACTCACCAGCCGACTGTGATCTGACACAGAGATGCTGCTGGGGTGCACCTCAAGGCTCATGCACTGGCTGATACTGGCAGCAAATCGATTTGCTTCCCAGGCCCGTTGGCATTTGTCCCTTCGGGAGCACCTATATGAACACAGATTCATAAGAGGTCATGTCCACTGTCCCTGGGTAATAGAGATTTGCTGCCCCAGCACTGTAGCTTATTGCTTTGTGATAACTTTCATTGTATTCTCAGGTGTCCACTATCACATAAAGCTAAAGATGTATCAAGGGAGAGGTATTAATTTCCAACCTAGATGGTGGTTAGGTATAAAGAACACCATGCTAGTACTAGGGGATGCTCAAGTAAGTAAGTAAGAAGTTTAGGGTACTTGAGAAGCAGGGCTGTGAACATGAACTCTGCAGCTAGAATGTTAGGCTCTAATACCAGGCCTGTTACCTGCTAGCTGGATCCCACTGGACAAGTTACTTAATATTTCTCTTCTCTGTTTCCTAAACCTTAAAATAGCAAGGATGATGATAATACCCTACCTTGTAAGGCTATTCTAAGGTTAAAGTGAATTAGTACTCAGAATGCAGCCTGGCATTCAGTGGATGTATCCCTGTGCTAGCCCTTGTGATATTGATATTAATAATAATGATTAATAACATTATCACACACCTCCAAGGTGTTAGCAAGCAGGAGAGGGTCTTAGCTGTGAGATAGGATCCATGTGATCTTTGGCTGGATTAATGGCTCTTTAAAGGAAGATACCATGTTTTATTCAACAAAATATTCTGTCACAAGGTATATTTTAAATAAATGTTTGTGTCATGAAATAATGCTTTAAGTCAAAGAGACAGACAAAGCATGTGTCCAGGGCTGCCTCTGTCAGAAAGCCCATGTGGCCATTTCTCCTGACATCTTCATCTTTGGCTCCAGGTTCCTCATTCCATGCTGGCAGGTAAGTAACGCGAAGCTTGGGGCTACTACATGCTGTGTTTTATGGATCAGGTTCAGTGCTGGTGCAGCTCCAAACCAAATAACCAAACAGGACATAGGACTACTGTAATCCACAATCAAGCAGTAATTCCTACTCTGACTCCCCAAGCTCCTCCCTTCTTCCTTTCCAAGTACATAATGGATCCAAATATGAGTGCTGTCAAAGAAAAGAATTATAGAGGTTTAAGTGAATTCTTACAATAGCTTTAAAGTGGGCTGTTGACTAGAGCCTTTATCTCACTGACTCACTGAAATGGTTCTTTTTATCTTTTCTTTTTTTAATCATACTATTTGTGGCAAGAACCCTAACAGAGATAAAATAGTCTGGGAGACAATAACACACTTGCAGGGGCAAGTCATACAGAAGAGACAGGAAGGTTTCAGTTCCCCTAGGACCCAGAGGCTCTCAGTCATCAGACCATTGCATCAATTCTCTACTTCTTTAGAAGAGGCTGGCTTTTAGGCCTGGGGCTGAAGTTGTGGGTCCTTACTGCCCTGCTAGCTGGGCAGTATGGGAGGGTAGGTGGAAGGAAAGTCAAGAGGGTCCGCTGAAGATGACAATGTCAGGTAATGAGAAACCTGAATATGAAAGGTGCAGCTCCTGTCCCCATGCAAACTTGGTAGGTAGAATGGCTAGAAGGTGCGTGTAGTAGGAATTTACTTCGCCCATGACCTTGGACTATCTGGCTTGATAGAGGCAGTGCTTCTTATCTGCCACTTAAAAGGGGGGAGAAAGGGAGTCGAGCTCTCTTGGGTGGCAAAGACCTGATCAGATGGCATGAAGCAGCCTGTGATTGGTCCCCAGCTTTCCAAGGACTTTGCAACTGGATTTACCTTATCCTGTATTAGTGAGTCTGTTTTCCCCATAGAACACCTTAATAAATTGATATAGACCATTGAGGCTCTCATTACAGGTGTGAACCCAGGTAGGTGGGGAAGATTCTCTGAAGACAACTGAGGAATTCAGTGGGCAGAGGAAATTGAGGCTATCTTGATGGGACTCAGTCATTCCAGAAGACACAGCTGGCCTGGACCAAAAGGAAGATGAGGTGTTCTAGGGTAACTGAGAGATGGGGTCATTATTGATCCATCCATAGGTGCAGATAGAAGTTGGTGAAAGCAGTGCTCTTGCTGTGAATAAATAATAACCCCAATCTGTAATTCTATTGTGTTCTTTCTATATATGCAAAGTGTAACAGGCACTGAAGCCTGGAGAATGAGGCAGGGAGGGAAGATGGGGAAGGAGGTAGATGGCCCAGGTAAGAAGTGACTACTGCGGAGTGAGAGGGCTTAAAGCCTGGGACCTTCTCACAGAGCTGTGAGTGAACTGTCAAATTCCTCAGAGAAAGAGCCTGCAGATTGTTGGGTCAGCCTCACTGAAGGCAGACAAACTCTTGGCTTTTCCATTCCTCAGCAGAGTGGCTAGCTCTGGCATCTTGACCACCTGTCTGACTTACATGAAAACATACTGTCCAGGTTTTGTTGAGGTTGCTTTTGTAAAACTTTTTGAGAAGTCTCATGCTTCCAAAAACCCAAGCAGGGACTCAATCCTTTGTCAGTGGGCTCAAATCCAGTCCAGATTTTGCATCTGTGAAGCCTCCCTCCCTCCCTCCAGAGCCCTCCCAACACCTGCTGCAGAGGCTGAAAGCCAAGAGCTATTGTGCAGGACCCTGAACTCTGGCCCTCTGCCTCCGCCTCCACCCCAAAACCCAGCACATTTCATAGAGACGCTTTGGTAGCTGGCGTGGCGCCATGGAGTTTCCAACACTATTGGGCAACAGAATCCCTAGCCAGGCCCCTGCTTTAGGGCTTTCACCCTTTTCTCTTCCTCTGGGCTCTTCGAATTAGGAAGTTTAAGTGTGATTTTGCATTTCTATTGAGCTGTTGTTCAATGGTGGGGATCTATCTGAATAGGGATATGAGGCCAGTTGGATGCAATGCAGATTTCTTGGAATCATGAAATAATGAGGCCAGAAGGGTCCTCCTAAGGGTACAGAGTCCTTAATAATTATTTTGATTTGTGTTGCCTTTTTTTTTTTTATTTCCAAAGCATTTATTATTTCATTTAGGCTTTGCTATTCACCTGTGAAATAGGCACTTTCCTTGTTTAGCAAAGGAGAAACGTAGACCTGGAGTTGTCCGGGCACTCACCTAGGGTCACACAGCAGCTAGCTGGAGTGCAAATTCCAAGTTCTTTGCTCTACCATCCGGTCTGTATGCCTTATCCTAGCTTCTTGTCCAGCCACTGCAAGAGGCTTTTGGAAAATTTAGGGATTCTACAGCTGCCCTGTGATTTCTCACAATGACATGAGAACATAATCATGTGTTTTCAAAGTAACTGAGAAGATGAGCAAAGGACTGAATTCAGGAAGCAAACTGTGTGGCCTCTTCCTGTCTTCCACATTGTGTCTCATTTATAATCGCTACTGTTCAAAAGAGGGAAATTCCTCTACTGTCCAGTCCATCATACCAGGAAACCTCCCAGTCTTTTGCATGCTGGGACCACCTCTGGAATACCACAAACTTACATGTTGTGCAGGGCACACCAGCCACAGTGAGGATCCCCTGAGCTTAGACACTCTCCACAAGTTGTGTACTGTTCACATGATTCAACAGGGACCCTGGTGACCTGGCAGAGAGAGGAAGGTCAGGTTGTGACAAATTGAAGGTGCGTTTCAAAACTCTCCTTTATCCATGCCCCCTAAGGTGTTCCTATCTCATTTTGGGTTGAGTCTGAAGAGGGTAATCCTAAACAGAACGTGTCTGAATGGTAGCTCAGGACTCCTTGAGTTTACTAAAGGTAGAAAGGAAATCCTCTATCCTGTTGCTTCTTTCCACCAGTGTCTTTTTGGGAGCCTGGCAAGTCCCTGGCAAGTGTTAAAAAATGGTTAACTCTGCTGAAAGGCTATTGAGTGGCACAAACTCATCTCTGAAGAGCTTTCAGCTGGGCTTGGGCTGAGACATCCTTTCTGCACAGCACACATGGGGTGGAGGGAGAAACTTTTCCCATCAAATAATATTCATAGCATGGCACTAGCACTTTATAGCTAACCAAGTTTACCACCTGGATCCAATTATCTCATTCTCTGAAGTCTGCATTCAGTTTCTCTAGTAAATCTCCCATTCTTTGAGAAGTCTGGCTTAATGGGAACCTCCACAGAGAAGCGCCGCCTGTTTGATTCTGCTTTGCCTGACTAGTGGGAATTTGCCCTCCCCCCCCATAAAGCACAGCTTTTGAAACCCCTCCTGGTTTTCTGGAGGGGCTTGGCAAAGGCCTGAGCTGTGTGTGTGTGTGTGTGTGTGTGTGTTGACACCACTCTTCTGCACCTGCCCAGCACATGTGACAATAAAGGCCAGGCAAAAGGGCTAGATGACTGAGTTTTCCATTTAACATATCTTAGGTGTCTGTTGTTGGCTAGGTAAGAGGCTTCTGAGTTGCAAAAAATGCATGCTGGGTTGGAAATACAAGCTTATTTGCTGGGCCATAGAGGACAACCACCTGCTAGAAGTGTGAGCCCAGGTGAACACATGACACTTGTCCAATGATAAAATGAACATTCTGCCACTGGCAGGAGACAACAATGTGAGGGGAACATGTTTACAAAATCCTTCCCAGAGGGTCTGAATGGATCCTAACATGGTAAACTCAGTGAAAGCTTATTGAATGTCAGCTCTGTGGTGGCCTTGATGTTCAGCAACAGAGAATCCACTGCAAATGGCACAGATTCAGCCAGAGCAAAGCCCAGGAGTCCACTGGAACTGGCAGTCCCCAACTGATATTTGCTTTGTATGTTGCTCAGCACTGGAGTCAGGATTGGTGTGAGCATCTAGTGCCTTGGGAGCTCAGAAGAAGGGGCATCCAGGCTAATTTGTCAGGAAGATGGAGACAGAGGTTATGGGCGAGTCTTCAAGGATAAGAATGTATCCAGCTGGGCATGCTGACACATGTCTGGAATTCTAGCACTTGAGTATTGAGTGTGAGCTGAGGTAGGAGTATTATCTATAAGTTACCTAGCCTGGGCTACTTAGTGAATTCCAGGCCAGCCTAGGTTACAAAGTAAGACTCAGTCTTATAAAATAATAGGAATAGTAGGAGAAGGAGGAAGGGGAGAAGAAAGAAAAAGATGATGAAGAGAGGAATCACTAGGTGGAGAGACCCAAAAGACTTTCCAAGCTGAAGGATTATCATGGGCAAAAGCAGTCAAGGAAAAGTTCATTCTAACTTGAACTTGCAGGCATCTTTTCTCATTCATTTACCTTTAGTACACCATACCAATACAACTGAGTGACATGCCCAGCCTTAAAATCAAACTCTCTTCAATAAGGAAATAAGATGTAGGGAAGGTAAGCATAAAATCTGGAAATCTGTCTTAAAAAGTATATACTTTAGGCCGGGTGGTGGTGGCGCACGCCTTTAATCCCAGCACTCGGGAGGCAGAGCCAGGCAGATCTCTGTGAGTTCGAGGCCAGCCTGGGCTACCAAGTGAGTTCCAGGAAAGGCGCAAAGCTACACAGAGAAACCCTGTCTCGAAAAACAAAAAAACCAAACCAAACCAAAACAAAACAAAAGTATATACTTTAAATGTAGCTTGGGGAATCATTGCTTTAAAAACCTCAAGCATAATATACCTGAGGATTTGGATTGATTCTAAATCAGCCCTGTGTGAACTAAGAGGGTGATGTAACAAGTAAAGAAGCTAATGATATTATGGACTACCAAAACAGACTTACAGTGTCAGCATGAGAAGCCTTGACATAAGAAAATCATAATGGTATGATTTTCAATAGTCACTTTGTCCAAAATGTACCCATCATGGGGATGGCTGGCAGGAAGAGTGGTCTTCCTCTGGGAGGCTATGAAAGGGACTTTACCCTGAAAGGAGGCTGTGGCCCCTTACAATTTGGATATCCAAGAATTTTATCTCTCACATTTTACTCACTATCTCTGAGATTATAGTTTCTTTCTTTCTTTTTTTAAAAAATCAGGCTGAGGCAGTCGGGTCTCTGTGAGTTTGAGGACAGCCAGGTGAGTCTACAGAGTGAGTTCCAGGACAGCCAGGTCTACACAGAGAAACCCTCTCTTGAAAAACAAACCAAAACCAATTTTATCTTTGTGTGTGTATATGTGTATATGTATTTGGAGTGTGCGTGTGTGTGTGTGTGTGTGTGTGTGTGTGTGTGTGTTTCTACATGCAGGCATGCATTTACCATGGTGCACATGTGATCAGAAGACATTTTCAGGCACCAATCTTTGCCTCTCACTTTGTTGGCAGCAGGGTCTCTTTGTTGTGCATTGAGATACACAACAAGCTAGCTGGCCTGTGAGCTTGCTGGTATCACCTCCCATCTTGCTATAGGAGCAACGGGATTCTAAACCATGCCACAAAGTCCAGCTTTACATGGATTATAGGGATCCGATCTCAGATACTCATGCTTGTACAGTGAATGCTTTGCCTACTGAGCCATCCAGCCCAACACTTGTACATTTGCCATTTGAAAGACAACATCCAGCTATTACTATAAAAGAATAATCCTTGAAACTTGCTCACAGTCAGCAATACCTACAAGAAGCACCTTTCTAGCAGGTGCCTCCTAGAGAAATAGGTCCCAAGTCCAGGCCTGATGATTCTCAATCTCTCAGGATATCTGGGACCCCAGGGCCCAGTAGGCATCTGTTGGATCCCTCTGGTCTACTCTGCAAGGTCTAAGAGCACCAGTCTAGTGTCCATTCCCTTTCTTGGGTTTTGGGCTCCTTGTGAGTGATGTCTGCATCTGGCTGGAAATTAAAACAACTGTCTGCATTGCATTCGGCCCGTCTGTCAAAACACAGCCTGGCTCTCAGCAGCTGGGAAAGGGGGCCCTGAATGAAAGCAGTGTCTCCAGCAACAAAGACCACTTTCATGCCAAGTGCCATGGAGATAGTGAAACCCTGTTCTTCTCCAAACATGAAACCAACAGCACAACTATTTTTCCTATTTCCTGGGCCCTCCTGGTGGGATTTTTTTTAAAAGGCAGAGTAAAGTGAAACAGGAAACTTAGAAAGAGGGCGGGCTTGAGAACTTGCATTATTCTTTATGATCTACTAGGTAGGCACAAATCAGAGGAACAGCTGTCACAGTGACTGGGAGGAGACCCTTAAAGAAAGAAAGGCTCGTGGACCTTCCCTGTCCCTACCTTCATGTAATTTTAGTTTCATTTTAGTTTCATTCAGTTCCATTAGCTAGCACTTGTTGATCTGATACTCCATATAGGCTGGTAGTACACATTTCAGGAGAATAAAAACAAACAGTATTACAACACAGCTACTACTTCAAGCTGTACATGAGCTGTCATAAGACCAAAGTGCTGTATTCTCGGGGTAACAAGAAAAAAGGCAGAGGGGATTCTGAGAAAAGAAAGACTTTGGTATCTATACTGACTGTCTAATAGGATCACCATTAGCCCCATGTGGCTGTTGAATATTTGAGAGTACTAGTCCAAACTGAGGTGTGCTATAAATACCCAATGAATACTGATCCTGAAGATTTAGGAAATAAAAGAAAGCAAATATCACACTAGAAATTTGATACTGACATCTTCAAAAATTAATGTTTTGCATATAGTAGGTTAAATGAGATCTTCTTACTGTTTGAAATATAGCTACTGGGGAAGTGGCAACCAAGCCTGCAACTTCTGTCTATGGCCCACATTTGTTTTCTTTCTGCTTGTGCTGCCAGGAGGTTTTTGTGTGAATCTGTCATGGCCTGAGTCTTATAGGATGAATATCTTTAACATATTTCAGAAGGATAGACCCACAACCCAGGAAAGCAGAGTCCCTTAGGAGCCTGTATGAGGACAAAGTAGTAAGAGTATAAAAAGTTAGAAAGGTGGTCCTGGTACCCTTGGGAAGGCTGGGGAAGAATTAGATTATCTCTGAGCTCTTTATCCTGTTATTCACAAGCCAAAAGAATATCTTTCATAAATAGGTGGCTGGGAGGCTACCAAGGAACTGTGGTTCTCAATGCATGGTCCTTGAACTGCAACCACGTTATCACCTTAAGGTTAGACAACAAAGTCTGGGTCCACTCAGGCAGAACTGCCACCTCTCCAGTCGGTTTGCAGATGTGCTGAAGTTTTAAAGCTTCTTAGGACATCTTTAAACGGCAGGTTGGAAACCCAGGCCCCCAACCAAACTGCCCTTGGGCTATGGCAGGAAGTAATGTTTTAAGAGCCTGGATGCAAACAAAAAAACTCTGGGAACCAAGTTCAATCAAACCTGGGGAGTTTGAAGAAGCCCTATGTGGAGCCCCAGGTGGCAGTCTTGTACTTGCTAGGACCAATTGGGACCAGGCTTCAGGCTACAGGAGAATGGGCATTTTCTCCTAGAGTGGCCATGATATGTGGAGGGCAGGGCTTTTCCAGGGCTGATTCAAAGTTTAATGAAATACTCCTTGATTCTTTAATCAGTGTTTGCTTATTATTTCATTTTAACTAGGCCAAAGCCCATCCAGTGAGTGCTGAGATCTGAGATTCCTGGGTTGTCTTAGGAGATCCTAGATGAGTTGCATGGGAGAGTTCATATAGAAGGGCATCATCTCCTGCCTCTGCCTGCCCACTGCCTCCCTGGCAACCCAAAAACTGCCTGTGACTGGGTTCCACCCTCACACTCCACATTATTTCCTGTTTGAGCTTATGTCTTATAATTACACTTCTAATGACTATAACTGTCCTATTAAGTCATTTACTTAAGAAATACTCTTAATTAAAGATGACTCATACTATGTTCTTGGCTCCTATGGTCCAGGGGCCCTGCATCCTTGGTATCTTCCGGGACCTTATTTAGTAGGGCTGGACCCATGTAAGAATGAATCAATGGGGTGTGCATGTGGGATCCTTTACCCCAACTCTCTCCACTCAGTACATTGGGCACCCATCAGGGACATCCTAAGATTATGATTGGCTATGGGGACAAGTCTCTGGGGAAAGCTACTGGAATCTGCCTTGTTCCTGAAGGTCTTGAAGACAACTCCTGAGGCAGGATGACTCTGTGATCTTGGTAGAACTGTCACTCTCACACTTGACAGAGGCTCTGGACAGTTCCTGTCCACAGAGAAATGCATAAATCTCCAGATGCAAGAATTCCCAGGAAAGACAGAGCACTAGTGCTCATCCCTGTATGAAGACCTGGAAAGAGCAAAATGGTTCTAATACCTGGAGGGACCTTCCAGAGAAGCACCTGACTTGAAAGTAGAAACCCTCTAGGATATAAATGATGCCTGAATCCTCGGGTCTCTGAGGTGGTAAGTGAGCCTTTGGGTCATACTACTTTGTGAGACAAAAGGGGTGTATTCTCTACCCTGCTAAAGCCCATAGTTCAGTGGGAACCAAGACTCACTGCAGTGGAGTAGATACTACAATGAAGGTAAAAATCAAGGTACAGTAGTGGCTGGGAGGCCACAGCAGTACCTCACCACTTGCTGCAAGGGTAGCAGCTGGAGTTCAGTGTTCAGAGTTTTGCAGGATTCCTTTGGGATCATGTAAGTGAGAGACAGAGGAGGAGGGAGAGGATAAGGGAAAGCTGTTCCCCAGACACTGAGCATCTAATCCTCTGCTTCCCTGGAATTTGCTTGCCCCCTGCCAGATGGGACACCTGTTCCCACATGTGTGCCCTGCTCTGACACAATGAAAGGAACACAGGCCTTCTCCATGGCTGAGAGCCAGGTGACAGCATGGGAGGTGTCATAGACAGCCTGGCTGGAGCATGCAGTTGGCCTAGTCAACAACCCTCTGGTCCCCAGAGCCAGGGGCAAAGCACACAGCAGCTGAGACTGATGGAACTGACTCCCTGGCCTCTTTCCTTCCTTTTTGTCATTTGGAGTAGTCCTTCCCTACAGATTGTTTTACTCAAAGTTTGTAGGATTTCAGCTGAGTCCATTTTCTCCTCTTTCCCCCATCCCAACCCCGACTTTGAGAAATTATCTGACAGTCATTGATATGCAGGCGATTACACATTAGAGAATGATTTCCTGGGTGCTGTGTAGATAAAGGCCCACAGCACAGTTACAACAATACCACAAAGGGAGTTACATTCACAGGATGATCTCATTTGATCTGCACAACTCCCCAGAGATCAGGCCATTGGGTTTTATTATATATTATGATCCAACTAGATCCAACAGAAAATTAAGGTTCCAAAGAGCTGTCTTCACTGGGTCTCACACTGAGTGGACTTTTACTCCCCTGGGACAAGCTGCATAGGCTCCTGCTATGGGTTAGAAAAGGTCAGTTCCAGAAAAGAGAGGATGGCCAGATCTGAGGCAGAATCAGAGTAGGTCCAGGAGGTTGGAGGCAACCTGCAGCAGGTACTCAATGGTGCTAGCTGATAGGTACTTTTTTTTTTTTTTTGAGGCTTGTCTGATGTCTTGTTGGCACTGTTGCAATTTGTTGCAAAAACTATGAAGAGCCCAGTGAAGATTATACCTAGCAGCTAAGGATCTGTCCTACTTTTACACCTGATGGTGGCCAAGGTCCTTACAGACACCAAAAGACTGCTAGTGGTCAGGAAGGCCCATTCTAGCCTCTAGCCCTGATTCTCTCAGGTACACACGGGATAGCCACTCTTACGACCAATTGTACTACAGCCCCCTTGGCCCGTTATGTCTCCATCCAAAAATAACCACATGTCTCTCTTTTCATGTTCATGGACAAAGCTGATTGAGTACTGGATATCCAAAGCTACTCAGGGGTAGGGTAAAGGCATGGAGGTCCCAGACCGATATGTCTCTTCCTTGGATCTGTCCCTCACTACAGGGAAGAGGGGTACTGGGGACTCCCACTGGTGGCTCACAGATTGCTGGATGACATCAACTTGCTCTGAGCTTAGGAGTTAACACAGGTTGTAGAATGAAATGAAGCAGCAAGAACAATATACCAGTAGCTTCTGCTGACCTAGTAGCTACCACATGCCAGGCACTTGGCCTGTTACCTCATTTATCCCCTACACTCACCTTGTAGAGACATGCTTTTAGTCTTGTCTTCCCATTAGAAAACAGAGTCTGAGATCAGGTAACCTGTCAGGGTCACATGTCTTGTAGGTGGCAGAAACTGAGTCCAGCTCTGTCTGCCTCCCACATAAAGACAGAGGACAAAAGCAAGAATTAAAGGAAGGTTCTCCTTCCAGGCTGCTCCATGTCTGGCTTCCAGCACACCCTTCCTGCATGCCTCTCTGCTCCTTTGCTTTCCTACTCCCCTGCCACCCTCCAGAGACAGGGTATCTCTATGTAGCAGCCCTGGCTGTCCTGGAACTTGCTTTGTAGATGAAGCTGGCCTCCAACTCACAGAGATCTGCTTGCCTCTGTCTCCCAAATGTAGGGATTAAAGACATGTGCCACCACCACCCAGCTTACTTTCCTGCTTCTTAACAAATGTTTTAGTTGGTGAATCAGAAATCAGACAGCACAAAATGAGATAAGTTAAAGAGGGAGACAAATTGGGGAAGAAGAAGGTTTGCTGCTGAGGTATTTTCTAAGCTGATTATAACCAGAACCATAATGGAAGAGCCATGAGCAGATCCTACCCATATGAAACTCGTGAGGAAGATCTGTCTCTTAAAAGAATGCTTTGATTTATGTCTGGCCTGGGATTTGAAGTGTGGCTCTAGGCATTTGTGATGACCATATCAAAGTGGGGTAATACTACCAGACCAGATGATCTTGGGAATTCCCCAGCAGCCATCTTTCCTTCCAATCAACATCCACTAATGAAAAGAGATCATTATTGTTTATCCTCATGACTAGATCTTTTTCTTTACAAATCAATAATCATGTCCAGATATCCTTAAAATTTCATAAAGCAAATGCCACCAAGGCCCTGCCTATCCTGTAAATTATGAAAGTCTTGTGAACATTGACACTAAAAAAAAGGAGGTACCAACTCCAGCAACTCAGAACTGGTTCTCAAGCCTCTGACCACAGATACAGAAATACACAGCTTCCTGACCCAGAGCTGACCTGAGGCTATGTCCTAAGCCTTCTGACTATCTCTAGATCTGAAAGTAGAGTACAGTTCAAAGAGAAAATCTATTTTTAATGACTTGGGTGAGAAGGGTAGAGTGGCTGAGTAATTCAGAGTAATTAAAGCTATCTATCACTCGGAGAGAAGTACAAACTTGGTTGAGATTTTCAGAGACATTTCCCCCTCTTTCATAAATTCCAGCAGAGGCCCCACAGAAGATGGAAAGAACACAAGTACCAAGCCTCTAGCCCCAAACAGTGCAATTTAACCTTCTAGTGACCAGAAGCCCCCTGAGCCCTTCTCTGGTATTGCAGCCAGGAAGGCCTTGGCCTCTCTAGGAACTCTCTCTAGAGCAACACACCATGTTGGTTAAGAAGTAGTTAGAAGACAGTCTCATTTCAAGTTCAGGTCCTGCTCTCATTACCTATGGGGTACTAAGCTTATACATCCTTGAGCCTTAGTTTCCTTCCACACAATGGAGATAGTAATAGTATCAGTTCAGCTTTGAGACATATGTGACATCTCTTCACAAATGGCCTTGTACACAATTGGTGCTCAGCAGTGGTATCAGCCAATTCATTCTCCAACAGCAATCCTCTTGAAGTTGGCAGCATGTGTCAGGAGGCCCTGGCTTTGCAGTATTGCCAGTGTCTTTGAGCATTACACCTGGCCTTTCTGGGCTAGGACTCTTCTCTACCTTAAGTGGGGAATACCACGCGTGGAAAATGGTGCAGCCCCTCCAACCACTGATTCCTGATATAATCCCATCATTGAATCCATGTCTAGGATCCAAATGAAAATGAAAATTAAGCTAAGCCTCCTATGGGTGAAGAGAAAACAGGTAAGGGAAAACAGAGTAAGTGGAAAGGCAAAGGGCAAAGCACATGTCCCAGAGTCTTTTAATACCACACTGTTTTTTCAGCAGGACTCCTGGGCTGGAAACAATAGGGAGGTAGAAGTGGGGCCTTTTCTAGTTTAGAATTCTGGAGGGATCTACAGAGAATCAGTAATGCTGGTGCTGTGTTGTCTCCATGACAACAGTGGATTTATTCAGTTAGGGAAAGCAGGTGGGATAGGAAGCAGGGGATGAGAAGGATTGAGGAAAAAAGGACCCAAGAAATAATTCAAACAGATCTTCTACCTGGGAGCCAGATTAGCAATGTCCTGGGATTAGCAATGTCCTAGTTCCATATAGGGCTAGCATCAACTCATGACCAAGGAGGGGAAAGGCAAGTGGGAGGGGTGAAGTAATGAGGTAGCGATGCCCCCTTTACCTGGCTATTCCCATCCTTGTGTTCATACTGGAGCCTTGCTTAGAACTGGCTTCAGTGAAGCTCCTGGTCATGGGGTCCAAGTCCAGCTTTATCACATTGAGCTCAGCTTTATCTATGTTGGGTTCCTTCCCACTTAATAGGCCCCGGGCTCTGGCTTTGCCCTCTTTATTCATGGACTTCCAGTCACTAGGAAAGTATGAGAGAAAGGGAGGCTATAAAGCTAAATTTGTCCCCAAATCACCTTTAAAGGAGAAACTACCTATGGCTTTTGGTGTAGGAAGGTGAAGTTAGGGGGTCAGACATGCCAAGGAAAGGACTCCAAGGCTAGTCAGGGACCCAGGGTAAAAATGTCTCTGTAGGTGACTAAGGAGAGGGCAGACTTTGGTGTCTAAAATCAGCTCTCTTTGACAAAGGTCTTGGCATAATTCTCAGCCACGTTCCAGTTTCTGCCTGTAGGTGCCTAAGCTGAATTTCTTGTTGTGACATTGGCACTTGAAGTTACTGTTACACACATGTGTTCTCAGAGGATCCTTGTTTACAAATCTTCCAGCCTTGTTCAATTCCTGGGATTAGCTTTTAGGGTTTGAAGGAATCCAGGCTGAGGTTCCTAGCCTGTCTTAACAGAGAAAGATGATCCTTCAGATGATACAAATGGAAGCAGATTTTTCTCCAGCCTAGTCTCCCAGGACTCTAATGTATTCCCCACCCACCTTACATGCTCATCTTTATATAGGGATGGCTCCTAACTTACAATGATGATGATCTAATTTCACAATGATACAGAAGCAGGGGCTCTCAACAGACACCATGCTCAACTTCCAATTTTGATCTTAGCTACACTGGTGATATACAGAAAGCTTTTCACAGTGCTGGAGAGGGCAGCAAAGTAAGTTTCCAGTTAGATGTGATTGAGTGTGGACAACTCGTATTTCACAGTGGAATATGTTACTAGTGGTTTTAAATATATATATATAATGTGATATCTATATGTATACATATAGATATATAATGCATTCTTTAAAAAAACTCATCTATCTACAAAAACACCCATCTGTGTGTCCACCAGCTATTCAACATCTCATTACAAGATGGTTCTGTGTGAGATGGGTTTTGCTCAAAGGCAGGCTCGTGTGGGTATCTGGAGAACATTTAAGGTAGACTTATCTAGGATCTTCTTCCTCTCTTCCTTCTCATCTTCCCTCCTCTGCTTGTTCTCCTCTTCTTCTACCTCTTTTTTTCTTCTATTGCCTCCTCTTTTTCTCCTTCCCTTCCCTTCCCTTCCCTCCCCTTTCATTTCCTTTCCTTTTTTCATTTTCTTTCCGTTCCATTTCTTTCTTTAGATGAGAGAACAGGATCTCTCTCTCTACATAGCCCAGACTGGTCTTGAACCTGTGGATAATAATCTTCCTGTCTTAATCTTTCAAGTGCTGGGGTTACAGGTATGAACCATTATGCACAGGACTACATGCAGTTTTGATTTGGTACATCTTTAATCTAGGATGAACCCATCACAAGTCCAGGAGCATCTGTATGTCTGGGTCTCTGCTTCCTTTGTCTTCCTCTGAGGCATTCCCTATAGTCTACTTTAGCTCTTTATATGCTGGAATGCTGCATATGAGTGCCTGCTGAGAAGTGAGTCATATGTGCCCAGCAATCCAGGTTTTATTTTAAACTCCTCAAGTATACTCTCTCTGCTAGAGACCACCATGTTTGGCTGAAATCCCCTGGAATTTTCCTAGGATCCATGAGGTGACAATGTTTTCAACAGCAGAAGCACATGCTGTCATAGAAGGGACAACTGTCACCATTAGAAGCATCTGGCTCAGCCTCACTCAACTCATCACATGCTCAACTATGCTGATTGAGTCACTGACCCTCTCTGAGTTTCTGTTTCCACATCTGTAAATATTATTGGATACTAAAATTAAAACACCCATCAAAGTAAGTTACATGGTGGCAGAATGTTTGCAGTTGCTTGGGATCCAGTTTTAATTCCATTTCTTGCCCAGGGTCCCCTGACACAGATTAATAACATAAAAGGTAGAAGGAATAAAAAGGAGGACATTGTATGAGCTCTTGGAGGAAGCCCTTGGAGTCCATGCCTGGGAACACTTCAGTAGGACTCCTTGGAAGGTTTGAGTGGCACATCCTGGCTGTTGGGACAAAACAGGCAGGAATCAAGTAGGCAGGTGACCAAGGGACAAGAGGAGTTTGTAAAGTCACTATTCTCCCCACCCACATGGAAGGAAAGGCTAACCTGGTACTTTATATCTTGAAGTCCCTGAAAATCAGGGAACCTTTAGAAAATCAGGGCAGAGGGAAGTGTTGTCTGTAGGAAAATCATCCTACTTGGGAAGAAATGAAGTTATAGATGCTGTGGGTACCCCCAAGATCACCAAGTTCCCAGCCATGAAAGAATCAGAGACACTGGCCAGTTGGAGACCATGGAGCTCTTTGTGATAGTCTCAGTAGCGCCTCCCTGATCTCTCCTAACCCTTTCTCTGGAGAGTTCAAGACCAGCAGCTCAGAAGTAGGAGTAAGGTGTGAGAAAGAGCCGTGGCAGGTAGGCAGGGAACATACACCAGGCCAAGTCCTAAGGTGGTGTGAATAGGGACAAATCTAAGCTCCCATCAACCCAGCTTAATTCTGGTCATGAACTGTCATCTTTTTTTTTTTAATTTCTTAATATTCTTTTTTATTGGTCAAATTACCTATTTTCTTTTTTTATTTAATTTTTTTTAATTTTTATTTTGCAATACAATTCAGTTCTACATATCAGCCACGGATTCCCTTGTTCTCTCCCCTCCCTCCCCCCTCACCTTTCCCCCAGCCCACCCCCCATTCCCACCTCCTCCAGGGCAATGCCTCCCCCGCGGACTGAGATCAACCTGGTAGACTCAGTCTAGGTAGGTCCAGTCCCCTCCTCCCAGGCCGAGCCAAGCGATCCTGCATAGGCCCCAGGTTTCAAACAGCCAACTCATGCAATGAGCACAGGACCTGGTCCCACTGCCTGGATGCCTCCCAAACAGATCAAGCCAATCAACTGTCTCACCCATTCAGAGGGCCTGATCCAGTTGGTGACCCCTCAGCCATTGGTTCATAGTTCATGTGTTTCCATTTGTTTGGCTATTTGTCCCTGTGCTTTATCCAGCCTTGGTCTCAACAATTCTCGCTCATATAAACCCTCCTCATTCTCGCTAATTGGACTCCCAGAGATCCACTCGGGGCCTAGCCATGGATCTCTGCATCCAGATCCCTCAGTAGTTAGATGAGGTCTCTAGCACGACAATTAGGGTGTTTGGCCATCCCATCACCAGAGTAGGTCAGTTCGGGCTGTATCTCGACCATTGCCAGCAGTCTGTTGTGGGGGTATCTGTGGATTTCTGTGGGCCTCTCTAGCACTTTGCTTCTTCCTATTCTCACGTGGTCTTCATTTACCATGGTCTCCTATTCCTTGTTCTCCCTCTCTGTTGTTGATCCAGCTGGGATCTCCCGCTCCCCCAAGCTCTCTTTCCCTCGACCCTCGCCCTTCACTACCCCCACTCATGTCCAGGCTGTTCATGTAGATCTCATTCCATTTCTCTGTCATTGGGCGATCCCCGTGTCTTTCTTGGGGTCCTGTTTTCCAGGTAGCCTCCCTGGTGATGTGAGTAGCAGGCCAGTCATCCTTGATGAACTGTCATCTTAACCCTGAACAGACATTGTGTTTAAGATCAGACTTAGGGTTAAGGGTATCTTATTACCCCAGGGTGAGCTTCTTGCTGTTCAGCCCTATATGAGATCTGTATGACTCTTTCAAGATGTACCATCTAAAGGGACAGTGGGAGTAAAACAAAGTTACATTTAGATGTATCTCACAGCATTCTTAGTGGTAAGATAATAATGCTAATGATAGCTGTTCCTAACGCATATGGCTATGAGAGTCGCAGGAAATGAGTAGCAGCAGGGCATAGCACTGCTCAGTACCAGACTTGGAGCATGGATCAGGTGGACATAGCTGTTACTTCTGGGTCCTGCTAACTTTGTAATAAAATGACTTTATATTGAAGAAAGTTCTGGGTGTCAACTCTTAGCTGGTTTTGAGACCCGGTTCTCAGACCACAGGATCTTCCAACGAATGAATGGCTTACACAGTCTTTATCCACTAAAGTGACTGGAGATTTTCAGAATTAATCCTGAGTGGCCTCTTGCCTCTTTTGCCTCTGTCTTCTGGAGCTGTGAGTGCTAGCTTTCAATAGGACACCTGCTCCTGGAAAAATGAAAGCAAGGCTGAGATGAGCTGACAGAGGTCAGGAGCCTTCTGGGTGCCACCTATGTTCATTCACTCAGATCAGGTCTGCGTGTTCACAGGTTAGTTTTGCAGTATCTCTTGGTGGTGGGGACTATTAGAAAATCGTTGTATTTCTCACTGCTTTCCTGACTTTTGTCAATCGCTATTTGAACTGTAATCTATGTTTTCAAGCCTCTGGGGATGACAAGGAGTAAAGGAAGCTTAGGAGATATGGGAGACAAAAGATCCCCCTCTTTAAAAAAAAGTACTTAGGAAATTAATTAGGGAAAATAATCACCAAATCACCTGAGTATTTTATTTGGTGCATGCCGGGTCTAGTTGAAAAAAAAAAGCAGAATTTTAAATAATTTTGGAGTCATAACTGATGTAATTAGGAGCTCAGTGAACACTTAGCATTGAGCTGTGCTTATTAAAATTACTGTTTTAATCAGAACATTGCCAGAGAATCATTAATAATACAATGGCTTGATTCCCTGGAACTCTAATTAGACCTGGACTTTAAACCACCCAAGTGTAATCAGGTTCAGTCTGGCCATGCACCACGGGTGATGCATTATTGTTCCTGGGCATGAGAGACTGGAGTATCAGTATTGCTATGTAGTGACTGCTGGGTGCTCAATTTTGGAACAGAAGAAGGAGCTGGGAGGGCTAAAAGGTGGTGGTGATGACTGACATCTGTAATGGCAGAGAGAGACCCCATTCCTTGCTAGGACAAATAGAACACACTCCTCTAAGGGGGAACAAATGTTAGTATTAGGACTAAATAAGAGGCTATATTTCTGGTGCTGCCTTTTCACACACAACCTCTCCTAGCCCCAAGACAGCTCCAGAGAAGAGTGCAGTAAATCCATTCTTCACTAAGCTAATATGAGAGGTTAATCTAGTAGAAGACTGGCCATTTCTTATTTCTGTTGTCCAACACTCTGTGTCACCTGGCTTAGTTTCTCTAGAACTTCTTCAAATTTTAGAGACATTTCCCCACAATGAAGTCTAGAGTTGGAGAGAGCTTGGTGGATGTGCCCATGTGTTGCTAGACACCTGGTGGAGCTGGCCTTTTGGGAGAGAGGTCTCTAGTTGGGTATATGGCTCTGAACACAGAGCCTGGGCATCTGCACCTTCAGCTGACATGTCACCCAGAGTATCACCAGAACTGATAGATCCCTGTGTGGCATATTCTCTGAAAATGGGGTGATGGAAAACAAAGGAAGCAGACATGTGCTTTCTCTTCTGGATCATACTAACTAATCAGAAGGACACAACAGATGTGAAAAAAGACTGGAATACTTAAAAGGCAGATGCTACAAGGTGAAAATTAGTGTTAGAGAGGGCATGTGTACTGAGTGGAGATCAGAATGGGTGAGGCAATGGTCAGAATGGGGTAATGCTAATTGGAGAGGGGGTGCAGGGGTCAGAGTGGGATGATACTAATCAGAGCTGTGGTGGCAGTCATTAGCAGGGAGTGGTAGTAACCAGAGAAGAGTGGTGGTGGTCAGTGTAGAATGACAGTGATCAGTTGGGGATACTAATCAGAGAGATGGTGGCAGTGGGGTAGTACTAATCATAGAGGAAACAGCACTTTTGAGGCAGGGTAGGGGATCTAGACCTCATCTGCAGAGGCTTGGAGTAGATAGTATTCTTTGTATCTTTCACTAAGTATTCTCCTGGCTACTTAGATTACTGTGCACCACAAAACTAACAGCATACTTTTGCACAGTTTGATAAAAGTGACTCTTTAGGTACATTAAGTCCTATGATACGTGAGGGCCTTATTTTAACCCCATTTCCCTCTTAGCCCAAACTCTTATATACTACACAATCTGACTCATCCTATCTTGCAACCCTAATCCTAAAGCCTCTAAGGAAGTAGAATGCAGAAATGTAATTGGTGAGTACACCAGAGGTTCTACCTCATTGACCCAGAGGGAATATTTTTACTGCTAAACATTATGGTGCCTTCCAAGAGGAAGTGGGATGTGCAGAGAGTCAGGAGTCAATTGTGGATTTGGGAGCAAGGAAGCATCCATGGAATAGTCTAGACGTAAAAAGGGGTTGGGTGCAAAGTGTTCTGAGCATGAAAACACCACAGGCCAAAGTGAAAATGGGTTGTGAGGTATGTGCTGGGGAAAGGAGGATGCAAAAAGGATGTCCTTGCTTACACTTCTTTTCTTGTTGATTCCTTAGGAATGTATAGTTCAAATAATAATCAAATAAATAAATAATTATAGGATTGTTCAAAGAAGAGGAGTCAAGGGGGCAAGCTTTCTAAAAACCAATATGCTGGAATGAAAATGTCCATCCCTGCAGAGCTGATCAGGGGTTCTGGGTCATCTGTGAGTGGAACTGAAATCTAATGGACCCTCTAGCACCAAGCTGTCCAGCTCCCTCCCCTCAGCATCCCTCCATGAGTCAAGTGGGTGTCAATAAATAGTGGAAGGCCAGCTCAGAAATAGTCTCTGTGCTTTAGAAGCACATAGTCAGATCTTAATTCAAGAATTCAAGAATTCTTGTGTTTCTAAAGAAAGGTTACCATATGTTAAGGCTTCTGACACACCCACAGATGAACTCCATGTATTCAAGATGGTATACAAACACATATATATCCCTACCATACACTCACAATATACATCTCTGACTATATATATATAATATATATATATATATTATATATGTATATATAAAATATACAGCACATACCTACACTGACTTACCCCACCCATATTCATGTCACATACACTCAGCACATACTGGTGTGCTGACTAATTATTTCACCTTGTCATGCAAGCATAAAACTGTGAGAAGAAAAGAGCTACTAAGAGTTATCTCCCTGGGCTTGTCCTAAAGAAGGATTGGACTGACCAAGATTAACAGAGGAGTTAAAAATGATAAACAGATTTTTAAATGGGCTTAGAGTCTTAATGAAAATCACAAGGATATGTTCCATAAATGGCCATAAATATCAGACCAACAGATGGTACCCTAGGTACTGCAGTCTTGAACCCCACCATATTTGTTCTATTAGAATAGTTCAACAAATAATGTAACCCAGTCCAGAAGCTTCTGGTCAACAGAGCTTTAGAGGATGTGTACTGAGGGCCAGCAAGCAGGCTTGATTCATTCTTGCCCTGGGTCAGCTGGGTTCTCTTAGTCCTGTGAGTTTGCTCATTAAGTCTCAGTGTATTCTATAATTCTGTATATGCAGTGGATTATTCCCTTAGAGGGTTGTTGTGAGGATTACAATAATAAATAATTTAACAATACTAATGATTTATTGTTATGGCTACTTTTAATTTTCATTATCATCATCATCTCTCTCTCCACCTCAGCTTCTGGGGGCAAGGAAGGCCCATGCCTTGTACACATTGCATGGTGTGATTGGCAGGGAGCAAGGAAGAAAGGAGATGGGACAGAAAAACAACAGGAGAGCAAGGAGTGAGAATGAGAACAGCAAATTCCACAGAGGCCACACACAGTAGCCTATCCAGTGTGGATGTGTCCTCTAGGCAGAGTGTGCCAGGGGAAGGAGAGGCCATCAAGTAGCCAGATGGTTAGAGCACAGCCTTCTTAAGATCTACCAGGATTTTTATTAGTATAAAGTTCTCATGTCACAAAATTCACTCACTAAGACATATATGACTCAAAAATGTTTAGTATATTCATGTGAATAAAATAAACAATGCCACAATTAATTTAGAGTACTTCCTTCAGAACTTCCCCAAAGGATAGCTCATGTCCATGAGCAGTCACTTCCACTTTCTATGTCTCTAGCTTCTCCATTCCAGGAAACCCACTGGTTGATTTTCTGTCTGTCTCTTCTATGTACTTCCTATTTGTGGAAGTAACCCAGTCCAGAAGCTTCTGGTCAACAGAGCTTCAGAGGATGTGTACTGAGGGCCAGCAAGCAGGCTTGATTCATTCTTGCCCTGGGTCAGCTGGGTGATGCCCAACATGTGATGGGCTTCTTCTCACTTAGCACAGCGTTTTTTTAAAATTCCACCCATATTCTGGTAAATATTAGTAACTTATTACTTAACTCAAATCCAAGAAAGTGCAGGGAAAGAGCTTAGGACCCATTTATGAGTGAGTTTCATTATTCAGGATACCCAACTGATCACCCCAGAAGCCTTACTGAATCACAGTTGGTCATTAACTGGCCAGCTTAGGGATCCTGCAGCTGGGTTCTTTCATTTTTTACCACAGGGGAAACCAAAGCACTGTGAAATGATTGTGTTTTGTGTGTGGGCTGTTTATAGCCTATGCACACTTTTCACAAAGAAAGAGCAAAATGGGCTGTAATGTGAGACTGCCTGGTGTGGTTTATGATTTAGATTTAATGTTGAGAGACAAATAAAATTCTCTTGGTAGTCTGTCCATATGTCTCTCTCTTAGCTCTTAAAAGTGACAATTCCCAGCTCAATTTTTACAGTGTAAAGTCTGATTCTCCTCTAATGGTTATCTGTCATTGCTTATGTTTAAAGTAATTTTATGTGCTAAAGCTATAGCTTCAGGATGCAAGAGGCAGAAAGCAACAGCTCTGGACCAAGGTGGTATGGAGGACACCTCAGCAACTGGTTGGAAAGGACCAGCAAGGCCCATCACAGTTGTTCAATAATGGAAGTGGCATGAACTTGTTCCTTAGCAGCTCTCCTGAGAATTACAGGAGTGGCAGGATATCTATTCCATCCACGTGTGAGAGACACATGAGATAGGAAACATTTACAGGCTGTGTGCAGCCTCATTTTCTACCATGAGTTCTATCAGCACTGCCCATGTGGCCACTAGATGTTAGTCTAGGGCCACAGGTAAAAAGAAACTGAAAAACATGAAAAGTAGAAACAGAGATTCCTCTGACTAATATATATGCCTTAGGCAAACCCAGCTAAAGATGATTGAGAATATGCTTCCTGTGTGTATGAGGCCATCTTTCTTTCCTATAACTTTCAATATTGATTTAGCTTGAATTATAGGGAGAAGAGTTGCTGGTAGCTAATTCAAGACAGCGCTACTACTCACAGTGGCTTAGAGGCTGTGGCCATGGCAGGATGAGAAGAACTGGGTAGAACTCAGGGAATGGCCTGCAAGCACACAGTTTGATGAATGCCAGTCACTTCCTATCTGGGGTGTCCAATGGCTAGTACCTGCAGCCATCTTAAGGGATTCCACGAGAGTCACAACCAAATTTTTAGAAGCAAATTCCTTTTAAAAACATAAAAATAACTAACTATATCAAATGGCCTTTTGGGTAGGGTCTTATTTCATGAAATAAAACAATATAATATCACCGCTCTAAAAAGGTCAGGCATGATTAACAATGCCCCAGGCATCTCATTACATCCAGAGTGTTATTATGCTCGCATCCCAGGGAAACACCTATCCCTATTTCTGGACCATGGGAGTAGCAGCAGAGGCCTTTTTCCACTAACTAATGGAAGCCCCTGTCCAGTCTTTAGGCTGCCTGCTCAGAAGGCTGTTGCCAATACCCAAGGGCTCCCTTATGCACCCTGTCTAGAAGAGCACCAGTCAGATTTCTGTTGCTCCAGAGTTCCCCTTTCTCTAGAAATTTAGTCTTGTGTGCATCCTTGGCAAACAAGTAGGTAATCTCATAAGGGAAATAGGATTCTGGAGAAAGTGGGGGTGCCTAAGGTTTCTCCATTAATCTAGACATGCTCCAATTTGCACTGGGAGCATAAATTTGCATGCTGAATCCCAGAAGCCCCAAATTGTACAATATTAGATAAAATAAAATTAAATTTTGTAATCCTCCGTGATCATATTAAAACCCAATATTCTCAGCTTGGCACATGGAATACGTTTGCCCACCTGCCTTCCTACTGAAATTGTTTCTCAAACCCTGATTGAGTCTTGCTGTACAGCTGGCAATGTAAGAGGTTGGGGTCCTGGCCTATTTGATCCCCTAGTTGCCTAGAGCCTAAAAGGGTAAGAATACAAGTGTATCAAGGTTAGAAGGCCAGAAGACTGTGGTTATCCCAAAGAGTAGACTGAATGGTTTTGAGTTCTGCCTGATGCCCAGGTGGAAGACAAAGAGGAGGTAGCAAGCAAGTATATCACCTTTTCACAAGATTAAAGCCCTGCATTTTTCTTAGGCTACTTTATGTTGTTCCTCTTCTAGGAAGGTTGGTAGAGAGAACTCCATGAGCTAAGATGGTCAGCCACTGTGACAGCATAGGACACAGGGACTTGAAGCAAGGCACATGAGGATGGGTGATTTCTAGGTGATGTGAGGTGGAGACCTGGCTACAGCAGAGAGTAGGAGGTAGTTCAGCTTGATGCCCTAAAGAATCTCCTAGGTCTTGGGAAGCAACTTTCACCTCACCAAGCATGAGGGTTGATTTTTTTCCTGGGTCTTTTGTGATCTTAGGTGTCTCCTGTGGTTCTAGACATGGCATCAGATATGGGATGTGTAGGTTTTGTGTCCTTTGAGGATGTTAGAAAAACTTCTGCATACAGCTCCTTGAAGATAGTAACATTTTGATTAGGAGATTCTACCAAGGCTTGTCTATAATAGTGGGAGACATTTCATCAGAGCTAACATTTCTCCCATTTGCTGTATGCTAGGCACTGTTTCCAGGATTCTCTTTATACCACTCTGTTAGTCCTCAGTGGAACCAGTTCTCAATTACTTGGACCTATGAGACTGGGCAACCTGGGGGTGGCAGAGACAGGTCTCACATATACCTAACAAGGCTGACTTGTCCTGCTGCTGTCCTCCTCATCTCCCTATTTCAGGAATGAATCTTGAGAATGAAGCTCATAAGAGCTACAGGCACATCATGTCCTGGGCCCAGGGACAGGTGACCTTTCTAATTCAGCACCTTTATAAATCTTCCCTAATGAAGTTAAGGGAGGAGTATTAATGAATAAATGAAGGTTAAATCATTCCCTGCAGAAAACTGATACTAACAGTCAGGTCCAAGAAGAGAGCTTAAAAAACCTGAAGCTGACTTGCACAAGGGTTTTAAAACTCTCTTCCTCAGATGGGAAGATCAAAGTCTTGCCAATACAGGTAGTAGAGGCCAAGAGAAGACCAAGGTAGATGGCCTGAAGAGTAACAGTTTCTTGGAAAATGTTCTTGAAGCTGATTTGGGACTGCTGTAAAACACACATACACATACACACACAGACACAGACACAGATACAGACAGACAGACACATACACTCACACACACATACACACACACACACACACACACACACACACTGTATACACACATGTATACACATACTGTACACACATGGTATACACATATATACATACACACACTGTATACACACACACACACACACACACACACACACACACACACACACACACATTCCTGCAGCCAGGTCTATCTGGCTCATCCCTGGACTCCTGAGGACCTCTATGTCATGTTTTCTTGTCAGTACATCTGTTACTTCATGTCCTTGACACCAATGACTGTCACCACCCTCTACTGTCTGCTCCTTGGCTGCACACATCAGTCCAAGTGGCTCAGAGAAGTAAGGCTGGCTCAAGAAGAAAAGAGACAGAGAAGCAGAAATAGCCACAGCAGGTCAACTCGGTGTAAAACTGATGTGAGAGTAGATGCAGAAGGCACATGAATGAAAGGGAGGGATTCCTTGTGAAGCTTAATAGAGAAATTCCAGGATGCAGGCTGGGAGGAAGATGAAAAAGGCTGTTGAGTTCTTGAGTAATGCTGGAGCACATGGCTTGCTAGCCTTTGCCTCACTTTGCATCCTGGGTAAAATGGGCTGTGGGACAGAATCAATGGCTCTGGTTCACCTGTTCTGCACCCATGGGCTTTAGGAGTCTGGTCACGATAGCAGTGATGCTCAGAGGACATAGAACAGCTCACCCACTCTGCAGCCTGGTAAGGAACAGGATTCAGGAAGACAGAACCAGGCTGCTGAGGGTGGGCTGGGCACTGGCAGAGAGACCCAGAGGAAGAGACTTATATTGAACAGTAAAACAAAGGTCAGGCTGATTTTTCTTGGCACCCCAGGAGATGGAGCAGGAGAGCTCTGCTGATGGCAGGCTCTGACAACTAGCAAATGAGCTTCTATGGTTATTTGTTTTCCTTCCTTAGTCTTGTCTCCTAAGACATAGGCTAGAAATAGTTGCAACTGGCAGATGACTTCAGGATAAAAAACGAGTAACTTGTTAGTTGAGGGCTTAGCGGCAGAGGAGGATCAGCTCAGGAGTGAACCAAGGAAACAGGTAGGCCTGAGTTGCATCCATTCTATAGGCTCAGCTTATGCTGTCTCAAAAATCCTATATGGATCAGCCATTTCATTTCTCCAGCAACCAAAATGGTGACCATTATCACTGTCCCCACTTTACAGAAGAGAAAACTGATGCATAGAGGCTAAGCCAGGCCTTAGGGAAAAGCAGAATTGCAGAGCCCAGATCTGGATACAGGATGACCTGCCTACAAGGACCTTCCTGCTACCATAGGAAGCCTTCTTGCATAACAGCTTTCTTTCTCTGTTTCTTTGGCTTCCAGCCTACATCAAGCACCTAATAATTAGTGAACATTGTCGTCTCCTGGGGAAACAGAAGCAGTCCAGCCAGACAAGGTCCCACTAACCATCAATATCACTGAAAGAAGGAACTACAGGCAAAGGGGAAACATCTTTATCTTCATCCTATAAACTGGCATGACTAGAAGCCACCCTTATCATACAGTAAGGGCCAAGGCTGAACCTGGGCTGTTTCCTAAGCTGCCACCAGCTGATGACAACTGGTGTTCTCCCATCTGGTGGTGATTTCAAACCCCAACTGGTTTGCAGAGAGGAACAGGAAGTGGGGACAACTGGCAGGTATGGGCAAGGAAGGTTACCTAATGCAGAGTGGCAGATGCTCAGGGAATTGAACCACAGAACACCAAATAGAGACCCCAGGTTCCTAAACTGGGCTCAGAGAAAGAACAAAGGGCTGGCTAGAAAAATAGAGTCAAGTTTGGGTCTGAAACAGTGGAAGCCAAGCTTTGAAAGAGAAATGCGAATCCACACTACTCCCCTGTAATAGCATAGGAAAAAAAGCCTCCTTAGGACAGATACTGCTCCTCATTCATGCAGGGACAGTCACTTGCCCTTACATTAGTACCCACCAGTATGGACATGCTCACACTCAGGTCAGCTTCCAATCAGTGTGTCCTTTGAAAGAATTCATTTCACAATGGGAAAACTAAGGCTGTAATTATCCTTGACTCAGCCACCTAGATGATTCACAAGGCAGATGCATCATCTTCTCCCATTTCTCTACCTACATTTCCTTGAATTCCTTTACAGACCTGAGTTTGACCCTAAACATTCTCTCTTGGACAGCCCTTGAGAGACTCATTGTGTGTAAGCAATATGCTAGACTCACAGGTATTTGTGAAGACAAGCTCCAATTTTTATGTGAACTTGTGCAGCTAGCTACTTCTAGATGAGGGGTGAGGTCTTGAAGAACTCACAAGAGATCAGCTTCTACCTCCTAAGGGCACCACTCATAGGGCCTGGATCAAAGTTCCAGGAGTGTCTCTGAGCCTACATTACTTTGAGTGAGAAGCTTGTGTGGATAGATTATGCTGTTCCTGTCCCTGGTTTCTATACAGAGTCCTCTTATGTACAGCTTGCACACCTACTCTGGAGGAGGCCCAGGACTGCAGACTCTACTTCTTCCTCTTCTCCTTCCTCTCTCTTTGGCTGATGCATGTGCTTCTCTCAACACCCCTGAAACTATCTTCACATCACTGTTCCAGCCATTGGCAGATAGAAGTAAGTTTTTTTGTGACAGGTTCTCTGATGTTGCCCTCTCTTATTTGATCAAAACAAATCAGACTGTTGGTATCTAACTGAAGCCTAATTGGAAATCCAAAGTGGCATTAAATGTTATGGTCTAAATCAAATACATTCAGTTACCAAAACTAAATATTGAGAGCACTAGTGTCAGTGTCAGGAAGGGCTGAGCAGGAGAAGGCTGAGTTCTGAGCTGTCATCCCACCCCTTCTCCACCATGTGTCTTGGTAAGGCCTTCCTGAGCCATAGGACTCTAGCTGGGACCAGCAGCTGAGTGAATCCTGGCATATCTGTTCCACTCCTGGGTGGTACCTTAGGAGCTGAGCAAGGCTTAGCTGCACTGTTTCTTGTATTCTGCACCTGCCTTCCTTGCAAGGGTTTCCTTTGTTGAATAAGCCAGGTTGAGGACAGGGTTGGAAGGATACACAGGGAGTCATGAGATCACATTGGGGTCTCTGAATGGCGTTGGTGGGGATGGGAAGGGCAGTAAGTCCAAAAGGCTTTACTGTTGCCCAGACTTGCACCTCACTCATAGCTCTACCCTTAAGAACCCTACAAACACCTTGTTTACATCATTAAACATCCAGGGGGCTTACATTCCTTATTGGTCTGACATTGGTGATTGTCTTTCAGTTTGCCCTAAGGAGGAGAGAGTATTCTTGGAAGGACACTAGTCTGCTATACACTACATAGGGCAGTGCACCAACCTCCTTGGACAGGATGCTTTCTTTTCTGTCCAGGGGTATTTCTTCTGCTGCCCCTTGAATGAGTCTGGGCTCTGGAACAGTATTGGCATTCTTTAATTGGGTTTTTAAACAGACTCCCACCTCCTTGAGAGTGCCAGGTTAGGAGGGGCCTGCCTTTCCTAGAGCCTGGGGCACTTGATGAAGAAATTGCAGGATGGGAGCAGGCACAGCAGGGGGCACTGTATTCAGCACAGTGAAGGAGCTTCCACTGAGGAGGCCCGGTGCAGAGGCCCAGTGCTGCTGTTTGCCAGCTTTGCTGCTCTGGGCAAATTAGCAAACCAGACTTAATTTCAGTTTTGTTATCTATAGAAAAGTCTGGGAAAATAATACTCATTAGCTGAGGTCATGTTTGTAAACTAAAAGAAGAAAAACATTGGCATAAATGTTAGATTTCAACACATCTTAAGTAAAGCAGAGCTGAGAGGCCAGGCAGCCAGTAGAGTTTATTCTATAGGTGTGGTTGTAAGTTGAGTCTTGCTCTGCAGAACTTGGCCTGGTGATAGGCATGGGACATAACCATAAAAGCATAATTACAATGCTAACATGTATTAAGCAGGCATGCCACGCCAGGTGCTTCTCTGAGTGCTTTTACGGCATTAATTCATTGAATTAATTCATTGAACACTCAAGCAGAGTCCACAAGTATGCCCATTTACAGATGAGGTCACTGAAGCAGAGAGGTGAAACAGCTTGCTCAAGGCCTCAGTGCAGTTAGTGGTGAAGCTGGACTTAACCAAGTTCTTGATAACTGCTCATAGCAGGTGACTGTCAGCTTCTTTAAAGGTATATTCTTTGTTTTCAAAGTCACTTCTGAGATCTAGGCCCCCTTTTCTGTGAAACAAAGGGCTGCCCTTCTCTAGATAATTTCTAAGGCTCACTAGTTCTGGATCTGTGTGTCAAGACAAAGAGATCTCTTCTGGAGACTCTAAACCTGAAGGAATTAGTGAGAGCACTTCCTAAAGGGTTCAAGTTGCTTCAGTCACTGAGCACCCTGCCCACATTCTCTCTGTAACCTACATTCATTCCACTCCTTACTGTAGAATTTGATGACCCTCCCTAGGGTAGGTATCCTGTTTTTTATCTCTACACAAAACCGACACTTAATAGCACTGTTGTTATAGTGAAAAGAACAGGAAGAAATCATAAGGAGACTATCTCCAGGGCAGGCCTATTTATAAGATATTTGCTGGACCATTCCTTAGAAAGACAGCCTTATCCAAATCTGCATATGCAAATGACTTACCAGTGGACAAAGCTATGCATTATACATGGTAGACACTTAATGGTCTACTGAATGAAAGAGGCTGTATATGCAAATGATATGCAAATCTCTCCCAGTTTAATTTGACTCTTGGGAACATCTTCAGTGACTCTCTGGGGCCTAGGTTGTTTTAAATTTTTTAAATTAAAACTTTGTACACACAACCAGTGCTTCCTTTTGCATATGCTGAATGAAGCCATGGTCAAGTTAGTAAAGGAATGCTGGGTTGAGCCAGGTTAACCAGCATTACCCCTGGTTTTCCTTATGATTCAGATTATAGCCAGGACAAGTGAGTCCTTTCTCTGGGCATCTGGAATTAAGATCCAGTAATTTTCCATCCTCCTGTCCTTGGAGGATCACTACGGGCAGTCAGGGTGTCAGCCATCAGCAGTTACTAGAAAGAGAAATCAAAGGCCCTGCCAAAGCTCAGAAGACGGTCCCCAGGCCCCTGCCCATTTAGAGCAATGCGGGTTTTTGGCACCAGTCTGTCCAGCCTGAGCATTGTGTTTAATCACTTCTTTCCAAACCAAAGGACTTTAAAATAAGAGGCTGGAATCCTCTCTCTAAAATACAGCAATCCAAGTGTCTGATTAATAGGGTAGGTTAGCAGTTCTTCTCCCTCAGGTGAAAACATTTATTTTTAAAAAATGCTCCAAGAGAATATTAATAGCCAACAATGATCAGGGTCAGCTTCTGGGCTCCTTGATGCTGGTGATGAGGGAAATCAAAACCCGGGGGGAGGAGGCGACGGCTGGCTCCTTGTACTGTGCTCCTGGAAGCAGGATTCTACCCTTTCTTTGGGAAAGACACTGATCTGAGTGAGACTCAACTCCCAGGCCACATGGGGTTCCATATCCTTAAACAGAAACATGTGTGCACCAAAGGCTTGGATTGAAAGTGACACATTCTAACTCAAAAGTGCAGCAGAAACTCTCTTATCCTCACTTTCCTAATCCTCAAACTCCGTAATCATCAAGTCCCTCAGGCTCAACTCTCTGGCAACCCCCAACCCTATTTTCATGTTCCCCCTGTAGCTGAGCCAAGACTCTCAGGCCAGAAAAAGGGGGATGCCTATGATAGACACCATTTGCCTTGTAAAACCACATTTAGGCATACTCTGTCTACACTGGGGAAGTCTTCTCTCCTGGACTAAACAAATAACCACAACCAAAATTAACAGTCTGAGGTGTCAGAATGCAGGGGACAACGAATCTGCAAGTGCAGTTCTTCAGTTTTTGTTTCCCTTACAAGGTACTTGGGTAACTTAGGGGGCTTAGAAATTCAGCTGCTTTGGCTACAGGTAGCAGGCTTACTATCTCAAGCGTGAACATAGCTCTTTTGAAAATGGTTATTTTTGGTCCTAGAACCAGCTTTGTAATTATTCAAAGGGACTCCTCCAAACCAGTGAAAACAAAATTGGTTCTCTAGTGAAGCTAACTGAGTACTGCTATCTCATCAGGTAGGAAACTGCTCTGACCTCCAGGTTCTTTCCACACCCACACAGGGAAAAGAGTATGTGTGTTGGGGGAGGACTGGGGGGGCAGAGATTGAGACAGAAGAGTTAGTTCTCTGCCCCCACTGGAAGGGGGTGCTTCGTAGTCTGTGCCTGATAACCCCAGGGTGAAGTCCTCATTGCCCTACTACTTGCAAACTTCTTAAGACAGGGTGGTGAACCTGTTAATATCCTGCAAGTATGCAGAGTGAGGAATACTTCTCCATGTCATGGGCAAGAGCTATGCCTGAGAGCTGGGACAATGTTGTCACAGGAAGGTCCATGTTTTGACCAGGAATGTCCCTCTACTGTGACCTGCTCCTGACAGAGTCCATTTCCCAGAGGCACTTTTAGGGCTAAAAACATCAGTGTAGCCCTTTTTGGGGACTCACATAACCTCAGCCAATAAGCAGCTTGATGGAAAACCATTGGTGTGTCCTCACACACTGTGCTGACCCTGGATCTAAGTGCTGGATGCTTGCAATACTAAAAGTACCCATAGAGTTTTTCTCATCTGGGATCAGAATAGGCCATCTCTGAAGTCTTGGTCAGCTCTGGTGTTCTGTGGCCCATGGCCCTTGCAGACAGGGAATCATGCAGTTGATCACTCCCTAGTCTTGTTTCTTAAATTGTATCTATGGACACACACAAATCTCTGGGGTGATGGTCACTAGAGTGGAGGCAAGTAAAAGAGATGAGGAGACTTCCAAAGCTAATCCAATTTCTGTCTTATTTGTGGGGGTTTCTCATTCTCAGAGTCAACAGCTAACATGTCAAACATGTTAGAGACTGTGTCAGAAACTGTATTGGGATTGCCATGTTTTAAGGATGCCCAAAGCACATGGGTTGATGCCAGTCCAGTCAAAAGTCCAGTCTTAGCCCCTTGTTTATTTTTAAGTTTCATTTATGCGTGTGGTGGTGGAAGGGGTGTATGCATTTGAGTACAGTGCCCATGGAGGCCAGAGATGATATCGGATTCCCTGGAGCTGAAGTTACAGGTGGTTGTCAGCTGACCATCAGGAGTGCTGGAAACTGAACTCAGGTCCTATGCAAGAGCAGTACATACTTTTCGCTGAGCCATCTCTCCAGACATCCTACCATCATTCTAGTTACTCTAGCTGTTTATGTCATTTCCCCTAAGGCTGTGAAAAGATGTCTGTGTTATCTCCATAAAGTTTGAGGTGGTTTGTAATATAGTAAACAGAACAGTGTGCCAATAACCACTGGTATATATAAAGGCCACTTGGACTGGGTCTGAGTGTTCACAGGCAGAAGAGGTTTATTCTGTCTTTGTCACTGAGCTTGGGGCTTGGTTACATACTTGGAGAGGCCCCTGGAGGGTCCCTTCAAAACCAGATGTTCAGACATGTGGCCTATGGCATGGGGATAATCTAGCTGGAAACCTCTCCCTCTTCTCCACAGATGCTTATATTCTGGCCTCTTGACCTCACATATAGGCTGCCTCTCGGTGTTCTGAGAGAGGGACTATTTAGTCTACTGGGCACATTGCTGGCTTTTAAAAATAAATAACAGGTTATGAAAATGCAGCCCAGTTTGGCCAGGCCAGAGTCTTCTGGCGGTCCACTGGGATGACAGGTTGCAAGCCATTCTTGGGAGCAGGGCTTTCCCCAGCCATAGTTTATAACGAAAACTTCTGGTCCTCTCTGAAGTACCAGGAAGTTTTATTAAAAATACCATTGACGATGAAAGCCCAGACTGCATGTTGGAGACACACAAGGCACTTTACATCTGTTATCCTCAGAATACTGCTTTATTAGACCTATTACACAGGTAAAACAACTGAGGCTTAGAGGAAAATTACATAATTTTCTGAAGTTACATAAGTGGCTGTGCAATGGTGGTGTCATTCATATACACCAAATCTTAAACTCCATGGGATTTGTCCTCTCTAGGCCTCCAAACGAAGAGTAGAATCCCAGGCCCCCAGCCCTCTCCAAACATGTCACCCATCTCCAGCCCTCTGCTCTTCCCAAGGCTCTCTCCAGCCTGCATGGAGCCATTCTGCACGGTGACTCTCCTTTTCCATTTCACCCTTCACTGGATCATTTTATGCCTCTATTCCCTCTGCTAATTCAATCTAATTAAAGTATAAAATAGAATAATTGCTTCCATTCCTACACTCTTTTCCCATCTACCCTGAGGACAGAGTGGTATTCCCTTTCTGGGAGTGGCCAGCCTGACAAGCTGGGCTGGAAGCAGGCTGTGCCTCTTCTTTTCATCGTCTTACTTGCTGTTTTACTTGGCTCCCAGCCTAACGTTCCCAGCCTCGCTGACTGACTTCCATTAGATGCTGAGGGTCTGGGAGCAAGTGATATTCCTGTTCATGACATCTGCTGACTTACTGCTGAAGTTGGAGTAGCTTTCTAGGGAAGAGCTAGCCTTCTCTTGATGGAACACCTGGGCAATTAACAGCAGGACTAGAATTTTGTTTCCAAGTTTTCCCCTGGGACTGGCTAAGCCATAGATCCATTAAGAGTACATTAACATTGACTTGTTAGGCAGTGGCACTAATGACTCAACACTTCTTACTAGCACTATGTCTTAATTACATTTAGTTAATTGACACACACACGAGAGAGAGAGAGAGAGAGAGAGAGAGAGAGAGAGAGAGAGAGAGAGAGAAGAAGAAGAAGAGGAGGAGGAGGAGGAGGAGGAGGAGAAGGAGGAGGAGAAGGAGGAGGAGAGAGAAATATCTGAGTGCTAGATTGGATGGTTCTAGCTTTGCACAGAGATGGAAACCTCTCAAGGTAGAATTGGAAAACTGATTCTACTCTCACATTGTCCCAAGGATATTACAGGTACCACATCTTTGGGAAAGGGTGGGAAAACAGGGAGATAGAGGGAAGACATAAGATTACATTGCCCGTATGCAGAGGGTCTAGTCCAGTCCCATGCAGGTTCCACAGTTGTTGGTACCAGGCTTTGCTGACTCCCCTAAGGGAGAACTTACCCTTTTGGAGGAGTGGATGGGGGGGTGGGGGGGAGCTAGGTGGAGGGGAAGCGAGAGGAGGAATGAGAGGGGGATTTGTGGTCGGTACGTAAAATGAATAAAAAAATTTTTTAATAAAAAAAGATTACACTGCCCATAGTGTATTACAAAGTGAAATTATAGAAAGGATCCTTTCCATCATGTCCTGTGAAATTTGGATATGTCTTGAGTGTGCTCCACAAGCCTGACAAGCTATAAAGTACTGTACGGGCTTTAAGGGGACAGATAGTGGTATGTAATTAAATCATTGAAGGTGCTGTCCTTGGGAAGATACTGGTTCTTACAAAAGTGCTGTTAAAGAGCAGCCCTAGCTCCTTCCCCAGCTCTCTGGCTTCTGGTCTTATCATGTGATCTCCCCTTCTCAAGCATGTTCATATCATTGATAATTCCTAAGATGCTGTGGCACAGGTAAGTGGCCCCTACAAGGAATTAGACCATGCTGTTTTGACTTTGGCCCACAGACATCTTCACTTTATAAGTTACCTAGTCTTAGATATTTTGTTACAGTAACAGGAAACATATACTTTCTTGGCCCATGAACATACTCTCTGATTACCAAATTCCTATTCAGTGTAGTGATCATGGATAAGGGAAGATACTCCTCCCCTCCCCCCGAGACAGGGTTTCTCTGTGTAGTTTTGGTGCCTGTCCTGGATCTCACTCTGTAGACCAGGCTGGCCTCAAACTCACAGAGATCCTCTGCCTCCCGAGTGCTGGGATTAAAGGCGTGCACCAGCACCGCCGCCTGGTGGGAAGATACTCTTAGGAGCACTTGGCTGCATCCATCTTTCCTTCAGAAAGATCTTGTAATCTAATGTCAAGCATATCTATGTTGCTACTGAGTACATTATTTGCAGAAGAACATGAAAATTGATCTATGTATGAGATGTGTTCCAAAACTGAGAAAATAAAATTCAAATTATAATGAAGTTATCTGAAAAAATAATTTAGAAAATTATTAATGTATGCTTCAATAAACACTTTAAGTAGCAGAAGAGACACTTCATGACAATAACCTAATTATGGTCATTTCATTTATTAGGACAGTGGTTCTCAACCTTCCTAGTGCTGAGATCCTTTAATACAGTTCCTCATGTTGTGGTGACCCCCAACCATAAAATTATTTTCATTGCTACTTCATAACTGTAATTTTATACTTTTATGAATCGTAATATAAATATCTGTGTTTTTCTGATGGTCTTAGGTGACCCCTGTGAAAGGGTTGTGAAAGGGGTCACAACCCACAGGTTGTGAGAACCACTGTATTAGAATATCAGTTCTGTCTTCCTAAAATGACCATAGAAATCATACAGAGTTAAATGAAAAAAGAAACAATCAGCCAAAATTCACCAATAATTGGTGAAAAGGTATTTTTTTATTCATGTGTAGACACATTATAAACTGAGCAAAAAACACCAAAGAAAAATTACCAGAACCCCAGGATTGTTCCTAAAGACTTCACAGCACAAGAACTATCCAAGACATATAGGAAAAGAATAATATTGAAAACTATAAGAAAAACACAGATTAAAGTATCAAGGAAGACATTATATTCTGTTGATTCAACAATAATAAAAATACATTTATTTCCAACTTTATTTTTAAAAGTCCCAAGCCAAGACTTGGCTAAGTCTTGCTAAGATCTGAGAGATGTCAGAATTAGACTGACCCCTATCTTGGAAGTTTACCTTTCCAAGTCCCTGAGGAGTTAATAGACCAGCCCCCTAGGAAACTGTTGACAGAGTCAGGACTAGGCTCCAGAACCTGGGCTTCTTGGCTCAGGCCAGGCCAGCTATCTCTCACACGCCATTTTCTTCATCCTAATAACCACACCTCTACGTACCCAGTAATGGGATTATAGAGAGTGAGGGCTGGAGGTGCCATATGGAGTCACATATGGGTACGTTGAATAAGAAGAGATGTTGAATAAGAAGAGAGTCTTCATTTGTTTTCTCAACTGATCTCACACTTTTCTGCATGAGATACACTGAGATTAAGTGACTTGTACAAGGCAACTCAGCTATAAAATTGTGAGATGGGACCCAGGACTTGGGGCTTCAGAGATACTTCATTATTTGATTCACATCCTTTCATTAACAAAGGCATAAGCTAAGGTTGTGGGATAATGTGAATAGTAATGACAAACACTAGGAGAGAAAACAGGCTGCCTGACTTTGTTCTTACTGATTGTCCTCCTAGCACACATTAAACTGTGTCCTTTACGAGGCCATGCTGAGTGTCAATACTCTGCTCCATGGCCTCAGACAGATGGGCCTCATGAGCTGCTCCTGGCCCTCAGCCCTGGATTACCCCTGCTGAAGTCACCTGGCTGCTTCTTCTGCATGATTTACAGCTCCCCAGGTGACAGGCTTCTGAGCTCCACCACAAATCCCTCTCAGCCTCCTGACTGCCCCACTCCACTTGGTATGGGGAGCTCCTACTAATATCTCACTTGACCAGATTCAGCCCCATGGCATTAAACCCAAAGGCTTCCAGTTTCAGCTCCCCATGGCTGGCTGCTACTCAATCTGTCTGGTTCTGACTATAACAAGAACAGGGCATCTGACACAAAAGACAGGAGGAAGGAAGAAATATTTATAAACGAGATACTTGAACACTTGATGTGGCTAGGACTGATGCTTTCAGATACGGACCAAGGGCCCATTATGTACTTGAAGCCTACCCCAGCAGCCTCATTTCTGACCCAGCCTCTCTTCTCAGCCACCTGTGCAGCGCTAGGAATAGGGCCCAGGACTTGAGCACATCAGGCAAGCTCTCTGCCGCTGAACTACATCCCTTTCTGCCTGCATTTTATCACATGATTTTCAAAAAGCATCCCATTTGAGAAAGATATGCTACCTTTTGTTTTGTTTTGTTTTGTTTTGTTTTGTTTTGTTTTGTTTTGTTTTTGCCCTGGCACTTTCCCACTCACTGTAAACTCTCATTGGTCATTGCTATTTGTACCTTGGTTTTCATGTGTCAATAGGCTCAGGGAACCCAAGTGTAAGTTCTTGCCCGGATCTGTTTGATCCTTAGGCATACAGGGTGTCTGAAAATACTACCAAAGCAAGGTCTCTTCATCCAATGTGGCCACCCTTTCACCTGGCTCTTCCTCTCTGTCCCTCCATCCTGCTGTCTGTAGGTAGTTCTGCAGAAGCATCTGGGTGTTGGACATATGGCTACAGGGTGTTATATTTTGGACAGGAAGATTTGATGAGTTGTGATTGTTCTTAAAATGTAGTGCTTGGATTTGAATGGGAAACATCTACTTTCTTAATTAAAAATAACTCTTTGGGGGTTGGGAGAATGGCTCAATCAGTAAGAGCTTGCTATATGAACATGAGGATCTGAGTTGGACCTCCAGACCCATGTAAACAAAAGAAACATATATAATTCTAGTAGTAGGGAACATAGTGAAAATAAACCCTAGGGCTTACAAACATATCAGCCTAGTTATTTGTTGAGTTCTAGGCTAGTGAAGGACACTGTCTTAAGAAACAAAGTGGATGGTGCCTGAGGATTGACACGAGATTGGTCTCTAGCCTCCACACACACATAACACATGCATATACACATACACCTCCATCCAATAAATACAAAGAAGTTTCTACCTTAAAAAAAAAAAGAGAATAGGAGAAAAATGCAGAGCACCCATAGAAATGTATCTGATGGTACAGATCTCTGGGGACATGTCTCCCTCATTAGATTATAATCAATTTAAGGGTAGCAACCAAGCCTCATTTGTTCTGATATTTTCCCAGTACTTTGTTCCCAATAATTATCTGTCCAGTAACCCTTTTCCAAGACCCATTGGCTATTTTATTGGGCTAATAGGCCAAGGTTTATTTCTAGGACTGCCTTACCCACTCTGGGTTGGCAAAACTTCCCTCAGTTCTAGTAAGTTCTCAACTGGGTCTGTTTATGCCTCAATTGCAGGGGCAAAACGAATAAAGGTAGAAAAGACAGGTGGATTCAAGAGGATCTGGATGTAACTTGCATGCAATTAGCATATGATTTGTGTCACCTATTCTCAAGAAGTAATTTTCAAGTTAGAGCTGCATCACTGCTTTCCTTAATGCCACCATGCACCCATCCCCTTTTCTTCATTCCTGCTCAGCCCCTCATCTGTCATCCCTTGATCCAGATTCTTTATCTCTGAAAAGAGAACACACAGAACTCTGGGAAGGGTGAAGCTGACCAAGGACATTGGAGTCTTTGAGGAACATTCAAGAAAGACATAGGAGATACCTATTGAAGGGATGGGTCCTCCAGCTTGGTTGTCTTCCTAGTCAGTCAGCATAGCCTTAGCTCTGAGACAACCTCTTTCTTTTTTGTCCTCCTCAGGAAAAGGATAATACCATGGCTGCTGCTGATCCATGGTTATCTCCTGATCAAGAGGATAAAACGGCCAGCCATGGCTAAGCACTTCACTTAGTTTCCTTCCTCTGAGGGTCTGGTAAACCCCATCATCCCTGCTTCCTTTTCTTCCCATAGTTTCCTCTTCATACACATGGAGAAAAAATATGAGCTGAAGAGTAATTCTTCCCTAGGTCTAGGAAGATAGGCTTGCTCAGTTGCTACTTTGCAAAGGATTGAGGCTTCTCTTGTGGGGTTTCCAACCTTTGTAGGTAGTTTCAGCTTTCCAGAACTGACCAGCTCCATCCTGCATCCAATCTCAGACTCAGGACAAGATTTGATTTCCTTCTAGGGCCCCATCTCAGTCCTGTCTTCCAGGAGCCAGCTCAGCCTGAAGGCCTAGATTATTTACACCTCTTTGGCTCCCATGAGTAGCCAACTCTGTGGGCCCAGGAGCAGTAAATCTACCTCCTAATCACACCATGCTATGGGGCTCAGTCTAGCTTTTTTTTGCAGGGCTTTTTATCACTCACCCAGACAGGGGCTGTGGCCTAGAGAAAAGCCTCCGGGAAGAGGCTGGCCTTGCAACCTCCCTCTACCTCTCTGCAAATGCCACAGGGCTCTGCCTTTCTCAGAAACCCTGCACAGTAAACTCAGAGTCTCTGTCGTAGGACAGAATAACTTCTGACCACAGCTGATAGGGTATCAGAGGTTTCCTAGAGTTTGGAAAGGAGAAATGTGTATCAGCACTTACCTGTCTCTCAGACATGACATACAGGTAGAGCTGATTGATAGAGAAGGCCATGTCCCGGAGGATGGGGCTCCCATCTTTGAACACAGAGACCATCTCATACTGGACCCCGCCATGGGGAGGACCATCAGCTCGAATCTGCAAGAAAAACAAATTCCCCTTAGTACTGACACTAAGCCTTCTCAGTGACCATCTGCTTCTACTTGGAGGGGTGGTTTACAAAAGACACTTGCTACCCCTTCAGGTCATTGCTCTGAAAGAAGTGCTACTTATGTTAAACTCTTAATCTATTCTCAATCACTCTCAGTGTGTAGGGCCTGAGATTTCCCTCCTACCCTGTTTCCCCCTCTCCTTCTTTCTTCCCCCTCCCTGTCTCCTTTTTCTCCTTTCTCTCACTTATTTGGAGCCAGGATTACACTATGTAACGCAGTCTGTGCTCTAACTCACGATCCTTCAGCTTTTCCAATTCTTGGATTACAGGCATGCATCATGCATCACCATGCCTAGTTTTGGTCTGGGATTCCTAATGGTGGTTGATTTGTGTTTGAATGCACATGAAAGAGTCTGACTGTCCCTATGCAGTTGTTCCTGTGTGCATTTACATCCATTTACAGTATTTGTGATGTGTCTATGTAAGTGAGTGTGTATATGTATACTTACCATAGATTTGAGAGTCAGTATCTACATACAATACCCTTGTATTAGGCTGACATGGGGGGACAATTATGCAGATCATCAAAAACCTTGCTGTCATCATTGGAAGACTGAAGATTTCAGGCCTTGTAAATCTTTCTGTGCCTAGATGCCAGTTGGCTGTATTTTTAAGTTACATAGGGAGATGAAGTATGCTTTTTTTTTCTTTTGCCCCACCCCAGGACAGTAAACAAAAAGGACCTTAATGTCATCATTTACCTAAGACTCCTCTGCCCAGGCTACATACTTGAGCTTATCTTGTGAGTTAAAAAAAAAATGTGAATTTCAGAACTGGACCCATGAATCAGAATCTTTGAGAGTATGGTCCAGGCAGTATCACCTGGCTTAAAAGCTCCGTAGGCAGAAGCACAGCCAAGGTTGAGAAGCAGCAAGATAACCTACTGCTCTTATCCTGCCACACTCAGAATTGCTTGGAGGGGTTTGGAAGTGTATGGCTGAGCCAGACCATAGCCTCTGTTTTGGTGGGAGATTCCCAGTAATGCTGAGGCTGTTTGCACAGAAGGTGGAGAAAGACTAATCTGGCTGATCCCTATATGTCCTCAAGGAAAGAATTTCATGTAAGGAGTTGTTGGCAAGGAGTCCTTGGTGTGCATGGGCTCCATCCACAGTTCCATCCCATATCAGCAGCTTGCCATTCACCCCCTACCCATTCTCCTACTCCAGCTTCCCTGTCCCATTCTACCTACATACCTCCTGACTCAAGTCTTGCCTCACCTGAGAAGGCCCCTGCCCTCTGATAATTAATTACATTGGCTGGTGCCCTTTTTTTTTTCTATTAGACATGTATCCTAAGATTATAATCAATTGATTTGTTCACTGTATATGTATTAGCTAACATGTATTGACTTACTATTTGAATTGTTCTTTAATTGCTTCCAATATGTGTAGAGTCATTAACATTGTGAAAGTGGATATGTGTTTTCCACTTTCCCTATATCCCTCTGAGGACCTGCATGAGGCTCAGACACAGATTGTGATAGATACAGGGGAATGCTTGAGAAACACCTTTGAAAGGATACGAACTATGAACCAGCTGACAGATAATTCTGGTTCTTTAGTGAGATCCAAAGATATTTACAAGATAGGTAGAATTGCTTTGTTTTCTACACCTTTCCATTCTCTTCTCTTTAACTGTTTCTTTTTTCTACCCAAGTAATCCTCATACTCTGAGAGTTTCTAAGGGTGGGACACCATGATGTAGTTTTTTCAAGGGTTCACCTTGGGCCTGATACCGAAGTAACACAGAAAGATAGTGAGCAGAGGAGAATTCAGTTCTGCCTGGCTAGGTGGGGAGGGTCAGCTACAGTATTTACTACAGAGTTGAAGGAGTGTGATGCCAACTACCATTTCCACCTCTGCACTTCCTGAGAGTGGCACAATGAAGGGGCCTAAGATTGGTTATGGCATGTACCTGTTGGGATGGGCTGGAGGTGAGGGCGAATAGACCATGAGCCTATTGAGGCTGGGTGCCAACGGCCTGAGGCCTTTTACCTGGATCTCAAGGACAGGAACTGGGTTAGGATCTAGCCTAGGATCCTATGCTCCCACTGCTTTGGCAGGTAACCTAGGAGCTCTGGCTTGAAATTGCAGGAGTTAGCTCAATGGAACTAAGAGTATTCTTTTAGCCACTGCTATCCATAGTCCTTCCTCTGTGGGTTGATTCTTCTTTCCCCTACGCTCCACCATCACCCTTTTTCTATCACTTTAGTAGTCTCTCTTCATTAAAGGCAGTTAATTTGACAACTGTTACCAAAGCTCTTCCTTCCAGAGGTGGGATGAGGATGGGCATTTATTTTATACGACTGAGGAAAACACTGAGCTAGTCATGATGTTACAGGGCTGAGATATCCATTTTTCCTAACCTGGAGATTTAGGCAGAAGGAAGAACTAATCACTAGTTTCCACATGGTATCACCCCCAACAATTAAAAGGAGCCTCTTTACTATTCAAATCAGAATTCTCATTTGGATCAACAGGCTTAAATTTCTAAAAGCTGTCACAAAAAAAAATAGCAGCTTTAAGTTACAGAAGTTGTTGGGCCTGAGGAAAGACATGATCATTATATGACTTCCTGTTGACTTGTCTCAATTTTGTCTCCATGACATAGAGTACTCTGACTTTGGCTCTTGTGTGAGTCAGCCAAGTGTCATATCCAAAAGGAAATTTCCCTACCCTCATACCAATTCTTCTCTCAAAGAGAACTGTCTCCAGTTCCACTCAAGAGCTGCAGAAGCAGTCCCTCCCCTTAGGCCAGGCCTTGGATATCCTGCCTCAGGAAGCTTGTTTGCCCTTGTCAGCTTGAGCGGCCACCTTGCCCACTCATCTGGAATTGGCTATGAGCCCCAAAGCAATGTCTGAACATAAATTCAGAAGAAGGAAGAATAAATACAACATGTCAGGCCCCACCTCTGTAGTCCCAGGGACCAGGTAGTACTATGCAAGGCAACAAGGTGCATCACACATGCAGTTATGTTCCATGATGGCTAGTCCCTTACCTTCCCACTGTGCTGGAGACCTAGTGAGATGCTTTGAAAATTTCCTTTCTGCCACCATAATCATTTAATGAACCAGAGATACCAGAATCAAGTCTGTGTAACTCTCAAATACCAATGCAAAAAACAAACTAGAACAGAAGATTCTGAGCAATCACCTGAACTAAGCTATAGTTCATTCTGTCCAAATCCTAGAAAGAAAAGTATTGGTCAAGAAATCAGCACTTCCTTGAATACCCATCTACTCCCTGTTATCAGCCACAAGCTTAGGTAACCCTTCAAGAAACTCAAAGAAGGCCAGAGAGACCAGAAGGAGGGGAAAGGGGGAAGGTCTGGGGAGGTAGGAGGTTAGCTGGCAGCAAATGCCTTTCCCCCGGAGGTGGCACATTAAGTGGGCAGAGTGTGGACCTGGGACTTGGGTAATTCCCTTCTGACTTTTGATAAGGCACAGAATACTTTTAGGGGAGTCACCTCTCTGAGACTCAGTGAAAATTTTCTGCAAGCAATAAGAATAAGCAATCTGCCCACTCAGTGTCTGACACAGAGAATCACATTCTTAACTACCTTCTGAGGTTCAAGACTCTGGGCCTTGACAGTTCAGGGATGCATATATTTAACACAGAGACTGCTCATTAGCAAGCAGGGGAGCTCTCACCTACAGAGTTGTCCTACATCACTACCAGGCACAAGATGGCTAATGGCAGGAAACTGCTGGCGTATACCAGGACAAAAGTGGGATTTTAATATTTATTTATATTTTATGTGTATGGGTTTTTTGCCTGCATGTATGTCTGTGTATCCTATTCTTACAGTGCCCAAAGAGGCTAGAAGAGGATGTCAGATCCCTGGGGACTGGAGTTATAGGTGGTTATGACCTGTCATAGGGGTATTGAGAAATGATCCTCTATCCTCCGCAAGGGCAGCCAGTGCTCTTAAATGCTGAACCATCTCTCTAGCTCCAAAAGTGGGATTTTAAAGCCAAGAAATTTGGTCTATTCTGTGGTGTCCCACAAAGTGGCAGCTTTCTTTAGTATTGTATTCCCAGGGACAGGTTTAAATAACCCAAAAGATACTAATAGGTTAAAATAGACCATTTTTATAATTCAATCAGAGTAGACCACATAAGAAGTTCTTGACATCCTGTCAGTGGAAAAGCTGAGGTGGGAAGGAAGAGGGAGGTAATATGGCAAGGTATGCCATGCCACCAGCTCATGTTTTCTAGTAGTACAACATCTCTCCTGAGAGAGCTCAATCTCAATGGCCATGTAGACATTACCAGGCTGTGCTGCTTGCTCAAGGTTCAGAAAGCATATAATTTAAGACTCAGTTTACTACAGTAAGAGACACAATGTACCTAAATTCATGCAAGGACACTGACGGGTGCTTCAGTAAGAACCCTTGCCATAGGGACACCTAAATGTAGACACCTAATAGCCCCAAGAGACTAAGCTATCCTTTTCAGGTTCTCAGTACAGGGTACTAAGTTTGCTTCATGTTTAGGTATAACCTTGCCTGAAGGTAGGACAACATACTTGGTTAATGTCAGATTGGAGCTGTTGACCTGATAGATTATTGATAGCTACCACTTGTGTAGCTCTTAAAATGTGCTAGTTACTGTTTAAAACATAATAAGAATGAACTAATTTATCCTTACAGGTTCCTCTGTTGTCAGTCCTAGTTTAATTCCCATTTTATAGATGATACATCTGAGGCTAGAAGAGTTGTGTGACCCCCCCCCCCCCATGGTCACACAGGTAAGGCGATTCATAGAGCTGGAGCCCCACCATAGGCTGCGGTGGGAGGGGGCTTCTCACATGAGTGTCAAGATGACAGCATAGCTGAGCAGAGTAGATGGAAGACCTGGAATCCAAGTGTCCCCTACCTTCTCATCTTTCAGGCCTTCCTCAATCATAGTATACTGTTACCTATTTTCTTTTTTTTTTTTCTTCGAGACAGGGTTTCTCTGTGTAGCTTTGTGCCTTTCCTGGAACTCACTTGGTAGTCCAGGCTGGCCTCGAACTCGCAGAGATCCGCCTGGCTCTGCCTCCCGAGTGCTGGGATTAAAGGCGTGTGCCACCACTGCCCGGCTCTGTTACCTATTTTCTAAGGGACAAAATAACTCAGAATCTAATTGGAGGGATTTACTTGGGGACTAAAATTCAGTTTAATAGAGCTGGCTTTGGGGCAAGAGTGAGTTGGGTAGGGCTCAGGGAAATACAGTGTCTGTTCTTGGAGGGCAAGGGGCAGGGAAGAAAAGACTTTAATGCTATTATTTCTTTCTTCTAAATCATAGCTGTGTCTGCATAGAAATGAATGGCAACCCCTTTCCCTGAACATCTCATTCAGAGCAGCATGCACAGCTGACTGGCTTACCTATGGTTCCTCAATTCTTGTGTATCAGTCTCTTTTCCAGTTAATTCTATCACAGAGCCTGTCTGTGGCAGTCTGTTAGTAGCAGAAACAATGGTCATGATAGCTTTCAAGAGCTATTGGTCAGCAGTAGGATTAGAGATCATCTTGGCCATCTAGGAAGGAAAATGGGTTTGACAGACATTGCTGGGGCCTAAGATTCTGGTGATGGCAGAGTCTAATCCCAATTTCCGCATTAACTGGTGTGTGGCTTGCAGCAAGCCATTTTATTTGTTCATATAATAGTTTCTGTAGCTGCCAGATGAGAGTGGCTACTCTTCTCTCAGCACAAAAAGGATATCATGGAAATGAAAAGAGTTATTAGCTAATATTTCCAGTACTACCCTCCATTTATTTATTACATGTCTACTATGAGCCAGGCTGCACTAGGGAACAGAGGAAACTGATAAATGATATTGCATTTCTTCAGAGAGCTCAGGATGGGGACAGGAAAGCCCAAGTCATCTTCACAAACTCAAGGGTTAGCCTCAAGAGAGGTGGTTTCTACAAAGATGGCAGTACTCAGGACGGAGTGGCCCATCTGCCTTGAGGGAGGCCCTGAGGAGAGGCTTTGTGGAGGAGATGAAACCTAAGCAAAGATCCAGGGTGGGAATTACTTCTATGGAAAACGTGAAGTGTGCTACAAACATGAAGGTAGCATCACTGGGGTTGAACCCAGATCTTTTGAAAATCTGGTTTCTAGGACCTTAGCACTTAGGAGAGGAAGAAAATTCAGATGCAAAGTGATTGAGGTGCCATAGCAACTTGAACAGACTCACAGCATCTTCTGTTCTAAGGTTATTACTGGCTGGCTCTGGCTCAGAACTCTGGGCTTACATGGTACACGCATGTGTGTTATGTTGTGTTGTGTTGTGTGTGTGTGTAGTGTGGTATATCTGCAACTATATGTGAGTATGCACAGGCGGTATATTACATAGTTGATATGTAGCATGGTACACATTTGTATCTCTGTATGATATGTGTCATATATTTGTATGTGTGTAGTATGGTGTAACTGTTGTGGTCTACGTGTATTTGATATGTGTGTGTCTTTCTTTCTCTGTGTTGTGTCTCTATGTCATGTATGTATGTGTGTGGCATATATGTGTTTGGTGTGTGATGTGTCTGTGTATATGGTGTGTGTGTGTGTGTGTGTGTGTGTGTGTGTGTGTGTGTATGGTATGTCCTACACATACTTTGTATGTGATGTGTATGCAACTCCACGTGTCTGTGTAGTGTTGTATATCCATGTGTCATGTTGTGTTTAATGTGTGGTATGTGTGTTTGGTATATCATGTGTGTTCTGTGTGTATCTGACAGGTGGTGTTTGTGTTCTTATGTGTACCACACATGCATGTTCCAATTTTGGAGAGGTGGGTGGAGTGTCTGGTGCTGCTCTCAGAGTTCAGACTCTGGTGAGTTAATGAGCGCACATCTGCAGCTGTGCATTTAGTGCTGTGAGAGAGGATTCAAGCTGAAGTTTATTTTTGTAGGACTCCATGACCCGAATTATTTATAGATTGAAGTCTTTGGTAATTCAGTCTCTGAGATCTTCCCTCCCTCCTACACACACACACACACACACACACACACACACACACACACACACACAGGAGAGGGTGGTGGCAGCTCCCAGAGCACCTTGCAGGTCTCAGCTCTGTCCTCAAAGCTCTAGAAAAGTAACAAAGTGTGCAAAGTCACAGCTCAGCGGGCCAAGGCTCCCTGAAGGATAGTTATGTGTCTGGCCCCAAATATTCTGATAATTGGCTGGGGATTCAGCAGCCTGTGGGTTACACTGAGCCAAGGGAAAAGAGAAAAAGGGGAAAAGGGGTCAAGAATCCCTTGTCTATGAAAAAGGAGGCAACTAAGACGTGCTGAGCTAAGATGCCTGCTGTATTATATGCACGCTCCCAGCACTGGTCCCTGCAGAGGTATTGGTCAATCACAAAGGCTTTTTACAGTGGAGACTGCCATTTTCTGATATAATTATTTCAGTTTCTGTTTCTGTTATAAACTTCCCAAGATATTCAATGGAGAACAGGAGGTGTAGCAGAGGGGTTCACAGGGCTAGAGGCATCTGGATTTGGGGGTGGGGTGGGATCAGGATATGATGGGCTTCTCCCTAGGATGCAGAAAAGAGTTCTTCAGATTCTGGCATCTTGAAACAGTCTGACTATTAACAGCCTGGCATGTAGGGTAGAAGTCAATAAACATTTACTGAGCATTACAATGAATAAGGTAAATATGCAGTCTAGATTGGAGAAAGTGGCTGGAGAGTGGGTAGAACACTGAAGGCCAGGGTTTTGGTCTAAACTGGGTCTTCTCTGCTCTCCTGGGCCAAGGGAAGATGGCCAAACAGTCAGTGATAGATGCCACTTCCAGGATGAGATGTGGGCTCTCTTCTCACTTTTCTATGGTTAAACTCAGATCTTGCTTCCTAGAAGCAATGAGGTTCCCATCCTGGGGCCTTTCCCTTGACTGCTCATGGGAGAGTGACATTAAGACCTGGCAGCAAAAAGAATCTATATCCTCGGTTCTATCCTCTTCAAAGGGTTTGAACTACAAAAACCAGAAAGAAACCAAGGCAAAGTCCAGTTGAGGGGCTTCTCTAAGGGCTCAGCCCTGTACCTTATACAAATGGCTAGAACCCTAGGGCTGGGCAGGTCTGAGGAGCTAAAAACAAGAGACACTGTCAGGAATAGGAAGTAGTAGAGTGTTCTGGGAAACATTAAGATAAACACAGCAAGAGTCAGCTGAAGCATTAAGCAGCCATAGATGAAATCACATTATGCAGAGGCAAAGCTATAATTCACACAGTACACAAAATTGGGAGGTGTGAGGATGGCGGGAGGGAAGGGGAATTAATAAAGAGTAATGAGGATCTTCTGCCAGACCAAGGAGTCTTTGTTTACCCAAAGCTCATGCAAGAATCTCCATTCGCTGTACCACACACAGGTTCTTTTCCTGGGGATGCCCAGGCATTTTGACCAAGAAGTGACTCTGGGGTCATGTGGAGGGCAGGGCAGCCTTCCTCAAGAGGTGTTGGAATGGGTGGATAGCAGGGTTAGATGTAGGCACATTGAGAAAGGCTGGTTTCCTTTCCCTGAAGGAGGTAACACAAGGAAGGCAGCACTTCCACATACATATGCTTTGGAATAGCTTTCTCTCCTTATTAATTAAATGTATTTATTTGTATCTATTCTATCTCATCCACAGTGTTAAAGGTTAAGGGTGTGTGAACATGAATAATCTCCCAAACTCCATGAGGTAGGCCCCCTCCCACTTTACAGGGAAGAAATGTTATATGTATATAGCTGATCGAAGCTAGAAAGTGGCAGAGGAAAACCCAAAGTTGGTTGGGCCTGGTTCTGAAACTCTCTTCCAATCTGCTCCTCTGTGAGGTCTTGGTTTCCTTTAAGTCAAACAAGAGGGGACTGCCTTCACTTGGACTAGAAATGTGCCTACACAGTATAGTGCTGAGGACCTCTGGAAAGCTGTTTCAGGGAAGGATCACACAGCTGTTTCCTGCACAGTGGCAAGAAGACTATCTGCAGTTTTGAAAAAGAGCAAAGGGTAGGGAACTTAAAAAAGGTTATTACCTTCTCAAATTAACTCATTCTTTTCAATAGTCTGTGATTGCCCTACCTTGCATAATCTGGAATGGTAATCTGCTCTCTTTAACACCAAAGGTGGCTTTTGAGCTGCAGGATGGAAGTCTGGGGCTTTGAGCACTATGACCTGACCCAGGGCCTGTGTCTGGATGCAGAGTGACCACCTGATATTTTAAAAGAACTCTTAAAACAATATACATGGAGTGTGTGTACCATGGTGCAGAAAATGTGTGTGACCAAGAGAAATGGAGACTATATTCACGCGTTGTATGTCTCGTGTCTTTGCTAACTACTGGGTCTGGGTTTTTATTGCCTCTTATCTCTGCAGCTGCAATAACCTGAGAAGTCTCCTTGCCTCCAGCATATTCATTCTCTAATCTATTCTACCCAACACTGCCAGATTAATCTTCTTAAAACACGTATTTGATCCTGCCTTTTCTGTATGCAAAATTCCTTAAATTTCAGATGTTTGTAATTTTCTTTCTCTTGCTTGTCTCAGTCTCATAATTTAAAAAAAAATGTTGAGAGTGTATCACTTTTGGGATATTGAAAGAATTCTCTCTCTCTCTCTCTCTCTCTCTCTCTCTCTCTCTCTCTCTCTCTCTCTCACACACACACACACACACACACACACACACACACACAAAACCCTTAATTGTCCCCATTGACAGAAAAGTCTTTCAAGTTGATCACTGGAATCCAGCTAACATGGTGTTCTACCCCTTTCCAATTACATCCCCAGCTTTTTTGTCTTTGCATCTTTATTTTACAATTTGGTCTACCTTTAGGATACTAATCTTCTTTGGTGATCTAACCCCAAAGCTACCTCCTCTTGCACTGACAGCCCTTCAGCCCCATAGCTGGGGGTGTGTCTCCCAGTGAAGTTACATGTGTTTAGTACGGGTCTTTCCTCAGATTAAGGACTTAGGGGAGATACTAGACTGCATACATCTCCAGCCTTTCCAGGCTTGGTACTACTGTGTACCCTGCCAGCTCCTGTACTGCTTGCTAGCCAAAGGCCTAGGCCCATCTGCTGAGAGTGGTGGAGGTGGACCCAAGTTCTGGGGGAGAAGGAATGGACTGCTAGGGCCTCTACAGGGTCTGTGCTGGGGACCAGAACATTGAGGCAAATGGACCCATCAAAGGATGGCAGCATTCTGACTCTGACCCTTTTTGCTTCCCGAAAAGGAGTAGAGTGAAAAGGTGGCTATAGTACTTCACCCACAAAGAAAGCAGCTGAGCAGACCTGCCCACTTCTAATCTGTGCTTTAGAAAGAGCTGGCTTTTGTGCCAAGCACTAAAGCATCCCCCTCTGCCCCTCCCACATCCCCCTTCCCCCTACACTTGCTTCTCTTAAAAGAGCTCTATACCTCTCCTGGGGCTGCGATCATTAACTGAACAGCACTTTGCCTCTTGGTGCTTTTGACAGTTTGGCAGTGAGCTGGGAAGTACCAGAGAAGCTGCAAAGAAGCATGAGAAGGAGGCAGGAGTATGCTCAATGGACCAGCCTTGTGTGTGCTGACTCCTAGTTCTGTATCTGGCTACTCTGGTTCAGGACATACTAGGAGAGACTGTCTGAGAGAAGTGGGGTCATATGGGTTCTCATCTCAGCCCCTTTGGCTGTTACCTGGAGGCTTCAGGGCACTGACCTGTAACTACTCCTGACAGAGATTCCTCTAAGAGAGGTGGGAATAAACATTCTTTATTTTGTCTGATATCAGAACTTCCTAGGGACAATAATGGAAAGGACCTGAAGGTTGAGGGCTGGGTAGCCTGTGAGGGGATCCAGGCAGGAGAGACCTAAACCGTGACTATTCAGCAGCACCCAGGGCCTGGGCCTTTTTCAAAGAAGGAAATAGATGGATCAAAAGGAAGTCACAGATACCTATCAAGTTATAATATAAACAGATCTAACGTTGAGGGGGCGGTGAGTTCTGGCTCCCGAGGAACCATCTATGATAAAGTATCTCCAGAAATGGCCTTGGTAAGTCCTAGCTATGAGGAAGGAGATGGCTCAGAAAAGGAAGTAGGTTCCCAGCTTCCCAGAGAGCTCTGCACCTCCTTGCTTTTCTCATGGCTCCTCCTACTAATGCTAAAAGCTGTTATGGGTTGGGCACTGCAGCAGGCACCTTACACTAACCCTCACTTTACCGCCAACCCCATGTCACACACCACCAAAGCCCCAGTCTGGGGCTCAGACTGGGGAGGCAAATGGCCACAAGTCATAACCAGCCAGTCCTAGCAAGGACCTGAACTTGAGGCAATTTATTAGTCTCCCTAAAAGATGCTAACCTTTTTCTTTTGTGTGATGTTAACATCTTATTCTTTCATTTAACATGATTCTGCTGCCATCCTAGTCTTAATCTAAGTGCCAACATAAATTATAAATTTCTAGAGGTAGACATTGAATCCATATAGTTCATTTTATGCAACTTTTAGCAGCATGCCAAGCTCAGCAGGGTACTTTAAAAATTGCATTCTATCCTTGATCAACTTAGAACTCAGGAAAGTCACGAAGTGGGACTACAAAATCTTTTTTCTTTTCTTTTTTATTTTTTTCTTTTATTTTTATGTGCATTGGTGTTTTGCCTGTCAGATCCTAGAACTTGAGTTACCAACAATTATGACCTGCCATGTAGACGCTAGGATTTGAACCCCGGTCCTCTGGAAGAGCAGCCAGTGCTCTTAAACATTGAGCCATCTCTCCAATCTTGGACTATAAAATCTGAACATTCAAGTTCACTTTTCTTTATGGTCTTATATGCTTTTATTGTTTGTTACTCTGTGAGAGTACCTCCTTGAATATTGCTTGTTGCACAGATCTCACAGCCTTGGTACTTGATGAGGGGTTAATATTAAAAATTGACATTGAAAAGAAGACTCTGAATTTGGATGCTAAACTCTATTTTTTTTTTGGATGCTAAACTCTTATCCTGGATTCTATACAAGGCCTCACATGATCATATATTATACATAGAATATAAAGTCTGGGAATAGTCTTTTCTGGAAAATGGGAATAAGTCCTACCACCAGAGAGAAGAGTTTTTTGGCCGCTGGGAACCTCAGATCAAATCTAACCTTAGTCCTGAGCCTCTTTTAAACTTAGTAGTGTATTCCCTTCTCTGTCTCTGTGGAGGAAGGGGCATGGATGTTATAGTTCTAAGTTATTGTTATGTTGTCCAATATTTTCTTATAAATTACCTTAATTCCTTTGAAAACAGTGAGGTTGAAAATATGCAAATAATAATGCTCACATCTTCCCTTTACGCTGCATCCTCACCTACAGTGTTGCTTTGGCTCAGTCTCGGTCTCTGCACTGGGCATATGTGCATGAACCCTTTGTAGACAGCATTCACCCAGTGGGTATTTCTTAGTGAGGGCCTGAGATGGTTTAAGGATGAGCAGGTGGCTTCAAGAGGTAGGAAAGAATTCTCCAACTGGCCTGGTCTCCACACACTGACAAAAGCCTCAGGACTGACTATGGGTCAGCCTTTATTGAACAATAAAGTTTTTAACAGTAAAAGTTCTGGGTGCATTTGTAAAGTAAAAGAATGAATGAATGAATGAATGAATCACTGAATGAATGCATTTAGGAGCCAAGAGAATCTTCTCAGAGAGATGATGAAGGCTGCAGGGCAGAAAACCCTTTCTTTGGGCCACAGAAGACACCCAACCTCAATCACTGAGGGCTGGGCTAGCACCCTGTTTTTGCCACAGCCAGGTCTCCAGCATTTGGCACCTGCACCTTGTGTTGCAAAACTAGATCAGTGTGCTAGGCATCAGAGGAGAGCATGTGGGGAGAAACAGAGAGGAAGGCAAAAAGGAGAGAGGAGGCAAGCAGGGTGCAGCTTCTGCTTGTTGACTTCCCTCCACAAGGGCAACTAACAGGAATGCTAGCCTGCAAAGCTAGGGGTGTAATAGTGTCTACAAACCAGTCTTGTTTTACAGGTCACCTCCTTCATTTCCTCCTTGCTCCTTTTTCTCCTCTGTTCCCCATCTTCCCATTCTCAGTCCTGGAAGCTCTCTTTGCTCTGTTTTTGCTTTTCTTTCTGTGTTTCTCTATCTCTGTCTGTCTCTCTTTCTCTCTGCCTCTTCTGTCCGCCCACCCCTACCCCATATATACATCCTCCCAGATCACCAAGAAAGATGCTCTTTTCAGAGATATACCCACATTTGTCTGGAACTCAGCATCAGCCATGGCCAAGAGAAAACAGCCTCAGAGCTCAGAGCATTCCCACCACCCACACTGACCTCTCCAACCTAGACTTTACTTCTAATTCCATTGGCTTTGCTGACATCAGGTGGGCTAATTATTCCCTGTAATTAAAAGGAATAACCCACCATTCTTAATCTCAGATAATTAGCTTTCTGATTGCCTGTGTTGGGCAGGAAACTTAGTGTTTGGAGAGGGATTTGGGGCAGACAGATTAGACAAACACTATTCAGGAAGCTGTACTCTGAAAACACACTGTTCCCAAAGAGTTTGTTGTTAAAGAGATTTGGGATGGGCAAAAGGGCCTGGTTTCCTCTAGGTGGTCTGAGGTGCCTCTCACCTCATGGGTTTCCAACAAAAGGGTAGCTTGGTTTGGTTTTTAGAATCCTCCCCAAAATGACAGAGCTTGAGCCTACTTTCCAGTAGTTCAAGCCAGTTTATGGTGTTCCCTAAGCAATTCCTTCCTGTTCTCTGCTGGATGAGGAACCAGCAGCCCCAGGCATACCCACTCCCACATGCTGGATAAGTGTTCAGAAATTAACAGAATATGACAATTAACAATAAAATGGTCATGATTCCTTACAGCCAAAGCCATGGGATGATGCAAAGAAAGTGGGGAAATCCCTGCTTGGAAGCTTTAAGGGATGACACCCTGGAGCTAGCACGATTCTCCCAGGCAAAGCTGCTCTGGGCCCCATAACAGGCCTTATGTTACATGTCTGTTATCTGTGTTCTCTGCCCTTGTTGAGGAGTATTGGTCATGACTTTTTTTTTTTTTTTTTTTTTTTTTTTTGGTCTCTATCATATAATTTTCCTTCCACGATCCTCATGTTCATCCTGAGAGGAAGGTGACTTCTCACAAAGGAAAATAGTCCTGGAAAGTCAGAAAACAAGCCATGGCAGAGCCAGTGCCAGGCTGGGAGCAAACGGTCCTCCCTGACCTTCATGTAGTATCTTGTCCTCTAGTTCTTGGCTCCCTCTGTCTCAAGAGTTTGGGCTTTTAGGTGTTGGGGTGATAGGCAATGGAGGAAATTCAGATTGCCAACAGCTAAGGGCTAGTTGACTTCTGTGGGCTGAGAAAGCCTACTGCTAATATACCTACCGGCTGGCTATCCAGGTTTCTTGCTGTCATGGAGCTGGCATTCAAGGGCCCTAAAACACTAGGCATGACTGGGACTCTGTTGGCATTCCTTTTCCTCCTGCCCTATTCAAAGCCTTCAGATCAGGTCACAAAGGAAGGGGCAGGAACTGAAGCAGGGACTGTGCATTGGGCCTGAGCTCTCAAAGCAAGGAGGGGGCAGCCGAGGCTGAGAGATGGCACCTGGAGGATTTATCCAGCCTGATGGTTGAGGTTCCTGGCCCTGCTCCTCCACTGCAGCTCCACCAATAGATCAGTGTATGGGGGAGGGGACCTGGTTGTAGATGGATTCCAGATGGGCTATCAAGTTTGCCCACAGTCGACTGTAAGACTCCTCTGGTCTCGGCATCTCCCTCGCTCTGATTCAGCTGCCCAGCAAAGGCCTGTAATGGAATGCCAGTGAAACCCAACCCACCACTCCGTAGTCTCCCGCTTCCACCCTTCTGCTACCAGGGACAGCACATGCATTTCTTCTGTCCCTTCTCTTCTCCATTAACACAAACCTCCCAGAAGTAGAAAGGGATGAAGCTAGAATTTTGGCTGATAGCTGGGCCTCTTCTCTGGAGCTCTGACTCATATTTCCCTGGGATGAAGTAGCAGTATAAGGTGGGGGGTTCAAGTTCTGGACATTTAAGAACAAGGTGCCTGCCTGGAAAGCCAACGGATAGTGGCAGAAACTCCTTATGTTCCTTTGATTATCTGATCCATCTGGTTGGTAGTAAGCCAGGCATGGGACAGAAGACAGGAAGATATAAGAAGTGGTAGAACAAGGGACAGGTGACTCCTAGCACCCAACAACTCCATGTCCCATGGTGTTCTTTACATTTACCATGTGGATGGCTATACTGAGGCTTAGGTGGTTTAAAGAAGACCTGGGTTTGGTCTGTTGTACCTTGCTTCAGACACAGTGAAGCTCTACTGTGTGCTGGGGACAGTGTATGCTCTGGAGGATGGCAGCAAAGGCAACATGGATCATGCCATACCAGCTGGTGCTGTGGGCCTGTTCATGTGAGTAATACATTGACTCTCAAAGAAGGCCCAGTATGTCTTGAGATGTGATAGGTTTTGACATATCCTTACCCACTCACCACTGTTTAAATAAGATCACATTTACTTTTTTGCCTCGTAGAGAAATTAATTATTCCAAGTTGCATGAGGTATCACTACAAAATATCATGATAGGTATAACATTCCTCAGTTTCCCCTATGTTGTCAAAGTTGTTTGACTTAGGAGCTTCTAGATCCTTCCATCATAGTTTCCTTTACCCAGAACTAGTGCTCCTAAGCTCTAGGGTGTGCCCTGGCAAGCTTGAGGTGCCCTGCCAGGATTGATTAGCTGGGATGAAATTTGCATTTTACTTCAGAAATTCAGTTTGGGATCTATGACAAAGAGCAACAGGGCTCCTACTTCAATGGCAAAAGCCCCTGAGGCCAGGCATTTGAACTAACCACAGAGGCCTTTCTCCCTTTCCCTCTACTTCCTCACCTCTCTCACCAGCAGGCTGGCTAGCTGCAGCAAAGAGCTCTCTGAACACTTTTGCAGGAAAAAAAGCTTTTTTTAAATTTTTTTTTCTTTCTTTTTCTTCAAAGAAGATGCAAAGCTCCCTTCAGCCTCTCTGGAGAATCAGTGAGGGAACAGTCTGTCTCAAAATGCCATTAAAACATCTCTCAAATTAAAAACAGTCCTGGAATGTACAACTTCATGAGAGAGCAGCTCAATGATATATGAAAGTGCTCTCTGACTACCTATGGGTGTGGAGGGTGTGGGCAAGCGTCAAACACTCTCCCAGGGCTGGGTAACCAGCTCTGTCCAATGATGCATGGTGGGATATGTATTTATTCAGTCTCCATGAGCCTCAGTTTCACCCCATTAATTTTAAAAAGGTAAAAGATTGTTTTTCTCTCCTACCTTAATTTTGGTGTGCTTCAGCAAGAACTGGGTCCAATATTCTCAGAGACACTGGCCTTGCCATCTTCTGACTTACCTCCCCTGCCCTTCCTCTTCCTACACTCATGGTGCTATTTTAAGTTGAGGCTTCCAGCCAAAATCTGTACTTTATTAATTACATGTCAACTACTCTGTGCAAAGTTTAATGCGCTTTCCAGATTGCATCAAGTCTGCAGTGAAAGCAGGCGCCTGACTCCTGACTGCAGCCTGGGTGCCTGGCAGGCTGGGTGGTGGGCCCACTGGAGCACACTGAGGCTTGTTCTCTCCCCTTCTTGGTCTGAACTCTGTGTTCAGACCAAGCCCAGATTCTGCCTGCAGGCATTTAAAGACCGCACAGCACCTCATGCTAAGCAGAGCACTCTGATGGACAGGTAGGGAAACTTGTCTCTTTAGGAAATGCCAAAGAGCTTAGGGGTGCTGAGCCTACCAATGCAGAGGGTTCAAGGTGGGACTGATTGGGAAATGACCCAGAGATACTCTAAAGAAGGCTGGAGACATGACACTGATCATTTGCTCTGCAAAGAGGATATGGAAATAGCCTTTGTACTGAGCAGGAAAGGTGGGTGGGAGCCCCTCATGGTATATTCCTGATGGTTTGGTTTCTACCTTTGTGATTTGTGCACACTGTTCAGCTTCTTCTTGGCCTCAAGTTTATTATCTATAAAATAACACTACTACTACTATAAAATCACTAACTACTCATGAGCTCTTAGAAACTTCCTAATTTTATCTCCTTTCTTGGAAGGATTTCTTGGGAGACACAAAGATGGATTCTGCTGGCTTCCTGGCCTGAAGGAAACTATGACCCAGCAGGGAAGGCTGAAATAACAAGGAATAATGGACAGCAAGTATGCACCATCCCACACACTTGACCTGGAGGAAAACATTAAAGCCCCTAGCATCCCTGTGAAGTAGGTAGCTACTGATGTTGTGATGTAGAGAGAGAAGGCAATCACAGAGAAGTTAATTGACTTGTTCAAAGTCATACTTCAAGAACATGGACAGAGCAAAATTTAGTAGAGCCTCTGACGTTCCTCTAGGGCACTCAACACTACACACTGCAGGAGAGAAAAAAAAGAAAGAAAGAGAGAAAAAAAGAAAGAAAGACAGAAAGAAAGAGAAAGAAAGAAGGAAAAGAAAGAAAGAAGGAAGGAAGAAAGAAAGAACAAAAGAAAGAAAAAAAGAAAAGAAGGAAGGAAGAAAGAAAGAAAAGAAAAGAAAGAAAGAAAGAATATATAAGACTTTGATATACAAGGGTAGCTCTTCTCAACACTGTAACTAACTAGAAGAAATGTAGGATTCTGGGGGCAACAACTATTCTAATTGGGCCAATCTGTAAAGGCTTCACTGGGGAGGTGGGATCTGAGTTAAGCCTGGAAGGATAGAGACTTTCTTAGGCAGAGGTCAGGAGACTGGCATGATCCAGGGCTTGGGGGGGGGGGCGGTGAAAGGGGGGGTGGAGACTATGGATGGAGAAGAGAACCAAACAAAGAAAAGAGAGACCTGTAGTAACATATTGTGTACCCTAATAAACTTGCCTGAGGATCAGAGAACAGAGCCAGCCACTAGATTAAACAGAGAGGTCAAGAAGTGGTGGCACACACTCTTAATCTAATCAGTTGGGAGGTGGAGATCTGTCTGGATCTCTGTGAGTCCAAGGCCACACTGGAAACAGAGCCAGGGAGTGGTGGCACACACCTTTAATCCCAGTACTGGAAAGCACTAATGGGTAAAGGGTAGATTATTGAATCTACTCTGAAAAGAAAAAAGAGAGAATATGGATATGATAAGATAAAAAGATAGCTATTTAACCTACTTTCAGAAAGCAACTACTAGTTTTAAATATTTTACATTGGATTAGATTTTTGTATATTGTATACAAATTGTGTATATTGATACAAATTTGAGATTAATTTTGTTAGAAAATACTGAACATATATTTCTAATCTTGTTCAAGGTATTGTACCTATACAGCTCATTTAACAATGTAATGCAAATTGCTAGTCCTTGAAAATTATTATTACCAACTAATTAGGATATAAGAAATGCAAGTTAATAGTCATTACAATCAAAATTGTAGTCATATTAGATACATTTTCAAAGTCAAACAGAAATATATTTTAGATAGATAGGTCATCTTCAAACACTTCAGAGATGTACAGAATATGGCATTTAAGATGTTTTAATAACATAGATTCTTTTTTTTTTAATAACCATGAGACATGTCTGTTCCCGGCAGCACCATTATACTTCAGAGAAGATGATGAGCATTGAAGAAACTCCATATGGTGTTTACTTTCTTTGTGGCAAAAGTTAGGCACTGGGCAAGAAAATGCCCTCGCCTTGATTGCTGACAGTATGCTGCCCAAAATGGACAAGCAGGACACAAAAGAAAGGACTGCCGAACCTTGCCAAGACAAGGTAGGAAGGCTCTTTAGAAAATCCTGCTTCACAGATGAATCTGTCAGATATGCTTGGCCTGTAGGCCTAAGATGGATGCTTCAATGTTGCAGAGAAATCTTGGGTGACTGTCTAGGTATCTGGCTGTTTCTGTCATTTCTCATATTTTTTGGAAGTCATTTGTTTGCACTTCCTGCTTACTTAGGTAATATTACTTCCTTCTCGGGTCTCTGAGGGAGTTGAAGATTAGATAGTTATAGTTTTCCTTGTTAACAAATTCAGAAAAGAAACTCATGAAAAGGTGTAAAGTGTATAAGATTGCAAGACATCAAAAGATATTATTAGAATAGAAAGTGAATTAGGTACATTTTGGACTCACCAAAATAGGATAAATAATGGAATATTTTCTCTGAATCTGTCAAATGTTAATGGATTAGACATTGTTAATGTAATTCTTGACTGTATATATTGTATATACTTATTATATTTATTGTATATAGTTTTTCTTATATTAGTTATAAACTTTTATTATTTCAGACAAAAAAAAAAAAGAAGTGTGGCAATATATTGTGTACCCTAATAAACTTGCCTGAGGATCAGATAACAGAGCCAGCCACTAGATTATACACAGAGGTCAGGTAGTGATGGTACACACCCTTAATCCTATCACTCCGGAGGCAGAGATCTGTCTGGATCTCTGTGAGTCCAAGGCCACACTGGAAACAGAGCCAGGCAGTGGTGGCACACACCTTTTATCTCAGTACTGAGAAGCACACATGCCTTTAATCCCAGGAAGTGATATCTGGACAGAGAAAGGTATATAAGGCATGGGGAAACAGGAACTCACTCTTTTTAGGCTGAGGATTTCATAGAGGTGAGAACTAGTGGCTGTTTGCTCTGTTTCTTTGATCTTTCAGCATTTACCCCAATATCTGGCTCCGGGTTTTTTATTATAAGACCTTTTAAGAATTTGAACAACAGAGACCAGCAAAGCCAGCAAGGTATTGAGCATGGCAGAGGTAGTATGGAAAAGGCCTGTAGGAGCAAGTGGGGGTGTCTAGCAGATACAAGTACCTTGATCAGGAGTTGAGCTATATCCTAAAAGCTGCAGTGAGCCTTTCAAGGGTTTTTAAAAACTGTGGAAGCTAACTTGAAGGAGGCAAAACAGGAGAGCCAGTACAAGGTCAGGACAAGATCATGAAAACCTCCTTGAAGTGGGCAGAGAGGTAGTAGGAGGTAGGGTGGGATGGCTAGAAATGATCTGCAGAGGACAGACAGAAAGATAGGATCTGGTTATGAGCTGACTGTGGGCAATAAGGGTGAGACACAAGGAAGGAGTCACAGGAGTGAACTCTACTGCTCCTGATGAGAGATGTGCACAGAAAGCCCAAGAGGCCTGAGGTGGAGGTTTTAAACCATGTATATTAGAGTCACAGAGAGTTGGACCAGCATGCACAACCTAGCTGAGATGTCATCTCCCCAGGAAGCCTTCTCTATATAGCACTGGCTCCCTAGTTTCAGCTCTCATTCTGCTGGAGGGACTTTGTGACTCTTTCCAATGCTGGCCTCCACTGCAACAGCATCCTTTCCCTCACTATCCTGTGAGCTATTCACCCAGTGTCACACAGTGTCTAGCACACTTACACTTCTATGCCCAATACATGCTGCTTAGATGAACAGCTGCACTCAGCCTCTGCTGTGTCCTTCTGTCACCCTTGGCTGTTGGTGTCCTGACTTCTCATCACCACCTCCCATGGGGTTTGCACCTCCCCACAGAATACAGGGAGGCAGATGCATTCATACATTCACCTGTCCACTCTCCCCAAGCTTATGGGTTCTGACACTTCTGTACATTGCTGCTGGATGGCAATAATGAACAGTTTAGTATGGAAATTGGCCTTATCAGGAGGAGGCTGATTATATGTGTATTAGAGAGTATTGGGAATGGGATAGTCAGCCTTGAAGGCTCCAGGGGGAGAGAGCTCTCGGACTTCCCTTCCCAGTAAATCTACTATGTTTCTTCCTTGCTCCCCATACTCTTCTCTGCTCTATTATTAACAGCATTCACCCTCAGAGAGGAAGAGGGAAAACAGTCTGCCCTTGCCCCAGAATTATTTCAGGATTGGGAGGTGTTCCTTGTTCCCACCCCAATCCAAAAGAGAAGAGAGACAGCTGTGCTTTCTCCTATAATGGGGGATTCGCCACCAGTGGCATCCTGGGGTGTCTAATTTTGAGAGCCAGTTTCTGACATCATGTAAGAAATATTTGTCCCAAATCCCAGAGGATCATGTGGGATAAGAAAATGTAGGAATATCTGATACTCTAAGAAACGGGATGATTTGGCTCTTTAAAGCACAAGGGCAAGGGCAAGCATTGTGTTTTTAGCCCCAAGACAGAGCATGAAAGGCCTTTCAGAGTGAAGCTGACAGACTGCACATGTCCAGGCAGCCTACCTGCCTGGTCTCTGATCTCTGGGCATCACATGCAGTGAACTCCAGGAGGAGGGGGCTCCTAAGGACCACGCACTTAGCAGTCACCACCTGACTCTAGCGGCACTAATGGGTTCTGTTATCTCATGGAGACCCTTGTCTGCAGATCAGCAAAGCGGAAGGAGATGGCAGGTTAAAAATACTCTGTTAGCAGAGGCTTAGGTAGGGGCTGTGTTATGGGGCTGTCAGGGAAAGAGAGAGAGAGAGAGACAGACAGACAGAACAACCTCAGGAGCAGGAACCGAAGCCACTAGACCCTCAGCTTCTCTTTCACCTATAATTTGAATTTACCCAGTGACTGGCAAAGGACTGGGGGCAAGAGATTAATTCTGACTAGCCAGTCATAAACTGGGTCATGCGGCCTCCCTGCCACAGCTTGTTGTTGGTCATTAGTGTGGTGGTATGCCACAGGCATCTATGGGAAGCTGATTTATTTTCTATCTCATACTTCTTACTCAGGAAAGGCAATGGGGCCTAAAGGGAGGAGACATTTATACAATCCCTTCAGAAAATATTTGCACTGAAGTGTGTGTGTGTGTGTGTGTGTGTGTGTGTGTGTGTGTGTTAGGGGGTCTTCCACACACGGCCTTACTGCAGCCTTGCAGCATGACCATGCAGTGATAATTACTACCCAGGTCTGCATTTAGGGGAACAAGACTTTGAGAGTTTGAGACTACCCACAGAAGAGACAGTGGGGACCTCCAAGGGAATCCTGGAACTTCCTGTTACAGCTCATTTTCTATGTCTTTCAACCTTGTTCTCTTAACCCTTAAATCAGGGAGAACCCATAGGGCTCTCCCTACTAGCCCAGGGTAAGATCTCTCTCAACTCCATTAGTCTTCATATCCCACAGACACCCAGGTGCCATTCTTTTGTCTAGGGCTGGCCTAGGGCTGGTCCAGCACTAAGCTGGCTATAGGCTCATTTGTCTCCATTAGCACAATAAGGACCAGAGAGAGGAGGGGAAATTCATAGCTTTCATGTCCTTAGGTCAGGCTCAGGACTGAGGCCAGAGGAACCTGAGGCTTTGAGATGGGACTTTATACTTTCACATGTGGGCCAGGTCACCTGGGTCTTATTTGTCAAATGGAGAAAGCAAATGCTCTTCAAGTCCTAATGACAAACCCTCAGGGCCAACTGTTCTCCCTATTGCTGAGAATGGTCCCCTCAGACAGACATCTTGTCACAGCTGAGGGCCATGAACTGAGGGCTGCTTTTTTGTACTCAGTCTCTTCTATGGTGGTCCAAGAAGAGACTCTGAAAAGGAAGCTCCCTCCCTATCCCCCACACACCCAGCACACAAGAAAGATGGTAAGGCCATATTATATTTTTCATGTTGAACATAGAGCATGGAAAGGAACCAACCAGAAGTAGTGAGATTTTGAAAGAGAAAAGCAACCCAGAGTGACATAGGAGGCCAGCAATTAGACTCTGGAGTTTTATTCCCATTTATTTCTCTAAGGGCTTATGATCCAAGTAGCTGCCTAGAAAAGAGACATTGGCTGGGGGACTCACTGAGCATCAGTAGGCCTCCAAAAGATGGAAAGGCATGGCTATGGACCCGCTGGAATTTGTGGGGGCCTGGAAAGGCCAAGCTCACTCATAATTTCAAATGTGCCTGAATACCTCCTGTACAAAGTATGGTAGAGGCAGAGTCGACTAGGATGGCCTCTGCCATAGCACCTTCTATTGTGAGTACATGACGCAGATACCCATGAAGCTCAGCGACAAAGGCACATGAAGCCTTCTGGAAACCTTTTGACTGCCTATATGCAGTCAAAAATGAAAGACAAAGTACAAGGGTCTGGGGTTACAGAGAGGAAAACCAACCAATGTATATAGTCATATAAGGAGGTTTGCAGAGAACACACAATAAGGGCTTATGCAGAGAATTAAGAATTAACCAAAGGTACAGGGCTGTGGATAGAGTTGGAGGAAGGTTAGGGATGCAGTTGGCATTGACTTAGGAGAGGTTCTCTTTCCCTTTTAACTCTGTGGATGCTGACTTCTGGTTTTACTTCCTCCCCTTATGTGGCCTACTCATACACTCTGCTCCCCACATCCCCAGTCCTCAGCAGAATAGGATTCTCTATGGTGCTCCTTCAACTCTGCATAGCATCAGAGTCTGCACCTGGGGCACTGAGTGAGAGAGAGTTCCCAAAATAGAGAGGGAGCTTGGGGCTATGGTGGAATGTGTGTGCTGACTCCATGTGTTTCTAGGTCACCGGGGAGCATCAGTTAAACAAAGGAAATCCACATATAACTTCCAAGCTTCGCATCTCCTGATGCTGATTTTAACCTCCTTCTCTCACTACATCTTGTCCCAGAATTACTAATGCAGACTGTCCCAACTATTCGTTTGATAGAGCTTCTGAATGAAAAGAGCTCAGAGGGAGAGGAAAGCAAGCAGGGAGAGGAGAGTGAGGGAACTGTGCCCTTTCTCCACACCCACTCCTAGCAAAGAAAGCGCTAATACATTAATTACCTAAGTAGTTTTGAATGGACTCCATCACACCTCATTGTCTGTAGCTGCCATTCCCTGGAGGAGCTGTAATAGACTCAGTGTACACTATATAATTAAATAGCAACACATGTGTCCCCTGCCCAGTGCTGGGATGCTTGTTTACTTGTGCTAATGAGAACTGGCATGACCTTGCTGATGTGAGGCCTATTGAGGCAGGAGACAAGCCATGAATCTCCTAAAGGGGAGGGGCCCATTCCCCAGCCCTCCCTTTCCTCATGATACCCCTCCTTCCCCACCTGCTGCTCCTGGGAGAGCATCTCATACCAGACCCCCCAGAAGTTTCTGACACAAGCCAGGGTACTGTGGATCCACCTCCCTTGTCTCTAGGGATAAATCTGCAGTTGGCTGCATGTGCAGCATGATGATTTTGTTTCTGTTTCACACAAATTTTGGTTTTTTAGCAGGCTCCAATACCAATTCCTTACTGAAATTCTTGTTTAGCCTCCCTCCACAGGCTTAGCAGATGCAAATTCAAGCACTTGGCCACTCCCCTGGCCTGGCCCTTCACAAGATTGTGTTCTGGCTTCTGTGAGCCCAGGTTAATGCCACTGGGACAGGTTAACAATGCAGGTATTCTGTGTCAGAAGACTTCAGTGCAAGCCCTAATGTTGCTGCTCACTGGCTGGGAAAACTTGGTTACACCCTCTCAACCTAGAGCTTTCATTGACTTCTGTCTCAGTAACTTTTCTATTACTATGATGAAATATCATGACCAGGGTACCCTTAAAAAGAAAATATCTAATTGGGCTTATTGTTTCAGATGGTTAAAGTCTATTGTGGCAGAGCAAAAGCATGGTGGCAGGAACTTCTGAGAGCTCACATCTTAAAACCCCAAGCAGGAGGCAGAGAGAGCATACTGGAAATGATGCAAGTCTTCTGAAACCTCAAAGCCCACTCTGTGATATACTTCCTCCAACAAGGCCACACCACTCCTATTCCTTCCCAAGTAGTTCCACCAACTGGGAACCAAACATTCAAACATATGAGCCTATGGAGACCATTCTCATTCAAATCACCACTACTTGTAAGGAAAGTAAGGGCAACAAATACCCAGGGGATGTCATGACTGAGCATATTAACTGTGGAGAAATGGTACTTCTGAATGTTTGTACATCTGTCCCTCTTTGCCCTCTGCAGATTGGGTCAGGGACTCTGCCTAGGAGAGTGGACTATGTGCCCTTATTCTTGGCTTTTGGTTAGCAAGTAAACTGTTCTAAAGTAAGACAGATCACTGTAATGCATCTGTGTTCTGTTTTGTTCTCTGCTTTATCTTGAACTTTTAGAAGAATGTCCAGCATGCAATAAATGCCCAGTAAATACTGAATAACCAAATGCCCTGTTTCTCTTACTTAATACTATCATAAGCCCTTATGCTGAGTACATGGGTCCTATTTTGAAGAAATATACATTAGCTCAGAGAAGTAAATGTCTTGCCAGGTGTCTTAGTTTGTTTTCTGTTGCTATGATAAGATGCTGACCAAAAATCAACTTAGGGAGGAAAGGGTTTATTTTAGCTTACAAGTTACAATCCATCACTGAGGGAAGCTCAAGGCAGGAACTGGATCAGAGACCACGAAGTAATGCTGCTTATTGGTTTACTGGCTTGCTCAGCTACCTTTCTTATACAACCCAGGACTACCTGCCTAGGGGGTGGTACCACCCACATTGGGCTATGTCTTCTTCCTTCAATTAGTAAATAAGAAAATGACCACAGGCTAGTCAAGAGGAACCAATTCCTTGATTGAAATTTCTTCTTCTCAGCTGATTCTAGTTTGTGTCAAATTGACAAACTAACCAGTACGCCAGGGCACATGATGGTCCTGGGATAAAAACTCAAGTGTCTGAATTGAATGATTTTTTTTGTTTGTTTTTGGCTTTTTATTTGTTTGTTTGTTTGTTTTTTGTTGCTTTTAGGAGTTCAAGAGCTGGGGGCATCTTAATTTATTAAAAAAAAAGGAGGGGGAGTAAAGACAGAAAGAAGATAAGCAGTGTGTTTTTAAAGAATGCTAGGCCATGTTATGGAGAGGTTAATGAGTTTGAACAGATCTTAATTGGCTCTGTGTGGACTGATAGGGGCACCCCAGTGAGTCTAATTTCAACACATGGCCATGAAAGCAGGACTTTGAATTCTCAGTAGATACAAGAGGAAAGACCTCTGGGAGGCAGGCCAGGCTCCCCCAGGACCATGGACTTCAGACTCTACCTCATGATCATTTAAAAGCTGCTTGTCTCTTCATTGGTTTGCTAGATTAGCTTGCTAGTTTGCGCTCTGTACAGCAAACTCCCTAAAGAGGGTCAGAGTTGTCCTCCCTCAGGACTGTTAGGTTCCTGGATGGAGTCATTGGTTTTAGAACAGCTGGGTTGGGAGATTGATGGCCCCTCCTTGAGAGAACTCCCACTCTGACCTTGGAAAAGGGTCAGATTGGAATGACAGGGCACACATACTCAAACACTGATAAACATGTACAGATGGATGGACACTGCAGACCAGACACACATACTCAAACACTGATAAACATGTACAGATGGATGGACACTGCAGACCAGACACACATACTCAAACACTGATAAACATGTACAGATGGATGGCATAACTACAGGGCCTGGAAGAATTTAGATTCCAGATGGGTTGGTTATATATGGTCAGGAGTCTGGACCATTCATTCACCTTTCTGGGTAGAAAGTTAAACTCATTATGTTTCTTGGTCCTCACAGTGGACTGGATTTGCCAGAGATATGTCCCAAACTAGATTAGAGTTGGATGTAAAAGTATATTTTGGGCGCACCTGGATGAGCTTGGGGATAGGCTAGGGTCACTGTCCTAGAACATAGGCTGGGGCATGGAAGCCAAGGGAGACTGGACCTGAGGTTCAGGCTGGGGCTCACAGGGGCAGAGAGGTTGGGATGGGATTCAAGAGGGAGAGAAAGGAGACAAAGTAGCACATGTGTAGGAGAGCAAAGGGACCTAGGTGAGCAGAGGAGGAGGAACCTGGAACCTCCTTTAGCGCTGCTACATCACAAAGCAAGTCACTTTCCTTTTATGGCCTTGGGTGTCAGAGGGTGGGGGAGTGGGAGGGGTGAGAAGAGCATTCAAGCCAGAGCGCAGAGGGCTTCAGATTGAATGAATTCAACAATCTTTATGACTCTTAGAAAAAATCCGGAATTTCAGGCTGACTGCTCCCTCCTCAGTATCTGAACTGTGCTAGCCACTAATCATAGAAACTAGGATCTGTGCAAACTTTTTCAGCTGCGTGTGGGGCATGTGTGACTTCTCATCAGACATTCCCTGACTCCTCTCAGTCACAGCCCTTCATTTCCTCAAATGCAGATGGCTTTGTTTTCCAAACTTGATAGATGCTGACAAGTATATTGTTCCCAGCATCTCCAGACTGCCAGAGGCTGCTTAAGTCAAATGGTTTTCTTTCCCCTAATAACTCAGGTTTTTTTTTTCTTCCCTCTCTCTCTCTCTTAAAAAAAAAAAAAAGGTCTTTTTTAAAAATGCCTCTTTTTTACCTTAAAGAGACAGGGTGTCATTTATCTTCCTCTTTGCTCAAAGTCAAATGAACATTAAACAAAGCCCAACCTGCCTTGAAGCAGTCATTTGTGACTGGAGGTTGGGGAGTGAGAGGAGTCTGATAGACCTTAGAGACCACATCCTGGGACTGGTGATTGGCAGAGCTAGGCGAAGCAGGCATGTGTGAATGCTTTGCACAGTAGTCAGGAGGAGAAACACAGCCACCCACAGAGCAGGAGAAAAAGGGCCCAGTGAGATCGGACAGTAGCCAGGCACAGGAGGTGGGACTAGCCAGTGGGTAAAGGGACTGGTTTGACCAAGCACAAGAAAAAGGGACAAATCTGATGTTATAGCCAAAGCCCAATAGACCTCACAATGTGATTCTGACATCACAAGATCACTTTAGTCTTTAGGATTGCCCTCAGTGCTGATAAAGCCACCCTTTACTTGGTTAACATACTATGTTTAATGAGCAACAAACCATTATTGGCTGATTCACCACCCAGTTCCTAAAGCACTATTTGAGTGATAAATATCCTAGTATAAAAATAGTCTTTGTTCTCAAGAGTTCCACAATCTAACCAAGAAGAGACAGGAAAAAATACCTAATAAGGCATGATGTCAGTGAGCTGATGCCTGATGGAGATGTGGGTGTTGGGGCTCTGAGACATCAGTGTGCCTGGGGAAGCATGGCTCCTGGGTACTGTCATGGGTGGCACCATATCAGACTGCAGTATGGTCTATTATCTCAAGATGGGCTACAATATGGACCATCTCAGAATATGCGGCAATGTGGACCATCTCAACATAGATTGTAATCAGGACTGCCATCTGAAGATGATTGTAAAATGCACCAAGGACACAGATTAAGTGAAAATAAAGTTATTATAGCACTTGGTCCTAACTACAGAACCATGAACATGGTGATGAGCAGCTGCCACGCATAGCCATATCACTGCCAATGATGGAACTTACAGACCAGTGAGATCTGATCATGCTTGGGAAGTCTCTTTCTATCAGAGGTGAAGGTGGTAAGGCAATCTTACTGAGACCTAGCTTTTACTGAATGCATACTCTGGAAAGCTATGACTCTGTTTTCTGCATATCCCATCATGTCCTTAAAATAAATGTAATCCTTAAAATATGAGTTACCTTCTCATTTTAGAACTGTGAAAATAGAGGAACTGCTAGTTTTAGGAACCTGCCTAAATTATATTCTAGACTGTTCTCTTTAACTATAAAATGATAACAGCTTTTAGAATCCTACAGATGAGGATTAAGTAAGCAAATGTGTGTGAAGTAGACAGCACATTACCCAAAATATAGATGGTGATTCATAAATATTGGCCGTTGGCATTGTGACCTGGGCCTGAGGGAATGTTGCAAAGTATGTGCACAACCCTAAGACAAGCAGAGTTCTGGGTCTTTGTTAACTCACTTACTGTGTATGCTGGGGGATGAGCACTTAGAAAGGTAGATAGAATCCTATTGCAAATAGCCAGGGATAGCTGTGTTGGGCTTTGTGAAACAGTGTGTTCTGCTCCTTTCCCTATTTTTACCTCACTACTTTGACACTGCCTTCAAAAAAACAATTCCAGTGTCCTTCCAATCATTATTTCTTCCTATCTCCCCTGCACTGCCTACTGGAATGCCCCCAGCACTGCCCAGCTATGACTGGCATCTAGGGCTCACAAAGGTCTGAGCTCAGCTCAGGCAGCTGAGCGAAGCACATCTTGACACTTACCTCACCATGTGGAGCCTGGCTTCTGAGTTCACTGGTTGCTGACTGTTCCATTTGCTACCACCTTCTCTAACAGATCCTAGATGTCTGACAGGCTGATTACAGCATACCTTTGGCCAACACAAACCTTGCTTGTCTATTCTCATTCACAGATGTGGGACTGGGATTTGGGTCTCTGGCCTCACCCTGGGGTGTGGGGGTCCTTTGGGAGGTTACATAGAGTTACTGTTTGTATTCAGTGTAACTTAATAGAGGTATAGGGGATAAGTTATTCCAGCTGATTAGATGCAAAAGAGCCCTCTAGCACCTCAAGTGAGACCAACTGACCTAGTGCTGTGGGCAGAGTCTGGTGTCTTAGGGTTTCTATTGCTGTGAAGAGACAATGACCACAGCAACTCTTACAAAGGAAAATATTTCACTGGGGCTGGCTTACAGTTCAGAGGTTTAGTCCATTATTGTCATGGTGGGAAATATGGTGGCACACAGGCAGACATGGTGCTGGAAAAGTAGCTGAGAGTTCTACATCTAATTCAGCAGGCAACAGGAAGACAGAGTGACACTGGGCCTGGCTTGAGCTTCTGAAACCTCAAATCACCCCCCTATTCCCACCCCTCACCCCATGACACACTTCCTCCATCAAGGCCACACTTCAACAATGCCCCTCCCTATGAGTCTATGAGGGCCATTTTCATCCAAACCACCACATCTGGTGAAGAGTTGAACAATAAACAGAGGGCTTTGAGCAATCCTGCCCTCTCTAGGTATAGCTGTCTTACTGGCTCATGCAAGAGATGTTGCTACAAAGGGCTAGGAGCAGAACCCAGAGCCAAGCTCTCCAAGCTGGATTCAGACTGTTGGTGCTTATGGAAACTTCTGAGCAGCTATAGCTAAAGTACTCAAAGTATGAGCTGGTGCAGGAAGCATTAGTTGTGTTTCCCAGCATTGCTGCCTTATTTCTATGACATCAGGGACATGGGCTTGGCGAGGCTTCCGAAGAGCTCCTGAAAATCCTATGGTTCTAGTTTCCTACACTGTGAGCCCTGGTTAGATTTTAGACTTATCTAGGATTTGCTGAATGCTTACCACATGTGAATTTATTATCTCAATTATCTTATTTAATTATCTTGAAACAAGCCCTGCGAGCCTCATGTTATATTAATCAAGAGCCAAGACAAGAAAGGCTCAGAGAATCCCAGTGAAGTTCTCAATATTGCACAGCAGATATGTGGCACAGTGAGAGTCTCCTATGGCTCAGCCCAGGATCTCTCTGCAGTAGGACAAAAGAACAGAGTTGTCTCATCTGCTGAAGATGCAGGGACAACTCCTTGCCTCCCACAATTCAGGCATATCAAGGGTTGGGCTAAGTGTGTGTGCTGAGTCCATCTCAAGGGTAAGTGGAGAGCTTGCCAATAAAAATGTTACCAGCTGAACCAGCATTAGCCAGCCATATTGGGTATGAGATGAAGGGAACTAGCGTTAATCCTCTCATTACCAGCCTGACCTGCAAGAGGGCAGCCAGTTAGAACTCAGGCAACATCTGCTACTGCAGCCTGCTCAACTCTCATTCTTGGAAAATATTTCTTGAGCACAAGTATTCCATGATGCAGGATGTGAGGGTATGCATGGAGATGCATGAGACTGTATGCATCCATGCAGATATTGTATATAGGCACTATATATATATGCCGACACTATTTTTGCATGTGCATACATGGAGACACAGTGTGTTTGCCTGCACACACCGTGTGCATATATGTAGACATTACATACATTTCATATGTGAAGACACTGTGTGTGCACATGGTGACAGTGTACTCTTGTTCAGATACTATATGCATATATGCAGACACTGTGCATGAATGTGTAGTCATGTACGTGAATGAAGACATTTTGTGCATACATTTAGACACCATGTGTGTGCACTGTGGACAGTTGTAGATACATGTATGTATAGAACATTGAAACACATACATCAGAGAAAGAAGTAGAGGACCAAAGCTTCAGCTTTTTGGAAAGAAGTTAGTGGAGTGCATGTGCCATGTCTCTCCAGTCAAGTGTCTCCTGGGAAGAGTCCTTGGATCAGATGCCAGTCTTACAGTTACCATGTAACTGTTTTTTTTTTTTTGTTTTTTTTTTTCAAATGTGTCCATGGCTTGCCTAGTACTGCAAGGGCTGTGCCTACCAACTTGTCCTAGCTACTTTTAGCAAGGAGCTTGAAATGTGGGAAAGAAGGAGGAGGTGGAGACTCGAAAAGGCCTGGCAACTATTTGCATGGGGTGTTGGGGAGAGGGAAGACTCTCCGGAGTGCTGGTGCTGTTCTATTCTTGCAGAGGTGCCAGGGGGAGAAGGAGGAGGAACACAGAAGGTAGAGTCATAAGGAGCCTCAGTGGGTGGAGGTAGGAGGAAGTAAGCTCTTAGAGAAGGGTAGAGGCACTGTCCAGCTCCCTAGATGGTCATCAGCCAGATGTGAAGAGCATATGGAGGAGATGGACTAGTAAAGAGTGCTGAATGGAGGTTGGAAAGGAAGAGTGGAAGAGACAGGTGACAAAATCTGCATACCTAAGCCATTCGGTAGCAAGTGAGAGGAATGTCCATGCCTTTGTTAGGAGGATGCCAAGATTCCAGGGGTTGACAGGCATTAAGCTGACTGGCCAGTAAGCCCCAGGGATCTGCCTGTCTCCACTTCCCCAGTGCTGAGATTACTATCACGGACTGCTATGCCTGGATCTTTTATCCATACGTTTTGGTGATCAAACTCAGGCCCTCATGCTTGTAAGGCACCTGTTTTACTGACAACTGAGCCATCTCCCCGCTCCTTTGTTTTGAGTTTCCCCCTGGCCTAAACCTAGCAGGATACCCTACTCTTTACTAACCCTTCAGCTTCCTGTTTTCCAGGTAAACAAGCTGGTGTCTCATAGTCTTCCTCAGAGTCTTTGAGATACAAGGGGAATTGGTTTTGGCTCATGCTGATCTGAAACCTACCTGGTGCTGGGAATTCTCTGGCCGGGTTTGGCTTGTTACTGTTTTGCAAAAGCTGGGACAGCTGGGAGACAGCTGTGGTTAGTATGTTGAACACTAGCAGCTTTGTGGGAGCTCCTGCTTGGCTTAGAAACAGATTTCCATGGCTGTCCACCATCTCTCCACAGAGGAGATGGCTGACTCAGCAGAATCTGGGAGGTGAAAGTGTAAGACAGGAGTCAGAACACTTGGAGACCCTTTCCTGAAGAGGGTATGAAAACTAATGTAGTGCTGCATTGAGAGAGGGCTGAGGGAAGATAGAGAAGCGCTGATGGAGAAAATACACTATGTTCTTACCATGTTCAAGCCTGGACCACTAATCCCAGCTGAGCATCTCATAGTGAGACAGGGTCTCAAGCATAGAACATGGTCACTCCATCTTGAGGAGGCAACTCCCTCTCCTCTGCTGCATTGCTTCAGCACTGGTAGGTCTTATGAACAAGGACACAGAGTATCTATAACCCCTAGGAAGGGATAGAAGTTACTGACTTGAAGGAAGGAGCTATAATGTGGCCTCAGAAAGATCCTATCAGGGTAAAGAAGGTCCCTGAACAACTAGACAACTAGTGAAGTCTCTTGTGTCCATGGTTCTGCCCTTGGCCTAGATGCCTGAAATGGAGACCTGAAGCAACAATGTCTTTAACAGTAACCAGCATTCTCCTGGCAAATGGACTAGAAGCTTGAGAAGGCTGTTCATAGACTCACTGGGGGACAAGGCCCTGGGGAGCAGAGCTCAGCTTTTATGGAGAGTTAATAAAGGTAGTCTTCCTGAGAATGTGTAATAAAATCTGGCAACCAGAGAGTAAAGCCTTACAGTTGAAAGATACCTAGTGGCTTAGGTGGGGTTACAGGGTGGAGCCAGGTTAACACTATTCATTGTAGTTTTGTCCCTGTCTGAAGCAATTGTGTAGACCCTTTCCCCCCACTCCTGTTGGCACTTTTAAGTTTACAGTGGCTTTAGTTTGATCTAAGGTCATAGTGACCGATAAATATATGAGGAAGAAAGGAGTCCGCTATTTCACAAGTGAGAAGGTGGAAGTCAGAGGAGGGTACCTCCAGAATTAGTTTCTATAGCATGTTTGATCAGAAGACAGGGCTAGATGACTAAGATTGATACTGAAGAAGGGTCCTAGTGCCTGAAACTAATTCTGGGACTATCCATAGATGGTGTCTATGACCTCTATATTTCTCCAGGCTTGCACATGTCAAAAATCTGTCTTACCTTCCGAAGCAACCCTGAGTTTGGGCTCTGAGACTGTATTATAGCATTGACTACAGCTGTGATGGGGTCAGGGACATAGGCTCCAAACAGAATGGAGTGTCACTGCCAGAGTATTGATGGAGGCACCAAGGCTTTGAAAAGATAATGTCCCCAGGTGGGCAAGACTATGAAGAGACTCTCTGTGCAAATAGAATGTGCTAGGGAGAGTACCTAGACTTCACTAAGAAAATATGAGTGAGCGAAGAGGCTAAAATCTTGGTGTGTCCAGAGTGCAGCCCATGCTGAATTAAAGGCTAAATCCTGGAGTTATCTTTCATAATTGCACATCTGAGTATGCCCCTACTTATTCAAAGAACTCAGTGGTTCCCCTTGGTTACCAAAAGAAGACCTAGCATATCTTTCAAGATTGCTAATAGCAGGGCCCTCAGCCAGCCTTTGCAGCCAGCAGCTCTTCTGTCCTTCAGGTCTGGGCTGCCCTAGCTCCAAATTATTCGTGCTTTATTGGACCTGCTGGGTTTGAATTCACACACAGTGCCTTTGCACAGATTGGCTACTGCCAGAGAGTAGACTTCAGTCTATTCTCCAGCTCTAAACTCCTTGGGTTTACAAGTCTTGCTCAAGTGCCTGATTTTCTTTGATGTGTCTCTGACTTTCATAGGCTGTTATTCATTTCTTGTGCTTCCAGCCCTCAGCACTGGCACAGATATATGTCTTGATGCTATCCTGTGGTGCTCCTGTTGTTAATACATGGTAAGGCTATGAGTCAGTTACCTTTCCATTTTCCCCAGCTAGCCTATGCAGAATCTGAAACAGGGCCTCTCTGTTCACTGGGTGAGAACCAGATGAAAATGCAGATTCTAGAACAAGACTGCCTGGATTGCTGGCTTGCCCCACCTCCTGACAGCTACACTACCTTAACATCTCCCTGCTTTTTATTGTCTTGTTTGGAAAACTGGATAAGACCCTCAGGGTTATTATGAGGATAAGGAAAGAATATATGCTGAGCTCTCGGGAAGTGGCCATGAGTAAGTCTCACAAGAGTGTTTACTACAATAACCATAATCTTCTGAATGAAAGTTGACATGGAAGTTGCAAGCTAGTCACATTTTTCCTAAGTGAAATAAAAAAACTCAGAAAAAGTGCTACCTGGTCCTGGGATGGGCAATGCAGTTCTGACAAGTGACACTTTAGAACCAGCTAGCAGGTGGCCAACGGCCTGCAGAATAGGGTCTCTAGGCTAGCAGCAGCGGCCTCATCTAGGAACTTGCTAGAAATGTCAGTTCTCAGTTCCCTCCCCAGGCCAGCATATTACATTAGAAACCCTGGGGTGAGGGCAGTTAAACTGTAAAGTGATTCTGACAATCTCTCAAGTTTGAGGACCCCTTGGCTAGATGCTGCCCACTTCTTGTTACCCACGTGTAGAATGTGCCTTGAGATTTCTAGTATGCTACTGAAAAATAATCATGAATTTCTCCTGCTGCTTGAACACATCCCAGATAGAACATGCTCCTGCTTCTGGGATATAACATAGATGCATATGACTGCCTCTACGTTACATGTGGACTTGCAAGCCAGTATCTGTGTTCTTTCTTTTCTTCAAAGGGAAGGCAGAGAAAAGACAGACTATAGACACTGTTTTTGCCAAACAACCCCTAACCTTCTGGAGCAGAGGGAAAGGGAAGTCATTGCAAAGAGCCTTGGAAAGCCTGGCTTCAAGGTGCATATAATGTGCATATGGGTGTCTGTTAGGTGCGGGGACAGTGGGCATGGAGATAGTGCCACTCTGCTGTGCTTGAAGCTCAGCTAGAGAAAGGAACAGGTGGGGAATCATGAGAGTAGGCCTGACTGTGGGAGGAGAGTTTGGCTGGAGTCCAGTGTACCCACAAAGGCTTATGTGGTGAGTCAGGCTGGCTGGCCCCCGCCTCCTGGAGAAAGCCTAGAACGTCAACTGAGGGAGTAAACCCTCAGGGTGCCATGTGCCTCCACCTTCTCTATAGGGGTCCATATGTATAGAACTAGAAACACCCTCCCCCCACCTCACACTGCACCTGGGCCCTTGGCCCTCTTGCTAGGAACTCAATTTTGAGTGTATTGACAGGGCACAATGTAACTCTGTGTCTATGAAAGTGGGGGATTAGAAGAGTTCCTGTAACCCTCTTTAAATATAGCCAGTTTAGGATGATATAGGGAGAGCAGTGTCCAGAGACCTGGCTAACAGCATCATTGTTAGCATTATCCAGAAGCTTGTAAGGTTAGCATTAGGAGGTAAAACACCCAGACCCCATCCAAGACCTGGTCAAGGAGTAACTCTGGGGTAAAGTCCAGCATCTACATCATGAATCTTGCAGGAGAATGATGAATGCCCACACTAGAGGCTTAGGACATGGATTGAAGTCTTTTTCTTGCCTTGAGTAGAGGGGCACATGCTCCCTATCACAAAGGTTCCTCCCCCTTGCCCTGGCATTGACCCCTGACATCCAGTATCCACACATGGTGATGGAGGGCCAGGCCTGGGCAAGGGAGTTTCTGGTGACATATAGGGACAGCAATATTGAGGGTAGTAATGGGGAGCAAGAGGTGGGGAGGCTGCCACAGCTCATTTTCTCTTAACACAAAAGCCCAGGGGAGGCCTAAGCCTCCTTGCCATTGAAACTGGCAAATTACAGGATGATGACTGTGATATTACCAATAATGATGATAATAGCACCAATCAGGCAGGGTCAGACAGGTACTTTTCCATCTTGGGTCATAGGGGAAGGTACTAGCTTTGGGGTTCTTGCATCTGAATTAGAGAAATCCTGGATTCTAGCCAGCCCTACTCCTATGCCAGGTGTGCAGCCAGGGCTCCCAGTTCTCTATCCTCTCCCCTCCTGACAGCTCCACCCTGTAGTCAGTCATCCCTGGGCTAGGTGATAACTGGGGAGGCAGCTGAAGCAGCACTGGAAGTGGTCTGTCCTGGAGAGTGGAAGACAGCCCGGGCAGCAGAGGGAGATCTCCACTGCAGGCAGGTGAGGGCCCTGGTGCCCTGTTAGCCTCCACCAGTGGGGCAGGAGGATTCAGCCATCCTTAAATTACTTGGTTTAGACTTTCCCTTGCTCTCTCTCCCTCCTCTACCCTCAGGCGTAGAATAGAGGTAGCCAGAATAGAGAGCCCTGATATCTGGAGAAGGAGATCTGATATTGCCTTCTACCCTAGTCCTCAGCTGTCCACCCTGGTGCAAGGATATTGCTCTTATCTTTCAAGTGTTTGCCCTGCATGAAACACTTCCCCAAATGTTGCAGTTTCCAGAGGAGCAAAAGGAACTGGTCTCTTCCCTCTGGCTGCCTCAGCCCAGCCCCCACTATAGGGCTTCAAACAGGAGGAAATTAGCACAAGGCCCCCTGTCATCACAGGCAGTAACTTGTGAACATGTGCTGAGGTTGTTTCTTCTGGACAACAGAGCTTTAGAGCAGCTCACTGGGGCTTGTATTTTTTTTTTTAAATAACTGTGTATATGTTAAAGTCATTAAGGTTGGAAAGGGGGTGGAATGGGGAGTAAAGGCCATTATATGGGAGGAAAAGAAAAATGACCTGTCTTCAGGCTGTCAGCAGAGGAAACGCCTCTGCATCAAGCAGAGAGGGGTCAGGCAGAGGCAGGTGCAGGCATCTCTTGAGTGCAGGGAGGTCAGAGAGGAGCCCCTCACAGTGACCATCACTCAGCTTCTCTGGGACCCACCCAGCAGTGGCCATGGCTAACTGTGAATGGACTGTCCCCTGTTCATGTATTAAAGAACCACCAACAGAGAAGATGTCTGAGCAAAAATAGCAGAGAGATGATGTTTACAGCCCTTCTGAGTGTTGGGGCCCTACAACATACTCTGTAGTCACTTTTGCAGTGAACCTCATACACAGGAAGGTATGATTATCACCCCTATCTCACAGAGGAGGAAACTGAGTCACTGCTTAGATATCCTTCCCAAGCCACACAATTTGCAGGTGGTAGGATAAGGATGGAGATATAGGCTCCTGGCACTATATCTGAGTCTTTAGAGACTCTGCTGTAGTTAAGACAGGCTATGGGATGGTGCCCAGACCCCACTTTGTAGTAAGTGTGAGGAGTTAGTACAGGCATCCAGGTGTGGGTATAAGGAAGACTGTAGTAAGGGGAACAGGGAGTCATAGATAAAAAGAGCAAGTGGCTTTTGTGTAGGTCAGTTTGGGTTATGATGTCTCCCTCTGTGAGCTGTGAAGGGTGATGAGGCTGGTCTCTTTGGAGCTCCAAACTCTCAGCCATGTGAGCATTCCAACCTAGCACATAGGAGATACTATCTTCTACACCTGAGTCTTTAAATTCTTCCCTTTAGGAGAAAAATATGGAAGTATTGAGGTCCGCCAGAGATATCAGAGCAGCACCTGCCACTGAACTCCTCTACTCTGTGTGCCAGCTTCCTCACTCTAATCAGCCAGGCCAAACAAAACACTCTGAGGATAGGCTGTCTGTGGGTCCCTTCCTGGAGCCGAGGAGAGAGGGACAGAAGTAGATAAGGAAAGGTGGCGTTGTCTACTCATCCTTCCTAAGGTATGTATTCTTGAGGGATATGTCTTTATTCTCTAGGACACATGTTCCCAATCACAGCTCAAGTGACAACTCTCCTTGTGTTAAAGAAGCTTGGGAGGATAAAAGTCCAGACCAGGGCAGCTCCCTAGACTTTCCCCACCCCCAGCTCCTCTGCCAAAACATACTGTGAAACAACCCTTGACCTCTATCTCATACTTTTTCTGTTTCAGCTCCTGTCAGCCCTGTTCACTTCCCACCTCCCTGAGGGGTAGACAGCTCAGTAATTTAAGGATCACCAGCAAGAAAGTTGCAAAGGTCAGAAGTCAGGATGGGATGAGAGGGGAGTTCTCCTTCTCTCCTGTGTATGCATGAGGCATTCCTTTTAGAGCTCACCTCTTCTTTATCTGCAGACCAGGCTCCTGTGAGCCTAAGACCTCTGCCAGTGTAGCAACATGGTCTGTGGATGAAGGCTATGTATATCCTGAAAAAATAAATTTCAGAGTGTAAATGAACATTTTAAAGTTTGTTCTGTTTTGGAGTCTTGCTAGAAAGGAAATGCTGCCTTCAATTGCCTATAGTTCTTCAACTAAGGGAGTTCCTGATTGGTTATCCAATCCCAAGTGACCAGTCCAACAGACATATACATATAAGCAACACTAAATGGACTCGGTGTGTGTGTGTGTGTGTGTGTGTGTGTGTGTGTGTGTGTGTGTACACAATAGTAAAGAAGAGGTCATTAATTTGGGAGGGAGTGGGAAAGACTTGGGAGAAATTGAAGTGTAGAGGGAATTGTGAAAACAATGTAAATATAGTATTCATGTATAAAATTCTCAAAACATTAAATAAAAAAATGAAAGGAAATGCTATGTTCCTGGGAGATCTCCAATTTAGGAAGTTCTTTCTATTATCTCATTTCCTTTCTTGTTATAGCTGCTATAGAAACTAAAGCTAGTTTATTCTTTGCCTCTCCTTTCTCCCCACATTAACTGTATAGATTAGTTTAGCTCATCTCAGTCCCAGAGCTTAGAACCTGGGAAACAGCAATATAAACCAGCAGGGAAAGACATGGCTATCTATCTCTTCTTGAGCTCAAAATCACCCCAAACCCTGCGGAGGTTTCACAGCAGCTCTCCAGACCTTACAAATGTTATCTTCTCCATGCCAGCAGAGGGCCCAGCAAATGACATCTATGACATTTAGCTCTGGAAAGGCCTTGCTATACAATCTCATCATTGTGCACATAGGGAAACTGAGGCATAGGTGCTATTACTTTACAAGTTAGTAGCTAAACAGGAGCTCTGTGCTCTCTTCTGCTGAAAAAATGAAGCAAAGGAGCTGAGCAGGGAGTTTTTGCATCTAATAAATATGCTTGGCTTCCAGGTCATACCTAAGGTGGGTAGCTCAGTCAGAGGGACTCAAGTGGCAGGGCTGGCCAATGAATGCACGTTCAAAGGGTGGTCATATCCCTGGCTTGGGGAACAAATAATGGCCAGGGGGCTGAAATCAGAATAAACAACAGCTTCTTTCCCACCAGGCTTTTTCCACATGTGGAGTCCAGTCAGCTGCCAACCTCCTGGCCTGAAATAGTTGTTTTTTCTTCCCCATTTACCCAGAGGGACCCAGAAGAGTTGCAGTCTCAGGGGAAAGCCTATGCCATTCAGTCTGGCAAAGCCAGAGAGAGCTTTGCTAGGGCTCCTCCCTCCCCAAACTAAGGGCGAGGTCAGAAGAACAAAGGTCACAGATGGATCTGCCTCAGTTTGGAAGGAGGCACATGTGTTTTTATGTGCATGGGAGGGAGGCAGACTGGGGACTGGCATGTCAGACAGGGGAAGTCACCACTGGCTTATAAGCCAGACAAGGTTCATCTTGCATCTGAAGAAGGGCAGCAAGCCCTCACTTTCTTGAATGTCACCAACATCTCATTTCACCCTCACTCTGTCTTCTGCTCTTTTTTTTTTTTTTTCTTCTTTCCTCTTTGACCTTCCTCCATAGGGAATGGGGGAGGGAAAACGAGCAGAGGGAGCTGGAAACAGGTCTGCAGAGCCTCTTGGACTGTGCTGACCATCAGCAGCTGAAAGTCCATGTTGACAGAAAAGAAATGAGGACCAGAGGTGGGAGGCAAGCAGATGTAGGCATCTGTAGCCCCACTCCACTAAGCTCCTGCCTGGTCTCATGCTGTGGACCTGGAGCAGAGGCCAGCTGCAGGAATGGTGTGGGGCATCCTGTGGGGAGCAGGGGCTGCACTCTTAACTACTGTGTCCCTTAGAGTCTTTTGCCTGTGAAATAGATCACGGAAAGGGCCTGTGTGATGCTTGGGACTGGGAAATTGGGCTTCCTTGGAGGCAAATAGGGAAACTGTTCTGTGACAATTTACTAAACTATCCTTTCTGCCTGGGCAGCTGAGAGGTGGAGAGCACTTTATTAGACTAGAGTAGAGTCCTAGTTTCCTAAGTTGTTTCTACATTACACTCTGGGATGGTAACAGTACAGCCACTAACCACACAAAGCTCTTTACCTTTAAGATAAACGAAAGTAAAGAAACTAGGAATTTAGAGCCTCAGGTGCATGGACAAATTCCAGTCTCCCAGTAGTCATTTATTTGAAACAAAGTTCAGCACCTTTTTTTTTGTTATAGAAAGTTATCTAGGACAGTGCCTTTCTAGAAAGTTCTTACTAAACAATTAAGAGAAAAGACAGTTTACAGACTAGGAGAACATCTTTACCAGCTATACATCTGACAAAGGACTCATATTTATAATGTACAAAAAACTTAAAAACCTAAACAGGCCGGGCGGTGGTGGTGCACGCCTTTAATCCCAGCACTCGGGAGGCAGAGCCAGGCGGATCTCTGTGAGTTAGAGGCCGGCCTGGGCTACCAAGTGAGTTCCAGGAAAGGCGCAAAGCTACACAGAGAAACCCTGTCTCGAAAAACAAAAACAAAAACAAAACAAAACAAAACAAAACAAAAACCTAAACAGGAAGAAATCAAACAACACAGTAAATGAGCTAGTGAAATGAACACAAAGTTTGCAAAAGAACTATGAAATATCACTCACCATCAGGGGAATGCAAATTAAACTATATTGAGATCACATCTCACCCTAGTCAGAATTTCAATCATTAAGAAACCAGAAAACAAGAAATGCTGGCAAGCATGTGGACAAAAGAAAACCCTTATGTACTGCTAGTCAGAAAGTAAATTAGAGGCAGGCAGTGGTGGCATACGCCTTTAATCCCAGCACTCAGGAGGCAGAGGCAGGTGGATCTCTGTGAGTTCAAGCCCAGCCAGGTCTACAGAGCTAGATCCAGGACAGGCACCAAAACTATACAGAGAAACCCTGTCTTCAAAAAAAAAGTAAATTAGTACAACTAGTATGGAGGTTTCTCAAAAGCTAAAAATAAATCTTCTATATAAGACAGCTTATCCTACTCCTGAGTATTTACTCAAAGGACACTAAGTCAACACATCACAGATACCAGCACATTAGTGTTTACTGTAGCATTGTTCACAATAGCTAAGTTACAGAACCAACCTAGGTGTTTAGAAAAATGTAGCATATACACAATGGAATTTTTCAACCATAAACAACAACAAAGTTATGTCATTTGTAAAAAAAATAGATATAACTAGGAATAATCATAGTAAATGAATTATTAAGCCAGTCTCAGAAAAACAAACATCAGATGTTTTCTTCATTTGCAATTCCTAGATTTTATTTGCTCATATATGATCAGATATGTATATATGACATGAAAGTGAAACTGTCTGTGGGGCAAAGACTATCAGGAGGGGAAGGGGAAGAAAAGGGGAAACAGAAGAATGGGGAAATATGCTCAACACACAATATATACTCGTATGAAATCTTCAAAAATGATTTTAAAAAGAAAGTTCTGCCGGGCGGTGGTGGCGCACGCCTTTAATCCCAGCACTCGGGAGGCAGAGCCAGGCGGATCTCTGTGAGTTTGAGGCCAGCCTGGGCTACCAAGTGAGTCCCAGGAAACGCGCAAAGCTACACAGAGAAACCCCATCTCGAAAAAACGAAAACCAAAAAAAAAAAAAGAAAGTTCTTACTGGAGTCCAGCTTCTAGTTTTCATTTCCCCTAGATATTCCCAGTGTGCTCCTGAGAAATGAAGCACCAGTAACCCTGAGGATGAGTGTGGGTGGACTGAGATAAGGAGGTAGGAAAAGGGTATAAGAACCTTCTTTCTGCCAGCCTGCAGGCTTTTTTTAGCCCACGAGTCTCTTTCCAATACTAAACTTTTCAACCCACCTGGGAGGAGCTGAGCTGTGCACAGCAGAGGAGAAATCTAGCAAGAAGCTACAGCCAAACAGGTTTTGCAATAACATTTTGCCTCCCATCTACACCCCTGCTTAGAAAAAGTCAAAGAAAGTATAGCAAGCCCAGCCCTAGATAAGGTGGGTGTGGTATCATTAGCTAGCTTACTCATTTTGCCCCTGGCCTCCAATGAGGCAGTGTAAGCAGGAATGGGCTGGGGGACTCAAGCTGAGATGAGGCAGTAATGCTTCACTTGGTTTTGAGAATTGTTGACATGATGGAGATGGAATGAGAGATGTCAAAGAGAGGTACAGGACACACCCAGCTAAGCTGCCTACAGGCAGGGACTGTTTACACACCCCAAAAGTCCCTTGGTGGAGAGAAAGCTAGGAGAGTGCTTACACAAGTGTGCATGCAAATGCATCATGGTGTTCCAGCAAGATTTCTGGAAAGAATATTCCTTCCAATTTCTCAATAAGCCTCAGCTGTTCCTACATGCTCCAAGAGACCAACAGATGGTCCAGCAAAACAGGCTCCAGAGTCTCTAAAATCAGGGTCTGTCTGTGTTCCTCCAAGGCCAATAGTACAATTGAGCCTTTTTCCCATGGGTGGGGGAAGAACAAAAATGAATTTGAGGCCATGCCTTTCCTTATTTCAGGCACCCCCACATTTTCAAAAATAGAATGCTTGCTCTTACACTCTGCTCTGAAGATGGGGTTACCCAGGGACCCCCAATTCCAGGCAATTCCCTCTAGGTTCCAAGACCCAACTGAATAGTTAAAGGAAAACTGGTGGCACAAAGCAGGGATTTCAGTAAGTAGGCTTTGTCCAGGAGGGGTACTAGGTTTAGGCCAAGGACATGGCCACCTCTCTTGGTGCTCCCATTTCTTTCTCCCAGGGTCTGAGACGCTGCAGGGAGATCCCAGGTCAGGTTCCTATTCCAGAGGCTACTTCTCTTCCTCACTGCATAGCTAACTGTCATGCCTGGCATAAACATATATCCATGGAACTCTCTATAAATATACAAATCTTTAGCTATATATATCATTTCTTCTAAAGACTTGGCAGGAACTCCCCCAGAAATCTTTTCCATGACACAATAGAAAACCAGTGGAGTCATTGGTTTGATGGATCCTACAAACACAGCTACAGTTGACCTTTACAGAATTGCCATCAGGAACCCAAACCCTCCAGCCCCCAGCCCCTGGCAAATACAACTTAGTTTCTTAAAGCTGCTTCTTTATTCCTGTTGGTCTGTGTCTGAAGGGTTTTTAAAACTCTATTGCTTTTGACCCATCACCTTAAAAAATAACAGGCCTTGTATCTGAGTTCCAGCTGATACCACGAGGAAATGAGCAGGACAACGGAACCACATGTGGAGACTGGTGAAGGCAAGGGTGGAATCCTTTGTGGCTTTACGGTGGGTGCCATATCTTATGGGTGGATGGATGGTAGCATATACAGAAGGTAGCTATCAAGTTTAATCACCATTAGGATCACAAGCAAGAATTTGGTAGGTCTCCTGATGAGGACACCATTGATAAATAGAGGAGGTACTAGGAATACAGTTCAGGGCTGGGAAAGTGACCTTGGCAATGGCTTTCAGAGGGAGTTATCTATTTTCTTTCAGTGCAGATTTTCACTGTCTTCATTGCCCTGCATCAGCATTTGTTGGAATGAGGCCCAGGAAGGGAGGGCATAAAGGCTGGGCTGGCTCTTCCATTTTCTTTTTCTTTACTCTCTCCACTGTTAAAGCCTTGGGTGGGTGGACACAGCCCCTGTGACTTTTCTTGGAGGTATTAGGATCCTAGCCACATGTTGACACAATACTTAATCCTGAAATGGGTTTTCTTTCCCTGGTTTTCAAAGTGGGAGTTCAGAGAAGGGAATTCACAAACAGAGGGTAGAAATGCATATATATTATATATATATATATATATATATATATATATATATATATATATATATATATAAAACCAAGAGAGAGACACAGAAAATGTAATAGGGGGGAAAAACCAATGAGAAAATAATAAAATTCAAAGCCTGTTCCACTTCTGTGGCCTTCCTAATTTCATATATTTTCCTGTAAACTTGGACTGTTATCCTTGCTATGGAGAAGGCAGCAGGTGCCATGTCAGCTGTTGAATGACAGCATTGAAAATGTCTTCCAGGAGGGTGACTTGGAGGAAGGGGGTGAGGGAGGAAGCAGGATGGGGAGGAGGTAGCCCTACACCTGCAGAGAAGTAGCTCAAGAAAGGAGTACAGCCAAGGAACTGTGCTGGGAGAATGTAGGCACACAAGACAGTTTTCTGTGTTTTTTGTTTGTTTTTAATTGAAGTGGAATTATAAGCAGTTTGCTGCCCTTGGGTAAGTCCCTGTACACCTTAGCTTGGCATCTCCAAGCTTTATTGCTGGTGACCACAATGTCGATTAAATAAAAGGACCTAGAGACCCTGGAGAGAGATCCTAGCAGAACTCAGAAGTGATTAGTCCTGCAATTATTCCACATCTGGAAAAGGTAATGGTTCTCAGACTGGGAGGGGTGTCCACCAACCAAGAAGAGAAAGATGGTTTTTATTACCTAGCTCAGGGAGGTTAAATTCCATTCTTTAGTCTGAGGGAGATAGTAAGAAACTAGGCTCCCAATTTCAGAGATAACAGCAACAGGGCATGAATGCTTGTCAGATAAAATGCCATGATCAAATGACATCAGAATATCTGTCCGACTCAGCTTCCACTCTCTAAAACTGACCTCATCAAGACAATCCTGAAGAGCTCCCAGCCAATTCTTCCTAAGAGAGATCACAACAGCCAGAGCTATGGAAAAATGTCAGCAAGGTACTCTGCTCTCCTTCCTGCTCAGACAATGACCAAGATAGGAGGAAAGCTCTTGGCATATCTGTTCTCCATTTATGGGTCACTATCAGGTCATAGACTCTTTGGACATAGCCTGCTGGTGGCTGATCCTATCTCTAAGGCCCCAACAGCCAATATCCTTTCTTTTTTCTTCTTTTGAGTCAGGGTTGGTGTCTTTTCCCACTATCACATACATGCCACATGTCATTGATGGGGAGAAGGACACATGATGCTGAGCAGCAATCAAAGTATATAATTGAAACTGCCTTGACCATAGGACGCAGGGATAAAATGCAACAGTGGCTAGAAAAAGTGTCTACTAAGTATATAAGACTGCTATTCAGAAATGCTAGGGAAAATGAGAGCAAGAATACTGAACCCTTACTCCTATTCATTGGTGTGAGTGTCAGGCTGCTAATCAGAGGGCTAAGGAAAGAGTGGGCAAAACCATTAATTCCTTACTTTAATTCAGTGGTATATAGGTCAAGTCTTTGTACATCTAATCTCATTAACTCCACCCCAGTACACTACACAGAATGAAGAGTCATCAACACCCTATTGGGGTGACTTCTCCAAGATCAACCACTGTCTGGTTGGAGTCTTTGACATCTGATCCCCAGGCTTCTTTCTGCTGCATATGTGTCACTGCCCCAGCACCAGAATGTTCCCTTGAAGGGTGCACCCATGCCCTGTCTCTAAGGAAGTGAAAATAAGGCAAGAGGGTCTCATGCCTTCAAGTAGATTGTCAGTGCCGGAGGAACATGCCTGCTGGACTATGCTTTCTTCCCCCATTACTAGGGACTTACAAGTTTACACACAATAGGTACTGAGAGGGCACAGTCTGAATAATGCACCAGAGAGCTTTCAGGAAGAACAGCAGAAGTACTGACTGACATTGTGGGCCTGCTGAATGCTGAGGCTTTGTTCTAGGCTACACTGCTAATTTACCAAACAATCCACTGAACTTTGTGTTCCATTGTCAACCTGGACATGAGATGCTCAGTGCAGGTGATATGACTGAGTGGAAAAAGAACTATGAAGTTGTGTGCTCACTATAACATGTGAAGTTGGGACCTAATTCTGAGTGAGGTCCCAGAGGTTACCAAAGATAAGATAATGGGGAGATGGGAGCTCCTTTCTGAAGGTAGAGCACAGCATGCCCTCCTATACTGGGGCAATGGGTGAAGTGTGCTGGGATAAGTTGGCCACATTTGAGTGACAAAATATCTCCTGCGTGGCAGGCTCTCAATGATGAGCTAGCTCCTTTCTCTTTCTAGAAAATCTTCCACGAGGTGTGTGTAGAAAAGGGAAAAGCAGAGTGGTGAGGATAGATGCTAGGAGATGGTGTCTACATGAACTGTACCAGCCATGTGATGCCAACTGATCTCAGGAGAAGCCTATAAAAGAGGTCAACCAACACAGCACCTCAGCTCTTCCATGCTATTTCTTGACTCTGTCTGGTTACTAAGAGTTGGGCTGTGATGACTCACATGCACATGGTCATCCTTGGGAAAGTCGGGGTAGCTGTGGCCTGAGTCACTGACTCACCACAAATGCAAGGCATATTGCATGGCTTTGTGGTTGACTCGGGTGTCTAGGTTGGCCTATATACAACATCCTTCCAGAAGGCTCAAAGCAGGAAGGGAAATTTACTAGTTACATTTACCAAGCCTACCAGAATAGTGCACTGGCTCCTACTCACACCTCTAGGCCTGCGAAAAAGAGCCAACCTGAGGCAAAATGATCAGCTTACTAGCATGCTCTATCTATATCTGTCTCTCTCCCTCCATCCTCACACATGTGCCTGTGCATGTGTGTTCTTGTGTGCTTGGGTACACGTATGTAGACATGCACATGCATGTACGTATGCACTCATGTGGAGAACAGAAGACAATTTTGAGTGTTGTTCCTTAGGATGCTCTTCACCTTGTTTTTTGAGACAGGGTACCTCATTGGTTTGGCACTTGCTGGTTTGGCTAGGTTGGCCAATGAGCCCCAGGAATCTTTTGGTTTCTGTCTTCCCATAACTGGGAGTGTACCACCATACCTGGCTTTTTCACGTGGGCTCTGAAGATCAAAGTCAAATCTTCCAGCTTGCATGGCAAACACTTTACTGACTAAGATATTTCCCCAGCCTTGTAAACAGCTCTAATTTCTGGAGCTCTCTCTACCCAGCATCACTATCCAAGAACATACTTGGCCTTGTTAGATTCTGTGAAGCAACTCTGCAAGGTGGGTATAATCATTCTGATAGACCAAGAAGCCCAAACTCAGTAAGATCACCTGATTTGTTCAATATTGTCTACTTAGCAGGTAATAAGGATAGGAACTACATCAAGAATGTCCGATTCTAGCCTCAACCCTCTTTCCCTAGCACATTCTGCCTCCGCCCTTCCTCCCACCAGTCACGAGCTTCAGAAAGAGGACATGCTTACTTCAGTAGACCTGGAATCAGCATCAGCACAGGAAAAAGCCTGAGGCTGGCTGGGAACAGATTTTTTTTATCAAGCATTTAGGATCAGGAAACATATCTCTACCTGATTCCCAGCCAGGTATGAAAGCTTTCTCTGTATCTATGTCTGTCTCTGTCTCTCTCTGTGTATACATGTATGTATGTATGCATATGTGTCTGTACAGTGTGTGTGTGTGTGTGTGTGTGTGTGTGATGAACATTTGGTGGGAGGGTAAAATCTCCAGCTAAAACTCATCACTGATAACAAAGCCAACCTGAAGCCAAACCCAAACCTCCAGGATTCTGTTCACTGCAGTGCATGTATGGAAAGATGGGGAATGAGAGGGAAGAAGGTGGAAAGGAGTATCTTCTTCATAGATAGTAGCATTTATGAGCTATGTGCCCCTCCCAGATAGGCACTCCCCTCTCAGTTATTACCTGATTCTTTTCTGACCTGGTGTGGTGATCTAGATGTCTAGATGACTGCTGGGTAAGCAGACAGAGCAGACGCATGACTATCTTTTCAAACACAGGACCTACTCAATTGTCTAGTAAACATATCTTACATGAATGAATGGGAAACAACTTCACCTGGAGTCTTAGGTTTCTTCTCTGGAAAATTAAGTCATCTTGGTACCTATCCTGTGGGTAGGAAGATTTATGAGCAGTGCTTAGAACCACAGCTGGCACATGGCTGACACATAGAAGATGCCTGTTCCTTTGAGTGGGGCTTCTAATCTTAGTGCTGTAGGTATTGTGGCCCAGATCATTCTTTACTGTGGGTGCTGGTGTTGTATACACCGTAGGAAGATGAACCCTGGCCTCTATCCACTGTAGGTCCATGGAATCTTTTGTCTAGGACATAACATACAACACTGCAGATCTTACAAATGTCTACAAAACCAGCCCCTGTTGAACCACTGGGTTGATATATGTGAACAAGTGCTATTGAAAACACATGGCAGAGACTCATGGGTTGAATCCTTTTTTTTCCCCTCAAGTGAGTAAATGAACATGTCAAAGAACATACTAAGGAGTTAAGGGCACTCCAAGGCCCATTCCCAGCTTCCTCTGGGATTTCATCTACTTTTTCAGGTCCAGAATCTCACAATCTATATCTTTACAGCCCACAGCCACCAAAGATTTGACAGTGCTTTCCACTTGCCACATGGCTGACTCACGTCAGTCCAGCTGGTGCAACTTTTTGGCCTGATCTAGTTCCTTGGACCCAAACTCGGACAGCTCATTAGTCTCCCATTCTGCTTGTAAAACCTCTGATTTGGCTTTATAGCCAAATGCCTGACCCAGCCTCTATCTCTGGAAGGGACAGTCTTCAGCATTCAGCTTGGTCCACAGCTCTTGTCTGGGACCTGGACCCTGGGCTCTATATCTGGCTTCTTGTAGGTTTGCCTTTTTCTCCTGAAACTGACATCAGTTTGGAGATGGGGAGTGTTTGCATGTGTGCCTAGATGTATGTGCAAATGCACATGCATGTGTTTATTATGTAAGCATGTGCATACAAGTATATGTGCACATGTATATACATGCATGTACACATGCATATGTGTGTGTGTACATGGTTAGTAGTAAAGTGTTTCTGTTACCTGGGGTACACACTGTGTGATGATCAAGCAGGCCCAACCTTTCATCATCTGTCATTTGAACTTTTTCTTTAAATTTTATTTACTTTATTTTTAACAAAACCACCCAGTCATGAACCATGAAAGCTACAGCAATGACTTTCCTGGTGAGATATGCCCATTGGTGCAATAGAGACATAAAAGTTATGGGAGTAACCAGCCCCTTTCTGATTGGATTTAAGGCCCACTTCATGAAACTCATACCTGATATTGCCAATGAAGCCAAGAAGCTGTGGCTATATAGGTCACAGGCCCTAGGGGAGAACCTACTACTAATTTTCTGCTAAATAGACATAGCATTAAAACGACTCCTGATGACTTATTGTTATACTCACAAAGCAGTGCATCTCTCAACCCTCAACAGAGAAGCTTCTAGGAGTAGATGGCAATTAATATAGAGACTCCCCAACTGGTCAACCCTGATGTATTGCCATACTCCAGGACAGACCCCTCACCAAAGAGTACTTGGCCAACACAAACTGGACTCCATGGGTAAGAGAGAGAGAGAGAGAGAGAGAGAGAGAGAGAGAGAGAGAGAGAGAGAGAGAGAGAGAGAGAGGGAGAGAGAGAGAGAGAGAAAGAGAGAGAGAGAGAGAGAGAGAGAGAGAGAGAGAGAGAGAGAGAGAGAGAGAGAGAGAGAATACCAAGTTGGGTTGGAGTAGATCTAGAAGGAACTGGGTAAGAAGGATAAACATGATCAAAATGTTTTGTGTGAAACCTGTCAGAATTAATAAAAACATTTTAAAAATTATATTCTTATCCTTGATATTTAAAACAGATGAGAACAAGATGCTTTCATTGAAGGATGGAATTGGGGTGAGAATGCATCTTAGTTAGCTTTGTATTACCGATAAAACACCATGGCCAAAAGAAACTTGGGGGAGGAAGGGGTTACAACCTGTGGTCCATCATCTAGGGAATTCAGGGCAAGAATCAAGACAGGAACCTGGAGGCAGGAATTGATAATGAGGCCATGGAGGAGTGCTTCTTACTGACTTGTTCCCCATGGCCTGTTCATCTTGCTGTCTTAAAGCACACAGAACCACAAACCAGGGGTGGTACCGCCCAGAGTGATTTGGGCCTTCCCCCATCAATCATCTATCAAGAAAATGCACCACAGGCCAATCTGGTGAGGACATTTTCTCAATTAAGGTTCCCTCTATCCAGATGACTCTAGCTTGTGTCAGGTTGACATAAAACAAGGCAACACAGAGTGGTCACTTGGCCACTTCAAAGACACAGTATACAAAAAGTATACTACTGACAAAGTATTTTAAGATGTTGGGGTTACAGACAGCTTTGAATCTGATTAAATTAACAAGCCCTTTATCCTAAACATTTTATATATAAATCTTGGCAAATAATTTTTTTCTTTTGGTTGTATCATTGCCACATGAATTCTGGAATAAAAGTCAAAAGTAGTGGGTGTTCAGCTACTGTGCTGTGCTGTGCTGTGCTGTGGTGTGCTGTGCTGTGCTTAGGCCTTCCTGAAGGTTCCAGCTACTCAGTACGGTCAGTGATAAACCCCAGATAGTTCTGGCCTTGCCTCTTCCCCTTAAAAAGAGTGGAAGCTTAGACATGAAAGCACAACCATCATCTCTGTCAAATTTCTGCTTCAAGAGCTGTGGTGTTGATCTTAGATTTATACGGCCCAGGGGACCTAGATGTGAGAGAATTATCTGTGTTTCAGTTTCCATACTGGCCTCATGCTCATGAGCTGACACATCTAGGTGATGATCATAGTGAAGAGAGTTCTGGTACCTGCCAACATTGGTGATGTCACTGACTACTCTGAACCAGTTTCTTCTTCCATAAGGTCATAGCCCACATGGTTATTAAGACTACAAGCTGAGTTCAAAACAGATGACAAAGCCTTAAAAAAATCTCTGTGTAACTTGAACCCCCTCAACAAGGGTAAGGGCACTGTCTTTATCTTAGTCCTGAGGCTATGACTAGGGGACTCATGCCCAGTTTAGTGCCCTCAGGCCTGGGAGCCAGGGCAAGAAAGAAAAGTCATTTTTATTTAAAAGTGGCAAATCTTAAGATTAAAAAAGGATGGGGCTGGAGAGATGGTTCCACGGTTAACAGCACTGGCTGCTCTTCCAGAGGACCTGGGTTCAATTCCGAGCACCCACATGGCAGTTCACAACTTTCTGAACTCCAGTTCCCAACACCCCCACACAGACATACATGCAGGAAAAACACTGATGCACATAAAATAAAGTTTAAAAAAGATTTTAAAAGGACAGAGCAGCATGCCACAGCTTACAAAACATAGCTTTGGTCTTGAAGTCATTTGCTTTGACTTCTGGGACTCCTTTCCCTCAACCTAGGAAAAACTGAAACCTTTTGACATGGTCTGAGATTGTGTGTGAAGGTTTGGACCTTTGTTGGCTACAACATGCAAATCAATTTCCAAGTTGCAGTGATGGCAAACTGGAAGGACCTTCCTAGGACCTATAGACTGCTAATAAGCTTATCTGAGAGAAGGCCCAGTGAGAACAATTGCTAGCCAGAGTGGCCCAGACAGCAGCCGACTGGGGGTTTTACGCAGTGCTCAGGCTGCTAATGCTGGGGGCCTGCAGGCAGGTTTATGAGATTAAAGCTCAGTGCCCAATAAATAATTTAGCAGCTTACTACAAAAACATACACAAAGTATAATAGCTTTTCTTCAGCTGTCTGATGTGTACACACATTTTAAATGCACATCAGTTTCCTCCACATATTTCATTTGATGTGGAGTCTAAAACCAAATAAGGAAAAGAAAGAGAACACTATCCCCTCTACTCCCTCTGAAACCCTGTCACCAAGATTGGACATAGGAAAAAACCCTCATTCTATACACTAATTATCCAGGGTTCTGGTCTGATCTCCCTCAGACCAGACACTTTCTCTTGCCCACTCATTTTTCATTTTCTATCTCTGTATTTTGAGAGAATCTAAAAGCTCTCATCATTCATTCAGAAGTTGGCTTTCTTTTTCCAGGGGTGTCTTTTACAGAACAAAGCTGGCCCTGGGTACTATCTCTCACAGTGTCACAAGTGACTTACTTATGTGTGCAACTCAAGAGCTGAGATAAATAAATATCACTACCACAACACTAGAGTCCAAGGTGAAGTTTTAATGATCCAGGAGAGGTAGTGATGGATTGGAAAGGTTTGGTCTTGGCTGTGAGAAAGAAAAGAGTACTGAAAGGAGTAATGGAAGAAGATGGAAGGAGGAAGAAGCTGGTATGGATGCTGCAAAGAGAGTGAGTGGAAAAGGGCAGAGAAATGAAAAAAGTTGCTTCAGCATGTAGAAGCATGGACAAGAGGTGAGAGGCATGCATGTATAGAGAGCATGTCTGTACAGCTCCTTGAATGAGTAGATAATTCCAAAGGAAATTCTTCTTTCCTAACTGTAAACTGTACCAGTTCTGATTAGTTAGAGGATGGGAGGCTTCAGGTCACCAGTATGAAGAGTGGAAGGAGTTCCCTCCAGTCTTTGTGGAGACCTGGAGAGTTATATCATTCAACACTGTTACAGTGGCTCTGACTCTCTTGTGAAGGGCATGGACCCTAGGACCCCAGGTTTGTCTGGTCCACACATCACCAAACTCCTCTCTCCCCACATTCTGAACCTCCTGGTACTTGGCTTTGGCCGCCAGTGGCTGTGGTTTATCTCCTGCTGTTTATGGCTTGGGACAGGCTGCCATGAATAGCTCCCCAAAGAGTGGGGGAAATGCAAGCATCTGCCATTCTGTGAAGCTCTTTCTAGAAATGAAAAGGACAGTCATAAAATGTTCCGGGTGAAGTAGGGGAGGTGGGTAACATGCATCATAAAAAGTGTAATGGACTAATGCCGAAACAGACTGGCTGCAACCCAGGGGTGTCTGCTGAGCTCAGACATAAATATCAGGGAGGCACCAAGGAGACAGCCTTTTTATTTCTATGATTTGATGGTTGTTGGAGGTTGGGCAAGTTTTTCCTCTCTTTCTCTGTCTGTAGTCATTCCTCTGGGGATACCACCAATCTGCCTAAGACTGAAGCTGCCCAGTTTACGACTTCTGCAGTAGCCACAATTAGATCACTGGAAAGATTGGAGGAAAGGGGGGAGGATTTTAGGGTACCTAATACAGTCATTTAGGATAAGTCAAATTTAGGGATTCTAGCTGTACTATCCAAGACCTTGTAAGTGGCAAGATAAAAAAGCAAAGTGAGTAGAGCTATGTGGAACATAGGATGGAACACATGTGATAGGCATTGTGGATTTGCCCTGCACCAAGACAACTTTAAACATTAAAGGGACCAAAACCAACAGCTATCCTACAATTATCTGACAGAAATCCCATCTCTGCTCAACATCATGTATAAGGGGAAAAACACTTGTGTCGTAAATGATAAAAATGTAAGTATTAAGCCTGTGAAGATCTGACAATTTCTCTAAAAAGGTATCTCTCAAACAATTCTATGTTTCCCAGAGGTTAATTAACTTAGGCAAGGCCACATCCTCAGCAAATAGGATAAGAACTTGAACTCAAACCATGGTCTTCTCACAGTGACTGAAAAATACAAAGGGAAAAAAATCAATAAATGATGGTTGGGAAGAAAAAATATTTTCAGTCTGAAGGTCAAAAGGGCATGGCTAATGCAGCCTTTATGCCATTGGGGCACATAAATATTGTAAGTGATACAGGGTCATCACACAGAAGCTATTGGGAAAAGTTGATAATTCTTGAGCATGAGTACTCAGACAGAAGGTGAATGAGGCATGTAGTGTCTCTAGGGTAGAACTGTGCAGTTCTCAGTGAAAGGCCAGTCTCTCCAGTGACTCAACATGCTGCAAATCTACCTGGAACAAGGCCTCAAGCACCCTCCTGAAACCCACCACTGTGCCCAATGGGCTTTTTGATATATGAGATTTCTAAGTTACCTGTGTCCATGGAGCTCCCTGGATGGGATTGTTGGAATCAGCTGTGAGTGGAGGAGTCTGTCCCAGTCATCCACTTGGAAGTGATCCCAGATGGGTCTCTCAGTAAGGTATAGCTAATGATTTTCCAGCTAAGCACAGCTCTGACCACAGTAGTATCTCGTTTCTGGGTGATGTCAGGTTAGATTGAGAAGAAGACCTTCCAGGGAGCTGAAGTTTGATCATGAGCAGCCCAGTTTACTTTGGAGTGTCATGACTCAAAGAGAAGACACCTGGCTGCTACCTGAGCACTGTGTGGCATCGCTCTCTCCCCAGGTTCACCTTTGCTCACTGGCATTTCAGTAAAGGCCTAATACAAATATAGAATGTATAATTTTCGCATCACTCCTGACAAATCCCAGGTGTGTCCTATTAGTAGAATTCCAAGGATGCCATTTTCAACCATGAGAGAGACATAAGACATGGTGGTACTTAGCTTAGGGCCCTATTAATAGCAATCCTAATTATAGGTCTGCAAATTTAATTCATAGCAATGATTAGTGTCAGAATCAAAGGCATCCGGCATCAATATTGATGGAATTGTGTAAGCCCCATAAACAAAGATTGAACATTCAAGTCCATCCCCTCAGCAGTGGTCTGCTGTTAACTATTGCATTAATGTCTCTTCCAATTTGCTAAATCAAAATGACTCCATTTCTCAGTGTCCTCTTCACCCACACTGAAACCTTTGCCCAGTCATCTCTGAATGGGTATGAGTGGCACATAAAGGATCCTAAATAATGTCTTTGAAGAAGAATTGGGGGGGGGGGGCTCTGAAGGGTGCATGGGTAACAGGCCAGGCCCCTTGCCCTACCCAGCAGCCTTTGGCTTTGTCAGTAGCTCTCTTTTGTGTCCCCTTCAAAAAGCTCTGAGAAAATAGTGATGCTTGGAGAAAGGCGAGTCAGCTAGAGATTGTGTGTGGCACAAAAGGCTGTCACCCCACCCACTGTGAATCCAAGGAGGAAGCCTGAAGAGAGTGAAACAAGAGAGTGTGCTGAGCTGACAGCTGCCATGTTCCTGGTTTCCTGGGCACCTTTGCTTTACAGAATGCAAAATGTTTGTCTCCACCCCCTCCACTTCTTGCAACTCTATGAAAAGTCAAGAGGGGAGTTGTGTAATAGTTGCCTCTGGACTTCAAACGTTCTATCCTACAGGGAAGCTTCTTAAGCAGAAAGATAAATAACTCAAAATAACTTTAGGAAGTTCCTGAAACTTACCAGATTCACTAGCAAAGTTGCCTGGAAAAGGTTTAGACTAGAGTTACTTGAAAGGTCACTCTTCAACCTGTTGAGCTGCTTGCAAGCTAATGCAATGTGTTCCAGGTTTCCCAACTTTTGTGGACTGTCACCCATGCTAGGATGGGTCTTGGTAATGTAGTTCTTTGAATCATTTCTGTTCTTGTAAGTAAATCCTCACCTATACTCCTGTAACTAATCCCTAAAAACTCATTGGTTCACCAAATTGGACTTTGATGGTACCTATATTTTGGTCTGTCATGGGATCCCTTTCTAGGGTGAGAAATGCATGTAGTGTCTCTCTGAGAAAAGGGAAAAGTCTTGTCATACAAGGCTGCAGCTGGAAAAATAGATTCTTAGACAAGGTCAATAAAGTATAAAATCTAGTGGTTAAAAGCACACATTTGGATTTATGGAGATCTGAATACAAATCCAAGCTCTCTGCTTTGTAGCAAAGAAACTCTGTCATTAACTTTGTTGGACCTCACTCAGTCTGTTCATATGTAAAATGGACATACTAATTTTTACCTGATAAAAGTTGCTGAAGAATAACTGAAAAGACACTCAGTTCAGAGCTTAGTGTACAAGAAGTGCCTAGTTTATAGTAGACAGATAGAGTTGCTGGCTTATCATGTATGAATGGAGAGTCCCATTGCTGTAACTTGTCAGGATCTCTCAGCTCTAGGGCAAACATTTGATGGTTGAGAAGCCTTCCTGATAGACAGACTTTGGCAAGAATTCCAGACACGTGGAATGAAGGGTCAGAACAGCAGTTCACTTTAGGGCAGGCTACATGAGCCTGGCAAAGGCTAGGTGGATCCTGCTCTGAGAATAATCCCCAGACCAAAGTTGGGTTCTGCTAAGAAAAATGTTTGCTTTCTAGTGAGAAGCAGCAGTCAATCTAATGTTAAATGCAAAGGAAGACTCTTTCAATGAGAGAAGGGCCCAAACCCAGACTCTAGAATTTCTTTGTTACTAAGAACTTGTGTGAGTTTGAGTAGACTACCCTAACTTTCAAGACCTGGTTAGCTTCTCCAGAAAATGGAACGATACATACATCACTGTCCAGGATCTCTAGATTGGACCTTGTTTTAGAATCCCCTCTGGCTGCAAAATCCATTTACAGTTACAAGAATACTCTTAATGTTACTTGATAATGTCAGCCTTCTTCTTGAGGGCCCTGACCCCTCCACAGCTCCCAACTCTGTAGCCTCTACCCTTGTCTTTGTTGCCTACTCATAAACCCCAGAACACTCAAGCAGAGAACAATCTGATTTGTTATAAAACCCACTGAAGCTATGTCTCCTTCCAGGGACAGTAACAATACTCAGCTGGTAGCACTAGCTTTGGAATGGAATCCAGAAAAGTAGGAGAGTAGTGATTGGTTAGGATACGTTGGCATCAGTTCCTCAACTTCTTTTCCACTTGAAGCCTAAAGGACTTTCTGAAGGCTGAGACAGGATTGGGATAGACTAGGAGGCTCAGAACTCCAGGTTCATTCTCTCTGCCTTGCATCTCACTGGACAGAAGGTATGCAAACAGGGAGGAAAGAAAGAGAAACCTAGCTATTCCAGGAGCTAGGGCCTTTTCATTTGATCATTTTGGTTTTTGCAAATTACTTAAATATGTGTGGAGCTCATCTATACCCTGAAATGTTTGTAATTCTGTCTTCAATTTCCACATCTTCCCTCAATTAGCCATATGACCAGAAGAAGTGTACAGAATATTACCACACGCAACAGAGCATAGAACAACCCCAGTTCTTCTTGAGCATCTAAGAACGATGATAGAAACAGAGAACTCAGACCTCTGAAAGAAAAACAGTGACAGTATAGGGGTGACTAAAGCAACACTAGCAGTGAGGACGCCAGTGGCAACAGCTGCCATTCACTAAGCTCCCTTAAGCTTCACACCAGGCTCCGTGTCAGATATGCTACATCCCTCACTTCAGACACCCGCAGCAATCTGGCAAGACAGCAATGGTGGTCCAGTTGAAGAAACTGCTTCCTGTGGGGCAGAGCTGTGTAGTGCTACAATATTGTGGTTGGCTTGGGTGCATGCATCAAGAGAGAACAGTGTTGGTTTGGTTAATTCTGCAAAGCAGCAGGCATAGAACCTCACTTCCTGCAGCTCCGCCCTAGGGAGGGCCAGCACATATTGTTTGCTCTCACTGGTGACTAATGTAGCTGGATGCCAAAGTCCAGTGGGATTAGATTAGATGGGCTCAGCTGGGCCAGTCTTCCAAATATTTTTTTCCCATGACTCAGGACTAGGGGGTCAGGGGCAGGAGTGTCTTCCTCTATCTGACCTTGCAAACATGTCACTAAAAGGAAGCCTGATCTGATAGTGTTACTACCTCCAGGGAAGCAGGGAAGAAGTAGGATTTGAGGGAAGTTTCAAAGATGTCCACAATCATAGAAGACTCTTCTGTAACAGTCACTATTAAGTAATCTTCATATACTATCTTTTTAATCCTTATGACAAATATCCAAAGTGTTTGTTGCTACCTTATTCTACAAAACAAAAGAAAAAGGCCACACTTTGTGACTGTGCCAAGTTCTGCCCTCCCTGCTTCATGTGAATCATTTCCTTGACTTTATTTTTCCATCGGCACTTACCATCCACACAAGCTAGGGATCATGCTCACCTCTGGCTTCTGTCTGTCTTCCCACAGTAAGATGGAATCTCCATTAGGAAGAGGACTTTCGACACTAGCTTCTGACACATCTATTGCTATGATGGGGCACCATGACCAAGGCAACATATAAAAGAATTTATTGGGGCTTACAGTTCCAGAGGGTTAGAGTTCATGACCATCATGGCAGAGAACACAGAAACAGGCAGGCAGACATGGTGCTGGAGCAGTAAGCTGAGAGCTTACATCTTAAACACAAGCACAAGGTGGAGAGAGGAGAGAGAGAGAGAGAGAGAGAGAGAGAGAGAGAGAGAGAGAGAGAGAGAGAGAGAGAGAACAGAGGAGAGAGGAGAGAGAGAGAGTCAGAGACAGGGCCTGGCACGGACTTTTGAAATTTCAAAGCCCATCCCCTGTGAAACCCTCCTCCAACAAGGCCAATTCTACTAATTCTTCCCAAATTATTTCACAAACTAGGAACCAAGCGTTCAAACATACAAATGAGCCTATGGTCAGGGGTCAGGGGGTATTCTCATTCAAATCACAACATTTGATAAATACTATTCCAGTAACATAATTTCATGAAGCAGGGATAAGAATCACCTTTGCTTTACAGGACAGGTCACTGCAGAGATCACATTGCTGTCAGGTTGTATTCAGAACTAGATCACAGGAAACTTACAGAATTTTCAATATGTATATTAGTCCTACCCCAAAGGGAAGGGACTGGAACAGTTGGTCTTCGGAAGTCCTTTCTGAAAGAGACACTTGTCTATGTCCCTGTTCATAGGTAGGCAAGACCTAATTTCCTAAAGGACATGTATGTATGTGGTGGGCACTTTCCTGAGGGTGTGACTTCTACACATTAGCACCTTGGCCTGTAGCAAATTCTATAGAACCTATTTGGATCACCTGAATGCTATGAGGTTGAATCATTATCTCCAATCTCTTGCTCCAAGGCACAGTTCCCTGGTTTTAACATTCTTGTAATAAGTCCCATGTTGCAAGGACTCACTCTTGGACTAGGAACAGCCAGCAGAACACTCTGCTTTATGCCTCAAACAGGAATCACTAGGATTGAACTGTACAAGCTGCACAAAAGATGCAAAAAATAAATAAGCCCTTAGCTTCCCATTTTCAGAAGGGTTCTGGGAGACTGGAAGCCCTTTCCCTGGGCCTGCTGGGACTCTGCATAGAGCTAAAACCCTCTGCCTACATCTGTCATGGCTGAGCAGGATATACATATGGGGGAGGGTATCTGTAAGTATAACTTATTCCTACTGCCAACCAAATGCCTCTTTTCCCAGCTTTGGGAAGACCAGTCCTCTGGACCCAAGGGGTCCATAAAACAACAAAACAAACAGTGAATTTGGTGGCAGGAGTCTGGGCAAGGAGCCAGTCTCATTACAGTGATGTGGCAGTGAGCTCCAGAGCCAGTACCCCACCCCTGTGATGCAGGCTCTGGGGAGGTCAGAGAGTATCCACCGGCCCACCACCACTCCAGATCTCACTCAGCATTGCTGGGATGCCTGGGGACGCCAGAGGACCAGGTCAGATGTCTCTAGTCTCAGGATAACCACCATGGCTTCTGGAACTGCCTCCCAAGCTCCTATTCCTGGTTGTTTACAGGATCAAGGATTCATGCAGAGAGAGAAGTGAATCATTTCCACTTTGAGGAACCAGTGGCTATTGTTCTTGTTCCATGGGCTTGGCAAGGAAGAAAGTCATGTTTCCCAGCTTTTCATGCAACTAGGCCTTTCAGCTGCCACCGTGACCCCACACCAGAAGGGGAGCCAAGTAATAGGCTAGGAACTTGGGTGTTAGGGAGGAAGTCTGTGTGAATGTCAGTATGGCCATGTGGGAAGAAGGGCATATAAATCTGGACATATTACTTTTATCAAACCTCTGTGCACTAACTCTGGGCCCTGGGAAGGAATTCTGATCAGTTCTTTAAGGCCTAAAATGTTAATGCAAGAAGTACACATTTTTTTCTAGCTTTGCTTAAGGGATCAGTTGTGAGATTACAAGAAGATAGGGTAGGGATGTCAGGGCTTCTGGTAGATGGAGACTAGAAGTCTTACCTTAGTGTATTCCTTAGAAAAGGCAGGAACAGTTTACCTTTAAAAATGTTGGGAATTTCAGGGGCTCCTGTTAGCTAATTATTAAAACAGCCAGGGTCATCTCTAGAGCTTGAACAGTACCGGTGAATTTGCAAAAGTGTCTGTCCCAAGGCTTAAAAAGCAAAGGGCTGCTAGAGGAACAGTGGTTGCCTGGGTCTCTGCACCTGCCTACTACCAAGTTTCCATCTAATCCAGGTGATGCAGATGTGTGTGCTATTCCAGGGTCTCTAGGCAACACTGGAAATGCTGTCCCCTCCTGCCTTACCAGCTAATGTCTCAGAGCACCACTACTCCCTCTTCTAAATATTACCCAGAAAGCATTCTCTTCCTGTAATCCAGTAGGAGTTCTTCTGTTTCCGTAACTCCTTATCTGCTACCAGCCAATGAACCTGCTCACCCATTATGAATACTGTCCTCTGCAATAGCCCCATCCATAAGAGTCACTCCTGGCATCCAATTCTATTCCAATTATTAAATGGGATTTGGCAGAGTACAATCCAGTACATTTGAGGTTAGCTTACAGAGTCCCTAATGTGAGGTATTTTATCAGTGGGGTCAGATGCCTGGGGTATGTGACAGGCATTGCCCTCAATGGTTGAAGTGACTGGGTAGAGCATGTGTCACAACTATTAGGCAATAGGCAAGTTTTCTAAGAGGCCAGGGGCAAAGAAACAGCAGATTTTACTCCTGGTTACATCCTCAGTTCCAAAGACTGGAGGTTGAAGCCGAGTGCCACCTTAGCTTCTGCAAGGGCACGTGGCAGTGTGTAGAACAGTAGGGTGGGTAGTGGGCAAAGTTCTAGCAACTGTGAATGGTGGGAAGGAACCAGAGCAGCAGCATCCTGAAACTTGAGCTACCCCCCCCCCCACACACACACACTCCTGTCTTCCCTGATTTAGCATGGCCCCTGGTTCTGTGTCCCATTAACTTTGCTTGCACTGCATACTCTGCTCTTCCCTGGAATCAGAAAAACATCTGAAATGAGTTTCCAGTTCCTGCCACCACTCTTCCTTTACCTGCTTGGGCATTGTTTCTTTTCTCTGGATTCCTACAGTATGCTCTAATCAAATCAGGAGGATGTCATCACAGCGGACAGTGTTCAGGCTCCAAGGTACCATACATTCCATCCCCTGTGTCTTGCCCCAGGCACCCTCACCACCTTGGCCCTGCCCTGCCCATACCCAATACCTCTTCCTGACCCTGGAAAACTTTCAGCCATGCTTAGGGCAGGCTCAACCCAGCTTGAACTGCAAAGTCCATATCTAGGGTGCCCTGACCTTCTTGTCTTTGTTCCCATTCTTGTCTTTGTTCCCATTCTCTGCTATGGCCTGTCTTTCATTGTCACATTGTCTTAGTTACTGTTCTATTGTTGTGAGGAGACACCATGATCTAGGCAACTCATAAAAGAAAACATTTAATTGGTGGCTCGCTTACAGTTTTGGAGGGTTAGTCCATGATCGTGTCAGGAAGTATGGCAGCAGGACAGGCAGGCAGGATGAGGGAACAATAGCTGAGAACTTACATCTTATCCACAAGATGAAGGCAGAGAGAGACAGGCTGGGCCTGGTATGGGCTTTCTGAAACCTCAAAGCCACCCCCCAGTGATACACTTCCAACAATGTCACACCTCCTAATCCTTCCTAAACAGTATATAAACTAGGGACCAAGCACTCAAGTGTATAAGCCTATAGAGGCCATTCTCATTCAAACCACCATATACACGTTCCATTGAAGGAGTAAGAGTAACCCATAGCAGTGACATCATGGGAGAGATTCTGTAGGTGGATGCAGGGCTAAAAATAGGGTTAGATTAGAGTTAGTCCTTCTACAGCACCCCTTACTGGATGCATCTAATGACCAGGTATTCATTCCCTAAAGTAAGACAGTTTGGTTGTAACAAATCGTTCCCTATGTTATGGGAAAAGCTGGTTTTGCAGCAGCAACTCCTACATATAACAGCCTCTGTGGCCACAATGACTAAGCCTAATTCATCTTCTACAGGTTGATGGATAAGCATGCCAACAAGTGAGAATCAAGTCTGGGCTTAGTCATGAACTGGACAAATTTCTTTACCTTACTTTGCCTTTATGTCCCATCTGCAAAGTGAAGTTGATAACATCACTCATTTCAGAGTGGCTGCATCAGAGTTCAATGAATTAGTAGCTGCAAAGGACTTGACATAGCACCTAGAACATAACAGGTGCTCAGTACATTGCATTATCTGGAGAACTGTCTTTATCTACTTGATTTGCTCCTTTTCCTTGGGTTTTCATCCTTGTAGAACTCTATTTAACACAGCATGATTCCCACATCCTTGCTGCCCTTGTTTATCTCATACTTGGTTTCTTACACTCTGTTATGATATTATCTCCCTCATAAAGAGGAGTCAATGCTGCTCATGATCTGGAAGCTGTTCTTCTGCTTCTGTGGTGATGACTAATTGATTTTGCTGAAGCATGTACTACCACACAATTGGCTAGGCTCTAATCCTGAGTCCTTTTCTTACATTTCTCTTTGGGTTCAGAGCCATACTAGGCTCTAATTCACCTTTTAAAAGCATAACTTGGTACTCTTCCTCCTTTATGAGACCTTGCAGACTGATCCCACATTTATTGCTCGAGCTGTTGTATGTACTCTGTGGTGAAGCTTTGCCTGTCTTTCCACATCCTGTAAAGCACAGCTCTTAGTCCTACATGTACTGCATCTTGGCTTTGAGGTCTCAGTCCTATTCTCCCTGTTCTTTCCACTTGCTGGTGCCTCAGAAGACAAAGGCCTGGTCTTTGGGTTACCTATGTGTATGAGCACCTAAGATCACATTGTGGTTATGCCACTTTTGGTGAGTTCACTTCCCCACTCAGGGACATCCTGTTCCTACCAGCCTCTGTAGATGAGGGCTGGACCGTCTGAGAGACGCCTGGCCAGGCAAGGAAGAAGTGAGTAGCTCTGACGCACCCAGATTCCCTCCCCTGGCCTGACTCTTAGCTATTTTTTCTTTATTTTCCTTCCTGTGTTGAAAGAGCTATGGGGCCTGGACCATGCTAGAATTTCCTGGGGACATTCCATAAATTCTTCATGGGCTTTCTCTCTGGAGAGGGTAGGGGTGAGTGGCTTGGTAAGTGGGAGGCCACTAGGAGCCAGGTATGGATATCAAGTACCCCAAAGTAGTATGGGTGGAAGGGAAAGGTGAGCTGCTCAGAGGGAAAAAATGGTAGTATCATGAGTTCATAGCCAAAGGAATAGCACCTCACAGTAAGAAGACAGACATCTTGCAGGTTGGGACATGAAGTGGGTAGCTATGTCTACAGCCTTGCCCTTGAACTTGCTACCTCCACAGTGACTGGTCTGCTAGGGCTCCTACAAGACCCAGAGAACTTGGGCTACGTGTGTGTGTGTGTGTGTGTGTGTGTGTGTGTGTGTGTGTGTGTATGTGCATGTGTGTGAGACACGGAAAGATGTATACTGAGTAAGATGCATGCATGAACACTAAGGGGTCAGCAGATGCAGATACTCCTTTGAAGACTGGCTGGGCCATTCTTCTAATCTAATAATACTGATTTCTTAATTTAGGTCTAAGGTCAGAGTAAGTAGAGATACTAGCCCTTGATTAAACTCTGTAGCAAGTCTGGGCCTGAAAATCACTCTCAGCCTCCATCCCCCAGCTCCACCGCTATTTCTCAAAATGAAGAGTGCCAAGTTTGGGGGTCAGGACAAGAGACAACTAGCCTTATATCTCTTTATCTAGATCAATCACTCTATTTCTCTAAGCTTCAGTTTCCCTGTGCAACAATGAGGGTAGTGGGCTAGATGATTTCAAGGCTTTTCAGAAGACAGTCCTATTTTGCAAGGATGGTTCTACTTTGTTAGGCTTATCCTATGAATAAAACTTCAGTGATGGGCTTAAAGAGAATTAGTATGAATAGACCATCCTTTAACAGAGCTTCCAAGATAGTAAAGGAGACAGAGTCTGGACCAGCAACTGGAGATGAAAGAAAGATGGATAAAGTGCCAGGCACCAGCCCAGATGCTGCTTTTGCTATACCTTAGATAACCTTTGTACAATTTTAGAGAAAGGTACTTCCTTTGGCAGGCAGATTAGTAATAGAAGCTTCATAGGCAGATGTCTAAGAATGGCACATAGCCTGCTGAGGATTGCGTAGGTGGTATTCCAACTCTCCCCCTTGCCCAAGTCCCATGTGTCAGGCAAATATGCACAACTAGATGAGGTGAGCCTTGCTGAGCAAGGAGGTAGACAGCTCAGGCATGCAAGCCAAGATGTGACCAGCAGAATATACCACTTCCCAACCTCAGGGAATAACACCTCTCTCAGGGAACAATTCTCTTGTAGGGAATGACTCCTGCCCTCCCCAGATTTAGGCAAGCAAATGATAGGACCACAGTCACCCCCTCTTCCACATGCTGAAGCCAAGACAGGCCCATAGCTGTGGAGCAGAGTAATGGTGCAAGACAGAAACAAGCAGGAACATTTCCCGAGAGCTAAGAAATGGTCAAAGGGATTTGGAATTACAAAGACCAGAGAAGTCTGGAAAGTTATCTATCTTCTTATAACTCTTGCCACCTCCTCTACAACAACTTAAAACAAGAATATGGAAGTTCTTCCTCAGATTCCCCTCCAGCTCTCTTTCTTCTACACTCCCCAACAATAACCTCCCAGGGCTCTAAATGGATTAGGAGGAAGGAGCCTGGTAATGTCAACATCAAAGGATAAGGTGCAGCCAAGTCTTGTCTGTGTCTTGATCCACAGGTGCTAGGACTAGTGAGGGGTGGCAGGAGAGTAAGCTTGGGAAAAGGGGATTAGCTGGGACAGGAAATAATGTAGCTGTTATAATCCCACATAATAAACCAGACTGTGCTCCCTATCCACACCCTAAACACTCAACAAGCAGGTACAAGCTATTGGCTTCAGCCTCCCTCATAAGAGGGCCCCCTTGTTGCCAGTCCCAGACAGCCTGTTCTCTCCAGGTTGTAGGGGTACCCAATGAGGAAGATATCTCCTTTCTCCTGGCTGCTGAGATTTGGGTAAGAAAGTGGGGAGAGCAGTCTACAACTGCTGGAAAGATGGGTAGCTGGTCTTATAACTAGGCACCAATCGTGTACCTTGAGGCCAGCATCCACCACTACAGCTCTTAGGACCCAAAATCTGTCCTAGCCAACTTCTTTCAGTTTATAGTCAACAGCTGGTCCCAGGTAGAGGTCACAATGCATATCATTCACAATGTGGATAACAAAAACAACATTAGCAACAACAAATAAGTTCTACTTGATTTGGAAATTAAGAGTGATTTTTATCTTTAGGCAAAGTACCTTCCCAACACCTTGATATTTGACAACATTGAAATACACTTGTATTTCCTAGGTACTTACTGACTGATGGCTGGAGGAAACAACTTAAGGCTAAACCACAAAACTGATCCCTATCTTCTTCCCCATTCCATTCCCTCCCCTAAGAAAACAAGAATTTGCCTGTAGTTAAATCTTTACTGACCACTACCTTCTAGAAGAAGAGTCCCTTAACTGAGAACTCAATCAGTCAGACCACTGATTCTTACCTTCTTCAGCTTGCCACTCTTAGTACCCACAAAAACCACACTGTAGCCATTGTAAACATAGGAGGCCACAGAGGTCAGGCGGTCCCTGCTGGTGGTGTACAAGGTCAGTCCCTCTACCGGAGTGGAGCCTCCCAGAGGCTGGTTGATGTCCAGGCCACAGAAGTTATCATCAATGGGGACTGGCTGGAAGGACAGGAGAGAACTAGAGTGAATCACAGTGAAAGAATGGCAGGGTCACTTCAAACTACCCACCCATTGCTGTCAGCCTGAGGATACCAGGCCTCAGAAAGGATCAGGCCTGGGATCAAAGGTCTAATATGTTAGAGACAAAGCTCATTGCCACCTGGCCCACAATGACATCTTGGCTCCCATGGGACCAGACTGTGAGTGACTAGCCATCTCCACTCTCCCAGAGTCACATGCCTACCTTTTACCTTTCTGCCAGGAAAGCCAGGCTCAAGTTGTAAAGCTGACTGAACTTGCCTTCTGGTTCTTTTCATGTCCCCTTACACCATGTCTGTGAAGATCTGTCTATTTTAAACAGGGTTCCCTCAAAGGATATTCAGCCTAGAGGCAACATTGTAAGATTCCACAGGCATAGAGGTTTCCTGTTTGTTCTTTGAGCAAGCCAGTGTTTCTTGGGCTGTAGAGTTTTTTCCTTGAGGCATGAGGAATTTTAAGCCACTAAACTATCACTACTACCTGCCATCCTGGGGACTCATTGAAAATGTCATGATAATATTGGATACTGTCTTTTGCTTTGGGATTTCTTTATTTATTAATCTTTAGAGTTCTGGGGGGTGGGTGAATCTGGGGCTTCCTGCATGCTAGGCAAGTGCTCTACCACTAAGCTACTTCCTCAGTCCTCTTTTTACTTTTTATTTTGAGACAAGGTTTCACTAAATTGCTTAGGCAGGGCTTGAACTTGTAACCCTCTTGACTTAGCCTCCCCAGTAACAGATTACAGGCCTGTACCACCAGCCTGTGATGGAAAATTTAATCTACATTAGATTCTTCATTTGGAATGATATACTTCCTCCCCCACACCTCTGGAAGAATTATAGAGGATTAAGTGAAGCAATGTATGTAAAAAGACTTTTATCAGTGTGTGCCGCTATCTCTTGCACGTTATAGGTGTTCAAAGAGATTTCTTCTTATTTCAGCCTTTTGAAGGGATTAGTGGTGGGCCAGGAGGAACTGTGTCACTTTGAAAGAAGGCTACCTTCAATAAGTGAGAAAATTTGCTGAACAGAGAATGAGAAGATTAATTCTCACCCTGTGTTCTGGCTAAGTCCACTGGGGTCACAGCATCCTCTTCTGGAATTGTCAAAGGGAGAACTGGATGGACAGTGTTGTGTTTGAATGAGAATGTCCCCCACAGGCTCATATATTTAAATGTTTGATTCCTAGTTGGTGGGCTGTTCAGGAAGAATTAGGAAGTGTGGCATTGTTGGAGGAGGTATGTCACTGAGGGGTGAGCTTTCAAGCTTCAAAAGACGATAGCATGTCCAGCTAGATGTCTCTCTGGGTAGAGAGGGGAAGAAGGGGGGGAAGTGCATGACTCTTGAGGATAGGGGTTGCATAGGGCCTGGCATGAGGCTGTATCTTGATGGATGCTCCAAAACACCCCAGCTAACTGCCCAGCATGGAATCTTGCAGTAAAGGCTGCAGATTCTGGACCAAAATAAATAAATAATAAAAATAAAAAAAATAAAAACCTTAAGTGCTGGGGGAGCTGTTCCTACCTGGTTGGGAAAAGGCTTCTTAGAAAAACAAAGAACATAGCAGTGAGCATCACAGAAGACTCCCTCAGCCTTACTTTTTCACTGTCATCAGGGAGGAGCAAACCGATGCTTCATTTCCTTAGGATATTTGGTTAATAAGTAAGAGCACATTATTTTTTTCTCTAGCTTGTATTCCCTCCTCAGTCCTGAGGTGAACTAGGACATGTCTCTGTGACCTTCGTACTTGTGGACAGCTGCCACTCCTGCTACTGGTGGGAATGATGGTGCTAAAAAAATACATGAGTAATCCATAAGAAAGAACACCAAGTTTTTAGAGTAAGAATGGCCTTGAACTCTGGTGGCAGAGTCCACCAGAGTTCAAGGCAGAGCTTGGGAGTAAAGGAGCCATTGTATGCTAGTGCTAGCTCATGAGAGATGTCTATGTATACCTCTACATCCAGTGATGTCACTCCTGCTTAAAGCCAGCCTGCATGACAGTGTTTACACCACAGGAACTGCCAAATACTGTAGACCAGGGCTCTCCCTCTTCCTCTGTTGTATGGAGTCAGTCACTTACTATTTTCCAGCGTGTTACTGGACAGTGCCAGCAGGTATTTACTAGCCACTGCTCTCTACCCTTGCTGCTTCTCTTTCTCATCCTTGTTCTGTAAGTAGTAGCTGATCAATAAGAGTTAGGTAACTTCGATTTTAGCCCTGTCCTTACTGTATCAGCCCTTATTGTTATGTGCCTCTCTGGGTCTCAGTTTTTCCTTCTATAAAATAAAAGAGTAAAGTCAGGTCATTGTCAAAATTCTTTATAGTTTGTTTTCATGGTTTCAGTTTTTTCCACCATTTTGTCCAGGGGCTGGTAGAGCTGCAGAGTTGTGACCTAAGCCAGTTTCTGAGGTATAGTAACAGAAGTGAAAAGCCCTTGATGGCAGCTGTGGGTTTCTCTAGATTCTTCCTGATGCTAGAGTCTTCAGAACTGCAAAGGAAATGATCTGTTCTGAAACTAAGCCCCGGGGTTCAATGGCAATTTCTTCCTCAATGTCTTGTCAAGTATTCCCAATGCCTGATGTCCCTTTCCATTTGCGTGGACAGCAAGTAACTGAAGTATGACTTTCCTCAGAGGCAGTTGCCCACAGATCCTGCATCTAGAGTCTGTGGGATGCCCTGAATTCAGACCCTGCTTTCTGGTTCACAGCTAGATGGATTTAAGCAGTTTATTTTACATTCTCTAATCCTTTGTCTTTCTATCTGTAAAAGGGTATAATAATTAGTGCTTTACCTGTGAAGATTAGGTGAGATAATAAACTGCTCAAAACAGCCCTTCATGTATAACTGATATTCTTGAATGATGGGTCCCTTCCTCATGCTTTTTTGGGGCAGCAATGTTAAAATATTTGACCTGAGAGTTACATGTTAGTCCACAGACTATGGTAAAGTCAAGCTCAGGGCCATGACTTCTCTTTGATCTTTAAATTTCTTAAACGCCACTAAAACATCTCTGGTCCCTAACGCTGAGATCCTTTGGACTATAAGAACCAGAGGAAACCACCATTTTGCATATCCAGCTGTTTTGGTTCTTGAAATGGCATTTCTCCAGAGGATGACAGGAAGAATTTTTTCCTATAAGGCAGTGGTTCTCAACCTGTGGGTTAAGACCCCCTGGGGTTGCTCATCTGATATTTATATTACGATTCATAACAGTAGCAAAATTACAGTTATGAAGTAGCAACAAAATAATTTTATGGTTGAGGGTCACCACAACATGAAGAACTGTAATAAAGGGTCATAGCATTAGGAAGTTTGAGAACCACTGGCTATAAGGTACTTGTCCTTCTAGCAATCACCAGTGTTTCTGATGTCCCATGGTCACTAGTCAGGACTTGTCTCTCTGCAGCACCACTGGAGCACAGCACAGTGTCCTCTTCCTTTTAATTTTGGCTAGAAGGCAAGCAGGAATCAGCAGTTTCCTCCTGACAAGACCATGGGAACCAGGGTGGATGTTGCAAGGGGTTAACCCTTACAGTTCCTCTCCACTTCTCTTGTTTGAAGAGGATCTTTGTTCATAAAACTTTAGTGCTATGAAGCAAACTGGAGATAACCTAAATCCAGATTTCTCATTTTATGAAAGTAAGATAACTGACAAATAACTAGTCCTTCATTACTATGATTAGCAGTGGTAATCCTAAATGCTCATTTACTGAGTGATTATTGTATGCCAAGCATTTTATTTTCATAAGTTATTGATCCTCATATGACATGATCCTCATAATAAAAGATATTATTATTTCTATTTTAAATATGAAAAACTTGTAGCTCAGAGAACACAGAACTTGCTCAAGGACACACAGAATATTGGTAGAAGAACTGATTTTTAATCTAATTGATTAGATTTAAATCTTGAATTCTTAACAAGTATGCTGTGGTACCCTATCTCATATGCTTGAATCAAGCTGTGATTCCTTGGTGTTCATATTATGCTTAGGCATGCCCCAAGTTCTCTGCACTTGATACCTCTCTCTGGAATGCATTTTTTTTTCTCTCAGCCACTGTTCCAAACACTACTCTCTCAATGGTAGATATTCTCTAGTATTGCTCTCTGCCCTGTTTTTCTCTATAGAGAATTTACCATTTGGCAGGCAGTATCATTTTATTCGTCTGAGTCTTATGTAGCCAGGCTAGCACTGAACTCACTATGTAGCCAAGGATGACTTTGAACACCTAATCCTCCTACCCCCAACTCGTCCAAGTGTTGAGATTACAAGTGTGCACCACCACATCGGGCTAGGCTGTTTTATGTGTTTGCTTGTCTTGCCTCACTAGTAGCTAAGCTCTCTGAGAGCATGTAGCTTAGTCATGCGGCTTAGCAGGCACCAAAAGCAGTACCTGGTGCACGGTAAGCATACAAAGGCATGTATTAATATTGATTTAATGAATCAGCAAACTTATCTCAAGAATGCAATGGAGGCAAGACTCTGCAATTGGTAGTCATCACCTGATTGCCTAAAACCCATTTTTTCTCCCAGGCTCTTACTGGCCCAGAAGCTGAGGGTACAAGGGTACAGAGAAATCAGGAGCAAAGTACATGGAGGTTCCTTACCGCCTTGGTACACTGTACATCCTTTCCTAGCAGCCAGTTGAGCTCCAAGTTGCCCTCTCCATGGTAGCAGGACTGCAGCCGCTCCTTGATCTGCAAGTTGATGGCCCGGATGGGGAAGGCACAGAGGGCAGAGTCATCGGGTGGGTGGTGGTACTGCTTCTGCCCCTTGGAGAAGATGGCAAATAGCACATCTTCATCACTGCTGATGTTGAAGGCCTGAGCTAGAGCTTCCCCAGGCTTTGCGAGGTAAGCTGCCTGCAGAAGGCGGTATTCTACCCCAGCACGTGTGCAGCCAAAGGGCAGGGACACATAGGAGTGGAACTTGGGGTCATCCTTGCAGAGACGCACGATTCTTGAGGTATAAAAGAGGTCTCCAGCTGAGTTGATGGCCACACCCTCGGGGGTCTCTGGCTGGACAGTGAGAAAGTAGACAAAACCACCACTGGCAAAGCCATAGATGTAGAAGATGTCAAAGTGGGAGACCAGGGCTAGGGTGTCCGAGGGGATCTTGATGAGGGAGGAGACAAAATCACTGTGAAGCTCATAGTCTAGCATGGCTGAAGACTCAGGGTCACGGGGTAGCTTGCGGCTGGACAAGGTAGGGAAGTAATCTTGCTTGCCATCCACAGCAGTGCCGATAAAAAGTTTGCCATCCTCCCCCTCAGAGCGCACAATCACACCATACATGGTGCCTGTCTTATTAACGCTGGACAAATAGTGTTCCTTCTTGTGTGATGGCTCCACCAGGATGAAGAGGTCATCAAGCCGCAGGAGCTTGCAAACACCTTGGTAGAGGCTGCCACAGGCAAGCAGGCGATTCTCAGAGTAATCGATGATCAGTAGTTTGTTGACATTGTTGGTGAGTGTGAGCACCTCACTGCAGGGCTGAACAATAAGGGGTGGGTAGCAGGCCTTGTTGTCCTCTTCTGGCCCTGTCTTGTGAGCCACCTGGATTGTGAGGTTGCCTGTCAACTTGTAGACACGGTTGATGGCCCCCACATACACAGCCCCTGTTCTTCTATGTACAGTCAAATGGTTAAAAGTCCAGTCACGGTTCTCAGAGTGGAAAGTGCTGAACTGAGGCATACCTGTGGTTCCACGAGCTAGCAGCAGCCAGGCCACTGAGAGCAGTACCACAGACAAGTTGTCAGCCTGCATGGCCCACAGCTGGGACCTCCTCTGCTCCATTCCGAGAGGGGCAAGGCTTGCTCGGACAGCTCTTCTATGTGCTACTCCACTTCTCTGGATCAGCTCTCACATGGTTCTGAAAAACGCAAGGTAAGGGGTCAGAATGAAAGTAAGTTCTACATGAACTGTGTTGCTTGACCAGGATTCTCAAATCCAGCTGGCCCTATGAGTCTCTTTTGCTACATTTCAGTTTTTCTATTTTTAACATATTTTCCCCTCTGAGGGATGCTAAGAGAATCCCATTATCATTGGTCTTTAGCCATTATGCTGTATAATACGCTTTTGTTTGTATGTTTTATTTACATTGTACAAAGCATCTCCATTTCAAGACATCGATTTTATCTCTCAGAGTGGTTAAAACTCACTCAGTCAGTGTTGATGTCAGGACTGAAATGTCTTCCCCATATACTCACTTTAGGACCCCTTATTCTAGTATGATATACCAATAACATTTCATCTTATCTCCGAGTCCCTTTACCTCACACTCCTGGGATCCTATACTTTCTTCTCATGCTCTGATATCCATAGGAAAGGAGAAGTGCTGGTCACCTCTGGTGGTGTTCCTCATTGTCCCTGAGGGAAGGGGATTTATGGAAAGTATGCTATTCCAAAAAGACTGGATTCCTAAATCTGCCATCCCAGAACCTGAAAAGCCCCTGAAATGGTAGATGAACCTATTCCTCTGTAGACAGTCATAGCCCCTGCCTCATGAGAGAGGAATAGATGGGTTCTAGGAACCCCTAAGCTCTTTTCTCTGTTGAGGAATACTTGGGCAGCAGTAGAGGAAGAGGATTAGGAGGGTCAATTTTATCTGGTCGCTGCTGGGGAATTCTGGCTGTTCAATCATCTGTGAGTTTAGCCCTGGGCCTTGATCACAGTACTTCAAGTTCAGCCTCCACTCTTGAATGCTTTGATCCTGTCTGCATTCCAAGAAGCTGTCCAGTAAGCAGAAAGGACCTCTGAGGACACCCACTAAGACCAGCATGGGGAGATCCCAGGCAAGGGGACAGAGGTCAGGAAACCAGTCATCCCTGGACAATCTTGCTTCCCATGACTTTTAGGATGAACAGCAGTTACTTAAAAGCTGCACCAGACGAGGCAGCAGCCATCTAGCTAAGAGAGCCTTTCTCAAGCTAAATAGAGTGCCTGGGCAACCTTGTTGACAAGTACTGACAGAACTCTGGGTGCACTGACGACAGGAATGGAAACACTCCAGGTAGGAAGAGAATTTGCTCCCAGGTAGCTTAGCAGAGGCCTGCCTGCCTGTTCTGTTCCCTCAACTCCCCAGTCTGGCTGGACTGAGTTATAACTAGTCTGACACCACCCCCACCCAGTTTTTCCCTGTATATTTAGAGATTCTCTTTCCTGTTCCTCCACTCTGCAGCATAGGTCTGCAGTCAGTACAGTGCCAGGGTGGTCTAACCTGACTCCATTTCTCCAGGGGGCCTCTGATGGGTGTTCTGGAGGTGATTCATGAGGTCCCAGGCTTCCTTGGAAAGAGGAAGGGCAGCGCAAGGCTGGGGCTGAGCTTAGCTACTCTAACACAGCCCTTCCGGCCTCACAAGCAAAGGCTCCCAATTCGCCCAGATTTCAGTTTGAAAAGCAAGTTATTTTTAGCTATGTCCTGAGGCCGGTAGCAGGACGTGAATTCCTCAAGAGGAGCTGCAGAAAGGAAATAACAGAATCCTCAAACTCTGCAGCTAAATGGGGACTTGCAGGAGGCCACACTGCATGGTCTTCTCTAGAATATGGGGCCACAGGTGGGCTCTCCTGCGACCACAAGCGGCTTTGGATGGAGGATGCAGCATGAGAACAGACTGTCCATTCAAGACGAGCTTTGCAGATGAGGCTGCCTGTCACCATTGCAAGCATAGGTGCTTGCAGGATAGACGTGCTCTCTGAAGCACAGTGGCACTGCATGCTCTTGCCTTCCCACTTCACACATCCACATACATGCCTGACCCATGCACAGCAGGAGGAGTCCAGAGAGTAGAGACTAGCATCTGAAGACACCGTCAGCCATCTCACTTCCCTCCTCCATGACATAGTTCAGTAGTAAGTGGCTTGAGGAACAAATCTGAGACATTAGCCTGATCAAGTCCCATTTCCATGTTTCTTGGAATGAGATAATGGCAGTACCTAGCTCTCTGGCTGTCATGGAAGTCAGTGCAGTATTGCAGGGGAACTTCTTAGCCTCACCACTGGTACCTGTTACAATATCACAAAGGCCTCTGATGGGAAATGGCACTGGAATCCCTGACTTCTCTTCTTGCTTATGTTTTTCTTTCCCATGGATGGGCATTATGTGGGGAACGTTGATCCCCCTGGCCCTGTGGCAGAGCTTATTTGGAAGGTTAGTGATAGGGAAAAAGAACAGACCCAGGCTAATTTTCTCTGTCATATTATAGCACAAGTCTCAACACAGCCTCTCTGAAGACATCAGGGAGGCTGCTGAAAGCTGGATTCTGAGTGGAAAAACTGGGCTAGTGATTAGAAGGCCTGAGGTCACAGAGCAGAAAGAAGTACAGAGAATTCAGGAATACTGGTCCAATGTCTGTCACACACAAATTTTATAGTGGGTATAGTGGTCTAGCATTTTCCTGAGTCTGTTTCCTGAGCTGTTATAACCAGCCAGTCTGTAAGATTCCTCCTTCTGGATGAGATGATGCCTTGAGGCCCATCTCCTTCAGTTCTTAGAGTCTGGGTTAAATAGCCACAGAGTTCCTTCTATACTGCCTGTGTAGCTGACAGGCTTTTCCAGCACATCTCTGAAGTAGGCCTGTTTGCTTTGTACCCCTCCACTGCATGATCCTGGTGACTAGTCAGGAAATTCATCCCCAGGCCCAGAGGCTACTCACCCTAGCAGCTGCTACTGGATACTGGGGTCCAGAGGAGACACTGTCTCCTGTGGTAAGGGATGGAAAGGTTTGATATCTCGAGGGCCACAGATTTATATGCCAAGATGGATGGAACCAAGATATGCTCTAAAATGGGTTCAGTGGTCAAAGGTCAGGCCACCCAGGTGAACTCAGGGTAAGGAGGGCAGCTACCTTTGTGCCTGTGAGAAGCAGAGTGTGGTATGCTTAAATGCTGGATGAAAGACTCAGATAGTTGGTGTTTGGTTTTTTTTGTTGTTGTTGTTGTTTTTTTTGTGGTTGTGGTTGTTGTTTTGTTTTGTTTTTTCGAGACAGGGTTCCTCTGTGTAGCTTTGCGCCTTACTTGGATCTCTCTCTGTAGACCAGGCTGGCCTCGAACTCACAAAGCTCTGCCTGCCTCTGCCTCCCAAGTGCTGGGATTAAAGGCGTGCACCACCACTGCCCAGCCAGATATTTGGTTTTAAGCAGAGCTTCAGCTGTGTGCACTTGGTCAGAGCACAAAGTCACTCTGGGATGCTCTCTCTCCATCTACCTGAAATGGGCTTAGCCCTGGGACCTGCCATGCAGGATTTGCATCACTGCCACAAGCCCTCAGCATAGCATCAACCATGTGCTCAGGAGGCCATAACCTTTATTACCAACTGATATTTCCAGCTTCTTGCTTTCCTCTACCATATGATCAGTTTCAGAACATCTACTCCATCCTCAGTTTGGCTGAAGCCTGTGACACTGTACAGTTAGTACTTTCTCTGCTAGTGCCAAACAAGAGTTTTCTTTTAATAAAATGCCTCTCTTTCCATCACAGTATCTCTCTGTGTCTAGTTCATGAAGTCAGCTGTCATATTCTGGGACTTCTCTATTCTACCAGTTTTCTTCTCCCTTCCCCAGTTCTCCATCAGGGACATATTGTCCTAGACTTCTGAGTCACCCACGGAGCCTCCCCAACATCTTCCCCATGGAGATTGTGATACCAAGTAGAGTTCACACTTGCTTCTGAGTAAAAGTAGGTGCCACTAAATATTTTATTTGCAGGTCTGATGACACCATCTTTCTGATTAGGATCCAGGCAGCAGGTGCTGGTGACAGCCACCTAAGGCATCTGATACCTTCCTGACCAGCTGGCATAAGTGTCAGTGGCAATCCAGGAAGGAAGTGAAAGTGAGGCATTTCCAGCTCAGCTCAGTGCAGAATTCCCTCCTCCCACCATTATTGCCCTTCCCAGGAGGTCTAGGTGCATATGCCTCCATGAGGTCACTAACCTCCCTTACCTCAGAGGAAATGGTGGCAGTAGGAGTTAGAATTGCATAGAACTTTGTGGTAGAGTCAAAGTGCATGCTAGATCTCATGTCACAGGACCCATGGGTAGTATCACCATCTCCACCTGCTCCATCCCTGTTGTAGCCTCCAGCATTATCATGGTACTGACAGGACTTAACTGTTCCCACTCTCTCACTGTCATCACTGTCACCTCTGGAACTGATAGAGCTCCATCATCCACACACCCTTGCTATCACAGTCATTGTTACCCCTAGTCACCTCCAGAACCACTGCAATATTGATAAAGCTTAACTGTCCCCATGTTTTCCATCACTGCTGCCATTGCCATCACTGTTACCTACAGTACCATATGATAACGAAAGAGCTCAGCCTTCCATATCCTACCACACATCACTGTTATTGTCATGTCATCTCTAGTGTCATCATGGTGCTGATAGAGCTCCACCACCCCAGATAGAGTCCACCATCCCAGCTTCTCCATCATTTTCATCATCGAAACCTCTAGCACCATCACAGTGCTGACAGAGCTCCACCATCTTCTCCCTACCCATCACCATCACCACTGTAACCACCAGCACCATCACAGTGCTGACAGAGCTCCACCATCTTCTCCCCACTCATCACCATCACCACTGTAATCACCAGCACCATCACAGTGCTGACAGGGCTCCACCATCTTCTCGCTACCCATCACCATCAACACTGTAACCACCAGCACCATCACAGTGCTGACAGAGCTCCACCATCTTCTCCCTACCCATCACCATCACCACTGTAACCACCAGCACCATCACAGTGCTGACAGGGCTCCACCATCTTCTCCCCACTCATCACCATCACCACTGTAACCACCAGCACCATCACAGTGCTGACAGAGCTCCACCATCTTCTCCCTACCCATCACCATCACCACTGTAACCACCAGCACCATCACAGTGCTGACAGAGCTCCACCATCTTCTCCCCACTCATCACCATCACCACTGTAACCACCAGCACCATCACAGTGCTGACAGAGCTCCACCATCTTCTCCCTACCCATCACCATCACCACTGTAACCACCAGCACCATCACAGTGCTGACAGAGCTCCACCATCTTCTCCCTACCCATCACCATCACCACTGTAACCACCAGCACCATCACAGTGCTGACAGAGCTCACCTTTTGCATCACTGTCATCATTGTAATGGTGTTTTCTGTCACCACAGTAGTAGTGATGCCTATATTGACCAGTCCTCTACCGGATGGTATACCCAGCAGGACCCAGAGGATCAAAGGGGAGAGATGGTGCAGGACAAATCTGGCGGCTCAGGGACTCCCTCATCCTCCTTCTTCCAAGGCAGAGGATAATCTATTCCCTCTCTAGATCTCTTTTATAGTCGGCTGGATTTGAAAGCTTTGTTTCAGGGTGGGCATTAAAGGACGTTTTAAGGTTACTCTAATCTACCACTTACCTCTGTTTTCACATAAAAAAAAAAAAAAAAAAACCACCACCAACAAAAACCCAACCAAACCCTACAGAAAGGAATTTACTTGTTCAGAATGATGCAAAAATCAGTCAGGGACAGACTATCTTGTAACACAAAGTTAATATTTCTTCCCTCAATGTTGGAAGTGGGTCCTGGGAGCTGGTTATATTGTTTTACCTGGAGGCTGTGCTGTCTAGGAGACAGAAGGTATCTTCCAATGTTGGATCCAGCACATGGCAGAAGGGAATGTGGTACTAGACTTGGCCCAAGAGCTGGTGCTGTGGATGGATCCCAAGAAGCCTAGGATGAGGGGTAGAGAGTCTAAAATATATGATTAGAATGGTCCCTGTCCAGCCCTGGACAATAGCCTCCTCTGACCTCCTCTAGCCTAGTCAGGCCCTCGTAAAAGTCACACCCAGGAATGGCATCTAGTTCCTGTCTTGGGAGCTCTGACGTCCTCAGTGTTCCATCTCTTTAGGTTACAGATAATTCCACAGCTGGGCCATATTTACTCTCAGCACAAAAAATTCCTTCTTCCAACAGAGTTGGAGCTGCAGCAGAAGGGACTGAAGTTTTTTTTTTTTTTAATAGAGGGTCTCTTTATATAGCTCTGAATATTCTGGAACTCACTACATAGACCAGACCAGGCTGGCCTTGAACTCATAGAGATCCACCTGCCTCTGTGATCAAAGGAGTGTGCCACCACACCCAGCTGAGGTAGGATATTAAGGGGGATAGCCCATCCCTAGGGTAGACTGCAGAAGAGATTGTGGTGGTTTCTGAAGTGGAGTATCATAGAGGGCTGTCAAGGGATACCCAGAGGCAAGGGTTTGGACCTGTGATGTCAGAAGACCTCACTGGGCTTCAGGTTTCAATAAACTAAAATCCAGGAGGAAGAAATTTCTGAACTAGAGATTTTGATATACATTCTACCCAATCTTCCCTTGGCACAATGGGGTTAGTGCAATGGAAGGACAGAAGGATGGCCTACCTCATAGTGGGCCAAGCTCACATTCCAGCACCAACCTCAGAGCTAGTCCAGGCATGTTGGTAGCACAAGGTGAGCAAGAGGGTGACTGCCCTGGGGACACTGATGGCTGAAAAGCCACAATTAGACTGAAAGAAGTTATCTGGTATTTAAATAATTATTAGATTGAAGGAATAATCATGGGTTTGAGCCGATTTTTTCCCCTACTGTCACCCTGATGGAGCCTATAATATTATTATTCAAATGGCCATGATTCTCACTGAGAAGAGACCATGGAGAAAGGGAGAATGGGGGAGGGAGTAGAGAATGTGATGGGGTGGGGAGAAGGCTCAATGAATCTCCTAGTGACAGGACTGCAGGAGGTACGATTAGTCTTTTTCTTATTTCAGCTGTCACTCACATAGAGACACCAAGATTGTTATTAGTGTATTTTATGCACAAGATTTAAAGGCAGAGGGGGAGGGAGGAGGGAAGAGGGAGAATTTTCTATAGAAAATAACAGGACCAAAGGAACAATTTAGATGTCATTGCTGTACCAGCTGCATGTGCTTCATTACTGGAATGTCATTTTCCTCAGAGACTCCAGTGTTATTCGAAGCTAAGTGGCTAGCCCTGGCCCAGAGCAGGGAGGAGAGGAGAGGGGGAAATCAGGGCTCTGATTTCTTCCTATCCCCTAAGAAGGTAGTCTGAGTGGTACTGTAGGCCCTCTTGCGTATTTCTAGAAAAATTGAGGGTAATAGTAACTACTCAGCTTTTCCCTTTCTCTATAGGAAGATGGACCCTCAGCTTTACTTTCTATAAGATGGAGTTGGGGTTAAACTAGATCTAGTCTCCATAGTCAAAAAACCAGAGGCAAGGCAGGGAGCAACAATGGGCTGTCTGTCCAGCATGGTGTCCTAAGCTCTGGTCTTTCAAAGTCCCCTGGATTCCATCAAGCTGTGTTTCCCTGACACTGGAGAGAGGCTGAATAACCAGGCACCATCATGGGGACTCAATTCAAGCCAGAAGGATGGGATAATGGCTTAAAGTCCAATTGTCTTTTCAGCCAATATTCCCATGTTGAGGTCCTAACCTCAAAAAACTTCAGAAAGTATCAAAGACTTCTAAATGAAGAATGAAGAATCTCTACTTCACTAACTAGGTCAATAGAAGGATAGAGGTTGGGTTCCAATCAATACAAACAGTATGTCCATTAAAATGGGAATGTAGGGGGCTGGAGAGATGGCTCAGCAGTAAAGATCACTGTTCGATGTTCCAGAGGATCAGGGTTCAATTCCCAGCACCCACATGGCAGCTCACAACTGCTTGCAACTCCAGTTCTAGGGGATCCAACACCCTCACATAGACATACATGCAGGCAAAATACTAATGCACATAAAATAAAAATAAATTATAAAAGAGGAGAGGGGAATGTAGACACAAAGAGAGGCATGCATGGAAAAATAACTCAAAGATATGTAAGGAGAAGACATTGTCTCTGATTGACAAGAGAGGCCTGGAACTTTCCCTCGCAGTCCTTGAGAGCAATACCTGTGAAAGCTGGATTCTCTCAGTCTTCAAAATGCCCTAAAATATGTCATTGATCCCACCAGCCTGGAAATCTTTGCTACAGCAGATAGAGCCAACCAATAGCAGGGAAGAGTCATGGATTTGAACGTCTTGGCTTAGGAATTCTCTTTATTTTTAAGGTGTGTGTGTGTGTGTGTGTGTGTGTGTGTGTGTGTGTGTGTGTCTCATGTTTACCATTGGAGCAGGAAATGCAGAGATACACAGTGCTGAACAGGTGTTCTGAAGATCTGAGGGCAGCAAGCTATGTCCTGCTTCCTACCTGCCCTAAGCAGTGCACAGAAGACCCACTGCTCTGCAGCAGAGTTTGGAATGAACCCCAGGATTTGCTAATCTGTGCTCTTTTGCTGGAGTAGGTTTTCCTCTTTGGGCCTCTCTTGTTCCCATCCTCCACTCCTACCTACACAGTGCTACTGTTACTTGCCAGCCCTCAGAACATGATGGGACATTGTGACTCCCAGGGATGGTTGCTATTCATTTCCACTCCAATTCTTTCTCACTGTGGATCCTGACCCAGGACCACTGTCCCTAACACCAGGGAGGGTTTTCTGATGTTTTCTTTCCCAGGTCTCTCTGAGTGTTCTGACTGAGCCCTGGAAACCACACCAGCTCTCCTGGGGCCTTAGCAAAACATCCACTGTTTGTCCTTTCCTCACATAGGCTATAAAAGTTTGAGTTGTCTCTCTGACTTATGAAGGATCCCAAGATGTGCACTCATTTGAGGGGTTGGTGTGGGATTGGAAGGTGGGGGTTCAGTTTCTTTCTGGGGTACTGACTGGGCTAGCTTTGCAAAGTCAAAACAAGATTCATTACCCTGGGGCCAGGAGCAGGGAGATACACTGCCTGACCTTGCAGACTTGCTCCATATGTCATGAGCCTGTCAGAAATCTCCCAGAATTCCCTTTATTATCTAAAGGTCGCCACCAGGGCAGAGCTGAGAGAGCTACATAGTATTAACTAAACTACAAGAGCAATCAATTTCAAGCAGCTGCCTTCCCTGCCACCTAACCTGCCCCCCTCCTTCATGGGGCTCTGCCCTCTTCAACCCCCTTTGGGGAAAGGACAGGGAAAAGCCTGTCTTGCTATGGCTATCTCTTGCTGGATGGAAAGAATCAGGATACATAGGCAGGTTCTGAGGCTTCGGAAGCTGATCCTGGGGGTACATCCATCCTCTGGAGTAAGGGTTACCAGAAAAGGTGGTCTACTGCTCCCTTGATCATAAGTGGGCCCCTGTGGAAGCCATCTTAGCAGTGAGTTCATGCTCTTGTAAGTATACTAGGTCAAAGCACAGAAAGAGAAATTCCTAGGGTCTTTCCAAAGGGAATAAAGTGTAAGCATGGGATGATGCTCTTGCTAGGTCAAATTCATGTTAGGAGACATCAAATCCTAAGGGCCATGAACAGGATGATCACAGAAATAAGACCAATGAAGGAAGAATGGCCACTGCTGCGATTCTTTATTATTTACCAGCTATATTTCCTGCTACTGGGAATCTTGTCATCTCAGGTTTGTAGACTGTCCACAGTTAGCAGATAATGAAGCCAAGTTGACCAGGCTGAGCACTTTGGGTAGTGTCCTTAGGTGGGAGACACAACTTCACAGGGCCAATGTGTTTCCCCCAGAATTCCAAGTGGACTACATTTCTAAAATTTACTTTTCAGCCAAACCCTCTTATCACAAGTCTTGGGAAAAAAAAAAAAAAAAAAAAACAACTCACCATAACATTAAGTAAAACTTGGCGAGTATTTTATCTGAGACTACACAGTCCCCTTTAAACTTACCCTTAGTGGTCATTTATTACCTGTACTTCAGTTACAGGTAGAGTCTGGAGTGTTCTGTGGTAAAAGGCTTGAGAACAGGCAGTCACCGTTCAGAGCAACCCAATATTTTCTAGTGGGGAGTAAGAGACAGTTTTCTTCTTGCCCCTCTTTATTGTATAGGGAAAGCCTGCATCTCTTAGAAGAATGAAATGGGGCAGGAAAGCAGGGTTACAAATCTCCCACTTTCATGATGAAACAAATTGCAGTTATTCTACATAATACTATATTATGCTGCCATTAAACATAATGTTTTCAGAGAATGAATGACATAATTTCAGTCCACACCAGCAGGAGAAGAGAGAAACAAAAGGTCAGGAAAGAATAAGCCAGAGAGAGTACCTGGCTATCACTTCATACTCTACCCCATTCTCTATTGACTTGACTAGAAGACCCATAGTTATGATCCCAAAGTTTGCCACAGCTTTTTCTTCTAAGAGGATAATGTTGCTACTTTTCCTCCCACCCCCTTCCCACCAGAGGACCAGGTGAGGCACTTTTTGCTTCTTCTCACAGACCATTCTTTCTGCCCTTGGTGGCCTCAGGCCTGATGAATTCCAGGAAAAAGGAGCTTGTTCCATTCCTAATGCCTGTCTTTATGTTAGGAACAGTAGCCACCATCACTGCTGGTTTAGAGCGTCCACATATAGAAGCTAGGGCTCCCCAAAGTCCAGAAGGGTTGCTTCAATCCCTGAAAACCCAGCATTGCCTTCTCCAGGATATTATTTGTATAATAGTCATATCATTACCACCCAGGCCTTCCTTTGTGCCAGACTCTACTGAAAGCCACCTGCATCTAAGACCCAGGCTCACACATCCTACAAGGGGTCCTGTCTCTCAGAGCTCTTGGACCATGCTGCCAGGCACATGGGCAAAGCAAGGAACTCACTGTGGAAATACCTGGCACAACTCCCCACTGCTGCCCAGAAAGGCTTCAACTCCTGGATGCTCAGGTTCCTGCCTGCCCCTCCTGCTGGCTGCTCCGGCCTTTTTTTCCTCCAGCCTTTACTGCCTACCTCTCTGAGAGTGATTTCACTCCCAACACCGTCCCTATAACCATTGTCTCAGTTTGTTCTCTATGGAGCTCTCTTCTCAAACCTCCCTCCACATTCTGTATCACCCTATTCACCTTCCACAGCACTTCCACTCATCTAAAGACAGTGGGAAATTCTGGTTTCAGCACCTACTACATCCATCAAAGTACAGTACTGACTCCTTTCTGTGTGACAACATCCAGTCTCTCCAGTGGGATAGACATTCTTTGAGGGCAGAACTTATATCTGGTACTTGCTGGACTGCTCTGCAACACAGGCATGCTTTCACTCAGAAATGCACTCAGTGTGATCCTGAACAGTGCAGAGAAGTAAATGAACAGTTTTTCTCAGCTGACACTATCCTTGATAGTCTTCCTGGAGAAATGGTTTGATCTATCTGTTGTGCTTGGTTCAAACATGTGCCATAACTGATCATTTGGAGCTCATGGAGAAGTAGGTGAACAGTTTAGAAAGGATTCCAGCTGTTGTTCACCTTGAACTTACGGATGAGAATCATTGGTTAAGTGGAGAAAAGGGAGAGAAGGAGAAAGAATGGATCATACTAGCTTGTGCAAAAAGTCTTGGCAAAAGAACTCTAGTGCTATAGGCTATAAAATAATACAAGAAGCGTATATTGATAAAAATATGGTAAGTTGGTCACACAAAGTGATCAAGAGCAGAATAGTCAAGGGAAGGTCCTCTAGGAAGGTTCAGAACAAAATATGTCCATGAGGAAGTTACAGCAACTCACTGTGGTACTTGCTGCAGAGAAAATGCATGGTCTTTGGAGACAGACGTGTTCAAATCTTACTCTCTCTAACTGGGTTATCTTGCACATGAACCTTTGGAGGGAGAGAACCTTACTTTACTCTCTGTAAAAAGGTAAGAGGGTTGTGGTAAGAATCAAGGAGACAAGGATAAGAGGTGTTTTGTAAACTCTACAGCCCCAAGTTATTATTTTTTTGTGTATTTTTGAAGAAATATCGCCATCTCATTGGCATCAGTGGCTGCTTAAAGGTCAAGATGCTGCATTCCAGACTGGGTGAGAGGTTATCACCTAGCACTTTGATTTGGAGACTAACTCTCTTGGACTTAATCAATGTTGCAGGTCCTATCCTTTCTGCCCTGCTGACAGTCTTCTGGTTGTACCATGTCTGGGTCACCCTCACATCCTCATGGCCTTTGAATAAGTCAAGACGGAAAGGAGGCAGAGGAGGAGCTGAAAAGACAGCCCACCAGGCAGGAGCTCACATTCCCTGACCTCTTCCACACAGTGTTTGCTCATTACATAAAAGAAATTTCTCTTTTATCCTATCTCCCCAGCCTCTCTTCCCCAGTGTTTTTTCCTGAACGAAGAGCCAGCCTTAGAAAAGGAGTCAACTCTTTCCCAAGGAAGCTGATTATACAGCCTGCTCCTTTTCACCTTCAGTTCCCATTATTTTTTCCTTTGAGGCTCTGGCTCTTGCAGAACAGATATTGTCAAGCCAGCCTGTCTTAGGTAGCAGACAAGTTCACATTCATATACCCAGCAGAGGAGGTAACATGAAGCTAGGTAAAAGTGATTAGTGGAGATGGAGGGATGGGTGGAATTCCTGGCAGAAGTCTGTCTTTTTTTAGGATCTCATCTGTGCCAAAATACACAAGTACCCAACCTGGAGGATCCTTCCCTATCTGAAGTGCCATCAGTTCTTGGTGAGGGAACAGGGAAACATACTTTGGATGCCTTTGAGGCCTTATCGTTTCTAGACAGACATATCAAAGTCTAGGGCCATGGGAGAACTTGGGGTTGCAAGGGATGAAAAGAACTCCCTAGTGAGAACTAGGAGAATCGGGCCCAGGATGATGAATGGGGTGTGAGAGCGAAGCCTGGAAAAGGGTAAACAGGCAGGAGGTAGCCCGAGAGATGGGGAGCTAAGGGTGAAGAGAAAGAATGTGCCAGGGTCAAAGAGCAAAGAAAATGCCCCTGCCGTGACAGCCTCAAGATCCAGTGTATTATTCCCAGGCAATGCTTGTGCATGGATGCCGCTTCCCTCACTCCACATGTGTGCAAGTCAGCCCTCTCCCAGACATATTCAAACCCTTTAATAAAACCTTTCTTCTTATGAGTTGTTCCATTTCTCCAAGGAGCTCTACTTTACAAAGTGATTGCTGTTCCTTGAGACACATCATCCCACTCATATGCTGTAAGTCTGTGAGGGCCAATGGCCTTAGCATCACCACTTCACAGGTAATAAGACTTGGGGATAGTACAGGTTAACTGTTTTGGTTAAGGTTCTAGATGTGCATGAAGACTTGGACTCTGAGCTTTGTGTCCAGAGTTGGGGATACCTGTAGTCGAAGGTTTTTTCTGGAGAGCCTGCCCTCCCCGCAACCACAACCCCTGAGGTCCAGATGAATCTCTCTTACTTGTGTTCCTGCAACCACTCAGACCCAAGTAAACATATAGAGGCTTATATTATTTACAAATTGTATTGCTGATCTGCAGCACCAGCATCCAAGACCATGAGGTAGCCAAGAGAGAGCGAGCACATACTTATCACAGGTCTTAAGGGGTCCCCATCTCAGTCACACCCACGGGGGGGGCGAGGGGGGGGACAAGTATCTAGCAGTTACCTGCTGCCTACTAGGGGTGGTGCTTCAGGGGTAAAGCACAGACAGCCACACCTACAGATACCTTGCTACCATCCTTTGGGAATGAGGATTGGGTTTAAAAGGTGTCACTGAGTTGAATTCTTGGGAACCTCTGAGAGCTTCTGACCAGCCATCAAATGCCACTTGGCCCAGATCTAGCTGATGAGAAGGAGCGCTGGGGTTGCTGGAGCCTATAGACAATCCCAGGAGCTGCATGGGTGTTGGTGGATGAAAAGAGTCCAGTGTGTTAATGCATGCACTCGGAGACTATTGTGCCAAATTCCCCTTCTCAGCCTGACCTTCCCTGTGGGCAGGAAACCTGCTGCCAGCTCCTTTCTGAAGACCAAGTCTCTGCAGCCAGCCTAAATTGTAACAGCTCCTGCCTACTGCCCTGGGGCTTCTCTCCCCATTCACCTCTCCTAGCTCTCAGCCCCACCTCCTGCTTTTCAATCCCCAGACATGGCAGATCACTGATTAATTCAAGGCTGTTTAATAACTCTTCTATTTCAACAAGAAACAAGCTGTCTTGTTTTCTTTATTTTTAACACTGACTTTCATTTTTTTGCTAAGCATCTTACTGTCATTTAAATTTCTCTGTCTCCAACCAAGCTGATAATAGACTGGAGTGAGCAGCTGCTTCAGTCTTGTTTATGACAATGATTAGAAGTTAGAGCCTGTGCTAGCTGAGAATTGACCAAACCTCAGTTCAGCAGCTCTGCCCCTGCATGTCAAGAGAGTGCTAATTTTAACATGATTAGTAGAACTCTGGCTCCAGGGGAAACCAGGGTTAATCCCAGCCCAGCCTTCCTAGCACCCTGCTTTAAGGCCAGCTATGGTGGCAAAGTTGTGAGAACTAACTCTACTTATTTGGGAGTTATGTAGCTGGGGATCAGTTGTTTGTACCTGAAACTGCCCTGTTCTTTTCAACAGCCTTTCCTCCAGTTAATTTAATGAGCAGCAAACAACAGACTCCCACTTTCAGGGCCAGAAGTGGGTAGAGGACTCAGCAATCAGCAAGCTTGCCATTCTATCCTGCCTTTCATACACTCAGAAACATTTCCCAAATATTCTACACATGACACCTATTTATTTTTTAATCCATTAAAAACAACTCATCACTGGAGACCTGATCATCTTTTAACTGTAGCTTGGTTTCACCAAATGATGCAGATCGTGTCCTCTATGGATGGCCTCTTCCTGGGTTGGATGTCTCTGATTCATGTCTCTCTTCTATTTTCCCACAATATCTATAATTGTATTGTATGTGTGCACACGCTCTCTCCTACAACACTGTCAGCTCCTCAAGAGCCAGAGTGGTGACTTACCTTCTTTCTATCAGCCTATGGCACATATTCTGTAAACATTTATTCAATCAAACTCAATTAGGCAGTACCATGTTCAAACTCCTTGCAAGTAAAGTACATTTCTCCTATCTGGATAGATCCTTGCTGAAGCTTTCATTTCTCTCTGGATCAATGTTTTGGCCCTTCCAGTGCACAAGCCAGCAGTCAGGGGCCTCCACTTCCCTTAGCTCCCTACCCCCAAGGCTTCACATCACAGCTAGGGGAACACTGTGACAACAATGTAGGGGGTATGTAGCAGAAGCCAGAGGTCTGAACCAGTCATCTGGATTATATTCCCCATCCATCCCCATCTCTAAGGGCCAGAGACTGGGAAAGCCTACAGATACAGAGGGCAAAACCTTGGTGGCCTGACACTCCCTGCCTCTTGCTCCTCTGCAGGCAGATCCCTGAAAGTCAGAGCTCTTGGCCTGTGCCTCCCAGCCAGCAATCTGCAGGCAGCTGCTGGGGTCATTGTCTCAGCCTCTTCAAGTTGTGAATGCTGAGTCTACAGAGACCGAAACACAAACAGTGGCCACAGTGCCTCTCAGGAGGGAAAGGCCGCCTGGCCTTGCCAGAGCCATTGACTGTGCAAATAGCAAGACTGGAGATGGATGTAGGAAAGCTGGTTGGAGCTATTGAAAAGAGGGGGAGTCTTTCTCCCCATACTGCTCAGTGCCAGTAGGAGCTGTGGATGTGTGTTAAAGGCCAGCAGATGGGCAGAAAAGAGGCGTGGTGAGTCCTCCTGAGGATACTGCCTCATCGTGAGCCGTGTATCTAGCCAAACCCAGGAATAGAGAGTTGAGGATGTCACTGAGTACAGGATGGGAGCAAGAGGCTGGAGAGAGAAGAGATCAGGTAGGCAGGTCTAGTGGGAAGGGACAACTGGAGTGCAGTAAATAATGACTTGCTGTGTGATACAGGGCAATCTACTGCTCTGTTTGGTCTTGGGTTTCGTAGCTGTTATTTGAAGTTAAATTAAAGCTATTTTCAAATACTTAAACACTTCCCAAGTGTTCTACACATCACATCTGTTTATTTTAATACATTAAAAATGTCTAGTAAAGAGAATTGAGGCATCATGTTATGTCTGTCCCCATCTTCTGAAGTAGGCCTTTGTAGTCATGTTAAACATGCAGGGATATCTTCTCAATGCCACTTTCTCATGTTTTATACTTCAATATGGGATGAGGCTCTTGCCCAGCTAGGCCATGGGACAGTGCACAGGTCTAAGAGAAGACTGGTGATGCTTTCCCCTAGGTATGCTGCATGGCATTACAAATGATGGGCAAAGGCGAAGGATTAGACCCAAGCTTCTGAGCCCTCCTAGACCTGCCAACACTTTTCTTATTGTGCTTGTCCTTTGTACACTATTTCAGTATGGGACAGCACCTCCTAACTGCAGCCAGGCATTTGCCCTTCCTCTTCTGGAGGTTGACTCTCAGAATAATGCCAACTGACTAGCTCTAAGACAGTGTCCTTCTTTACTCCTAAGAGTTGAGGGTATCAAAACCCCAAACACAGCAAAGTCAGAATTCAAATCTCAACTCTCATATTTAAATGCCAACCATAAACAATGCCTATGGCCTCACTGCCAAGACTCCCATGGATTTTGCTTTTTCCAGATTCCACTGAGTATCCAGATCTTATATTCTAAGCCCACACATTTTCTTTAAGTAAGATCTTGCCTTTTCAAAAAATTCCAAATAAATAGAGAGAATTGGGGGTGAGGGGTACGTGAATGAATTGAAAACATCCCTGGCTTCAGTCTGCTCTAGACTTTTAAAATAATGTTTCCAGTTGGCAGCAGTCATCATTTTTTCTAACTTCCTTAACACCATCTTCCTCTGCCTAGCTCTAGAAACAGGCAAGTGAAAGCTCTTGAATATTACAAAAAAATCTATCACAAACACAGAGGGAGACAGGGGTGCTAGGTAGGAGGGAGGAGTCAGCTCACCAGAGTGTCAGGCATGCTCTCATCTCCCTCCTGCTATAAGGGAACAAATGGAGTTATGGAGAAGGTCAACAGGTGAGAAAACCTCAGGAAGGGTGCAAAAAGTGTGAAGGGAAGTCCTTTGTTCTTCCTTTGTTCTTATGTGGCAGGAGCTGTAGGTGATACCACACTCTTCCCGGCCATCTGTCTGGCTCTTAGTAGGCCTCACACCCTCTATGTGAGGCTTCCTGGTGGCTTTCCAGCTACACATGTGGTTTATATTAGTCTATATATTGAGTTGGAAACCTGGAAGGATTGCTACACTGGGTCACTCAGATAAGTACTTCATTCTTCTGAGGAAACCTGGGGGTGTTGCCTGGTGCTGTAGGTTTCTGTCACTGACAGTGAAAGGACAAACTAGGAACCTCCAGACAGGTTGAGGCTGAGGATTCACTGGGGAATGTTCATCCCTATTTCAATCTGAGTGTCTAGAATCCTAGTGTCTTCCAGGGAGTTCAGAAACTAGGCTCTTCTTCTTCAGGTATTTTTGTTACTTGGGACAAAATATGAGGAAGGGGAAGCAGACATGGGGGACAGGCAGGGAAGGTGGGAGGTCAGAGGCCAGTGTAATATTTACCCAGCTCAGTGGAGGCCTTTCACTTTTAGAAGCAGGAAACAACTTCAAAGCTGTAACATCCCCTTGCTACTTTGCCAGCAGGCTGGTCCTCTGTCTCCACAGGCAGGCAGGGCTATAATGGGTCAAAACTAAGAGGCCATGGTGCCAGCTGCAGTCCAAGGCCTGGACTTCAGCCGTTCTTCACAATTATCAGGCCCCTCTTCAAGATACCCATCCATATACCCACACAGATGCTCCAGGGCATAACTGCAAAGGCTTCTCAGGTCTTTTGAAGCTCAGGCCTGTTCCTAGTTTGGGACACCCCACTGCAAGATCCTCTTACCTAAGGTTCAGGAAGAGTTCTATTTCCCATGATGGGATGAGAGTCCTCAAGGGAGCTGACATCTGCCTCCTTTTAATTTCCCTCTTCTGGCCCTCCTTGGCCTTCATCTCAGGATTCTAGACATTCAGATTGAAATAGGGATGAGCAGTGACATTGCCTAGCGAACCACACTAGTGTTCACATCTCCAGCTCTAGGATATTGGGAAGGAATGCCACAGGAAAACCTCTCCAGACTTTTGCTCTGGGAAAACGGTGCTGTAGGAACTGATTAATAAGAAACAACTCCAGGGCTGCTAGCCTAAAACCCATGGGAGAGGGGTGAAGGGTAAAGATGACACTAAGAGGTAGTCAGATGGCCCCTCTTAACAGGACCCTGGATTTCTCAGGCACCCACCAGTTTCTCCCAGGAATCTACCATGCAGTGAATGACACAGGGTACAAGCTCTGAGCAACACCCTTCCTTCCCTTCCTCTGAACCCCCGCCCTGCCATCTCTGACTGGTGCCTGGGGGTATGTGGCTTGTGCAGTTCTCTCCCACAGCTCCAGATGCTGTGGTTGTGGTTCCTTGAAGGTAGAAGTGTTTGCTCCTCTATCCTTGGGCTGTGAGTTACCACACTCTTGGAAGTACACAAGTGATCGATCTCTATCTATTTAAACCCGAATGGATTCCAATTCCTGCTTTCAGCATCTGTGTGGTTCACCATAAGGGGCAGAAACAGCAGCTCCACAACTCAAGTAATGTTCTCTTAACACCCAAAGGAAAAACCAAAGCTGCAAGGTAGGCTATCTAAACATAAAACAGAAAGTCTGTGAGTCTGAGTCCTCACAGAGGGTAGAGAAGGGCAGAAGTAGGTCTGCCAGAAGGCTCAATGCTCAAGGCTCACAGAGCCTCTGGGGGGTGTAGTTCTCTCTCTCTCTCTCTCTCTCTCTCTCTCTCTCTCTCTCTCTTTCTCTCTCTCTCTCTCTTTGTGTGTACATGTTGGGGGTCATAGAGGGGAGACAGTCATTTAACATATATTCAGTCTATGCCCCAGGGCCCCTCCCTACCTCTCTTCTGAAAGACAAGTTGAACTTACTGCCTTTTCTCTCATCCTGAAAGTAATTTGAGGCAAGGAAAAGCAGGATTAAACTTTCATAACACAACACATTTATATTATTTTGCTTCTTTCTTTCCTCTGTCCTCTCTCCCCTCCACTCTTGACCCTAGGTAAGTTTGAGCCAGAGGGAAGCTGAGATTAAATATCAGGGGATGGTATCAGATCTGGAGAGACACTGATCTCTGGTTCCCTGCCCATCCCCAAACTTCAATATTTTTCTATCCTCTGTTGGACAGTTATTATCTCAGTGGATGAGAGAAGCCTCTGCGCTCTGTGCGTGTTCTCTCTCAATATTGTCCTCTGTTGAAATGAAAGGGGGAATTAGAATTCAGAGACAGGCTCCCAGGGAGAATACGAAGACAAAGATTAAGTCAGTGATACAACACTGACATGCGTTTAGTTCCTGAAAGGTCTTTTTAAAAAAGTCTCCTCCAGAGCAGTGTTGCCACTGCTGAGACTGGCTGGAAATCCACGTTAGGGAGTGAGAAGAAGGGAAGGCCTGTGACAGGAACTTGGGGATGGGCCAAAACTTTACTTGCTGATAAAAAAAAAAAAAAAAGGAAAGACACTCTCGGTGAGGCAGCCAGGACTGGATCGCCTGCTGTTTTGAGCATACGCTCCTTCCCCTGGCCACCCAGACATGAACTGTGTGGGTCAAGCCTTTCTCACCCGCTTCACCCAGACAAGTCCTATGGGGCTGGCCTCTTATAGTCACACACACACACACACACACACACACACACACACACACACACACACACCTCCTATGAGGCTACCTTTCCCTGCAAGCCTGGTAAACACTGCTTAATGAAGCTCACCCTTACCCCTTGGCCTTTTCTCTCCTGACCCCACCCCTCTATGCCAAACAGTGGTGAAAAGTTCCAGTTCTGCCCTCTGCCATTCCAGTTGTAGTCTCTGGGTAGTGATGGTTGGGAGTTTCTAAAATACCCCCCCAAAACACACACACACACACACACACACACACACACACACACACACACACACAAGCGCCAGTGTTTCAGGACAAGTGTGGTTTTCGAGAGTTCCCTCTAGTGGAGATAACCTGCTACTTCTCCTTCCTGGAGCCCAGAGCCTCATGCTCTGAGCCCACTGAAGGAGCCTGTGCCTGAGGCTCAGTAGCTGGCTCTCAGCTCAGGTTCTTGGCTCTCCCACCTCAGTACACTGTCAGTCTCTATCATTATCTTCCCTCTGTCTCCTGTCTCTCTGTTTATCTGAAACCCTGTCTACATCCTGACTTCTATTATCACTGCACGTGAGCCTTCATGCCTGTGTCTTGAGCTGCACTTTCCATCCTCCTCCTGCTTTTCTCTGGACTTCAGCAAGGCAGCTCTGAGGGGCCAAGTGCTTTGGAAAGACCTCCTATCAAGTGGCTTAACCTCAGATTTCCAAAAACAGCACTACAGGTCAGAGGCATTCAGAATCTCTTAGTGAACCATGCTTAGGTATGAAGAACAAGAGGTTTTGTCCAAATTTCCTCTTCCACCTTCTGCTACCCCATTTCCAAGCAAACTCTGGCCTAATGAGTTGATCTATACTTCCAAAGCTATCTGTGCCCAATTTGCTTGGAGTCCTATGTGAAGCCAGTCCTCCTTATCAGTTCGCCCAGCCCTTGCCTGCTTCTCAGTCTCTGACTGCGCCCTGCCATGTGAGCAGCTTGCACAGCTTGGGCTAAGGGACAGATAAAGGAGAGGGGAGTGCTTGAAGAAGGAAAGCATGAGCAGGTGGGGCAGGTACTGCACCGGGGGCTGTAGGAAGACAGCAGGGAGGGGTAACCCCAACCATTCTGCTGGGAGAAGAGAGACATCTGGAGAACACCTGCTGGTTCTCAGGGTTTCCCAGAGATATCCTGCCACCCAGATGAGGGACATGGCCAGACCAAGTCAGGTTAATGGTTAACCACTGCTGGAGCAGGGAACTTTCTGGAAGAGCTCAGTTGTAAGCTATTTTCTTACCACCCTCCCTCCCTTCTCTCACTTTATACTTGAACTCCATAGGGACCCTGATCTCCAACAAAGAATATTCTCACCTCTATTCCTGCTTTCCAATTCAAGATGGAGCAGTGTAAAGTTGCATTGAGGTTCCATATGCCCAGATGCCAGGGAATAGAGCCCAAAAGAGTTTTGGGGCTGAGCAGAGGAGAGAGGGTGGCCCCTTCAGATCAGCCATCCCCCACAGGCGCCTTGGGACCAGCTGTTTGACCCCGGGAGGAACTGCCTTTCTTTTTGTCTCCATGGGGGTTCACCTTTAGAAATGACAAAAAAAAAAAAAAAAAAAAAAAAAAAAAAAGCAGGAGATGGCACACCCACCCCTCATTTACTCTAATCAGGCATGAAATCTTTGTAACTATGTGAAAAAACTGTTTCCCATAAGGGAATCAGTTCCATTCATCATTGTTTGAACTGAGCATATGTGATGGGGAGAGACAGAACACTCACATAGAATGAATTGATAACAGACAGCCCTGGGGGAGGGGCAGTCATGGGGGAAGGGGTGGTATTGGGGTGCTGTACATATGAGCTGTAAAAACTCCATCCAGCACCTCAAAGCCTGCTTCTCTTGCTTCCCTGTGGGCAGTCCTGGATTATTCTAGCTAACAGACTGTGACACAATGCTCCTGTCTCTTTATGATCTGCATGGGGTTGGGAGGGGGGTTGGCTCTGTGCTCCTTGCCTCTCCATTTGCTATGATGGACAGAAGTATATTGTACCCTAGTCTTTCTGTGCAGAGACAGCTGTGTAGCAATGCAGGAAGACAGCTGGGGAGAGGGGTCTGGAAACAGGAATTGCCTCCCCCACACCAAATCCTGTATCTTACAGAGGCAATCAGAAAGCAAGGTGGAACAGAAACCATACAGCTCTACAAACAGTGATGACTCCAGAACCAAATATTTCAGATTGCCTGCGCTGGCAAGCTTAGAGCTCCTGCCAGCTGCTGTCCTGTGTATTTAAGCATGTCACTGGCTTCCCCTCCTGCTCCTGTGTCTCCTGTAACATGCCCATGAAATAAAGATTAGCTGAATTATCAGGAGTATTTGTAATAGGCCTGGGAGAGGGGCCTAGTAGAGACTGTTCTTTGAGGCTTCTTAACCTTATTTTGAACATAAAACTCCTGCAAAACAGATGCTGAACTTAAGCATCTACCACATCTGCAACTTCTCTTGGTCAAGAATGTTGGAGGGCAATCCTTCATTGGCAGTCTGGAGATGGGGAGACAACATTCAGAGCTGCTCTGACAGGGACCAGTATTTCTTGGGATGGTATGGCTTTGAGCAATAGTAATATGATATCACTGTCTGTTCTTCCTTTAGACTTAGGCCAAAAGGTAAGCAGCTCTTCACCCCTGCTTGGATCCAGGGTGTGAGGGTCCTCTGTCCCTATGCCCTGCCAATGAAAAGGGTGCAGCTGAGACTTCCTTGCCAGGCTGTAGTACCTGGAAACCATCGAAGACTTTGTCACTTCAGGGTTTAGCGCTCTTCAGCAGAGTCTTCCCTGTACACGGGCCAAAAGCCACGTCCTTTTAATTGCTTTTCAAGACTATTTGCCCCCATCTTAATGCAGCTTTCTTAGGACAGTAAGAGAATAGAGAGGGCAATCCATCTTTATAGCCCCTTCTTTATCAACAGGTTTCTGGACAGGATTAACTGTGAGAAAGAGGAGACAGGTTCTTTAGGTATTCTTTAGGTAATACTAGCTAGTGGCAGCAGAGGCAAGTTGAGGGATGGGTGGGGGCCTAGCACTAAGAGAGATGATGACAGGTAGACGACAGACAGGGAAACAACCTCCTGGGGAATGGGACAGATTCCACTCTGCCTCCTTGGTTCCCTGCCCTCTCTCAATTTTCCACCCCTAGCCCCCCAGCAGAGATCACAGGTAATTACTCCCGACGATGCTCTGTGAGAAGAGAAGTTAATGAATTCTTTTATCTTCCTGCCTGGAGGTCAGAGGATAGAGGGCTGCTAGCAACTCTAGGAGCTTTCTGGGGTGATTGCACAAATAGTTGTGCATTTCAATTAGGAACAGCTGAATTCCTCCAGCCAGGGCTAAGCTCTTCTGGGGATACTGGTGCTCACTGGAAGGCCTCAACATTCAGAGGGGTCCAGAGGGAAGAGTGAAGTTTCAAGATCTGGAAAGAGGCTCGGTATGACAGGCCTGCTATTGTATGGAATGTCAGAGAGCTGAACCTGACTCCACTTCTCTTGAAAGTGGCCAGCCCAGTCCTACCTGTGGTCCAGCCCAGACAGTCGACTGTATAGACCTGGTCCGCTGCAAGGATGGACGTGTCTCAAAATGTCTAATCCTCCACAGATGAGCCTTCAGAAGATATCTGGTAGCCCCACTCCCCAAACCCACCCACCTCTGTCTGTTCTGCATATGGGTGGCTAGGGAGCTATGTTGTCTATGGTCTTGGTTCTCTACAGAATTGAACGTTCTTGCCCTCAACAACTATGAGCTCTCCTTTTCAGACTGTGGTGATTGACCTGGTATTCCAAGTCCCCTCCCCCCCCCCCAACCTCCCTCCTCTCCCTCTTATCTCTGCCTGAGCTGTTTGAAGAGGTAGCTCCTCCTAGGGCAAGGGTCATGTTAAGCAGGTGGACATTTTTGAGGTCCCTAGAATGACAGTTTCAGGGGACTCTTTTTGACCATTCAGATCAAGATTTATGAAGACTACCTGTGAGTAAAAGAAGCTAGAATTTTCTAAGACCCTATCACTTCGTGAGGTGGGGCAAAAAAGAGTACACAGAGGGAAATGAGCTTTAAGGAGCCTCTTGGACTCTGGACAAACTCCCACTTCAAACCAAGGGGGCCGGGCCCCAGCTGGGCACTATGCCATGGGGGATGGGGGCAGGAACATTTAATCACAGTGCTTCCAAACCGCTCTCAGGGCTTCCCGGAACCCGCGCAAATGATGCCTTCTCCTTCCCAATTCCCAGTCCACTGAACCACTGGAACCGCCAGCGGCCACCCGGGACCACAGCACCGGATGAACGCCCCCTAACCGGCCTCTGGCCACAGTCGCCCCAGGCTATCTCGCTAATTCTACTGAGGCCCTCTCTGGGCTCCAACCGTGGGACAACCTCACCACTTGGGCACTCCCCAGAGCTGCAGACCACCGGCAGGTGCGCGTTGCAAGCGCGCCACGGAGCGCCAGAACCACCGGAGCCTCCGGAGTCGATGGCCCGGAAGCCCGAGCAAGAGACCATAGCTGCGAAAGTGGCGGATCACGCGCGGAGACTCGCCGCCACAGCCTAGCCGTGGCCGGGGCCGGGACCCCAAGGGGACCTGGGGAGGCTGCGCCGAAGAAGCCGCCGCGGGCGCGCGCTCAGGGAGAGGGCGGAAGGCTCCGCTTACCCAGCTCGGCGGCGTCTGTCTGTCCTTGCGTCTCCGCTTCCTCTGACTCGGCTGGCGGCTGCCCAGGGCAGCGCGCGCCCAGTCCCTGCCTGACCCGAGTCAGACGGACAGCCAGGTCCACATGCGACCCAAGATCATTAAAATCCACGGCCCGCGTCGGCCGCCTGCCTGTATTCCTGTGGTGGCCCTCGATCAGGTCCGCGCGTCTTCGCCCCGGTCGCCTGCGCCCAGGGACCCGGACGCGAAGGGGCGTGGGGTCCGGCAGGGTCCCTCCGGGGAGGCGCAAAGCGGGCTGTCTTCAGGTTTCCCCGGCGCGACTTTCCGGGCTGCTCTGACATCAGCGATCCCGCGCTTCCTTCCCTTCTGCTCCCGGCCCGCTCGGCCCCATTTTCTCCGGGAACGGCTGGCAGCTCTGTCTGCGACCGGGCTGTACGCTCCCCACAGCCCCGCGGCTCACGAGTCCACCGGATCTGATCGCTATTCCTCGGCTGAAGGATCCCAGCAGCTGCGCCCGCCGCCCCCGCTCAGCTCTGCGCGGACAGTGCTGCGCGCAGCGCGGCTAGGCTCGGCTCCGGTGGCGGCGCCCTCAGCCGGCCTCCTATATTACCGCGCAGCTCATTATCATAGAGGCCGTGTTAACCCCCTCCCCGCCCACGCGCCCCGCCCGCGCAGACCGAATCCCCCAGCCTGTCCACTCAAGAACCCGGCTGAGCTACAGTGCTCTGGGCTTTCGCCTCGCTTAGCGGACACTGTCAGTAGCCAGGGGGCGAGAAAGGTGCTTCCAGGATCTGGGGACTCTGGTTGGGGCCTGGTGAGCCAGCTGGCTCGGCCTTGGGAGGGGTTCAGAGTGACGAGGGCAACCCATCCCCTCGCGTGGCATCACCTGTCACCGAACACAGCCTACCCACCTCCCTCTTCACTTGTGAGCTAGGGGTGAGTTCGGAGGGACCTGTCTTGCTGATGGGGTTGAGATAGGGTCTCGGATTTCGGAGGAGCAAATTTCTCCTCCTTATAAATTCCAGAAAGCCAGCGAGCTGTCAAAAGAGGTTTGAAGTTGTTGATAATTATTATTTCTACAATGCGAAGAGGAGCCTGGCTTTGCGTCTCCGGTTTCCTGCTCCATTGGGAACACTGGACGTAGGGCAGGACCTGAGTCTGATAGGTGCTGTGGAGACTGGAGGAGCAGCATCGTTTGCATTATCTAGACCCGCGAGCCCACCTCTTAATGGAGGCAGGGGGTGGTGGCTAAGAGGTAAAGGCAACTTTAACAACCTCAGAAGAGAGGATTTTCAATCTCGGGTGCTTTGGTGCCCTCGCGGTCTCGATTCCTTGTCTCGTAGTCTGTATTTGCAGCAGTGGCCACGGCTTTCACATGAGGGCCTGAACAAGCTAGCACGGTCTAGACCCCAGCATGGTCTCAGGGTCTTCCATTTCCTTGCTGGAGATTGAGCCCACAGAGTTTACTCAACACCAACACGTCCAAGTGTCTGAAAACGTCCCCTACTGCCCTCTCGTGGCCACACTTTTCAGTGGTATAAAAAGAAAAGAGGATGTGGGATCATTGCCTCTGAAACCAACTGTTTTGTTGGCTGAAATTCTCAATAGCAGGGCCTTAAAAAAGAAAGAGAAAGGAAATAACTCTCATCAACTATCTCAGAGACACTGGATTATTGAATGTAGGCCTCATTTAGCTTTTTTTTTGGGGGGGGGAGTATTCTTTGAGAGAGGGTTTCACAATGTATCTCCGTCTGTCTCGAACTCATAGAGATCTGTTTGCCTCTGCCTCTCATCAAAGGTATGTGCCACCATACCATGCCTGGCTCAATTAGCTATTCTTAAAAAAAATCTGGTTAGCTCATTTAAAAGCTCTTCTATTAATTAATTAATTGGTTTAAATTTGTGTCTAGTAAGTATCACTGGCTATTGCTGATTTTGTCCATTGGAGCCACAAAGAATCTGAATTCTGCAATGTACACCCATCTTGTCCTTTGAACTTCTGTAGCATTTATTTTTGTTAATACTCCAGGTGATTCTCACATTTATTCTTCCTATATTATTGTTTAAGTCTGTATATAAGTGGGTCTTATCTCCCTATCCAAACAATTGTGTTATCCTCTTATGTAAATGGACATTTCCTGTCCCAAATAACTGACTCAGAGGTTGAATATGAATTACAAATGCTCAGTTGATAGCTCAGGTTTGTTACTAGCTAACTCTTACACTTAAATTAACCCATATTTCTATTTATGCTTTGCCATGTGGCTCATGGCTTGTTACTTCATTTTTTACGCATTCTGCTTGCTCAGTGGCTGGCTGGCATTTCCTGGACTCTGCCCTGCTTCATCCAAGTCTTTAGTTTGATTGTCCCGCCTAACTTTATCCTGGCTTGCTATAGGCCAATCAGCTTTATTATTTACCAGTGAGAGTAATATATATTCACAGCATACAGAAGGATTATCCCACAGCACTCTTATTTCTAAGTACACTAGATTTAAGGCACAATTGTTAAGGAAGATTAAAAGAAGACACTCAGACTCTGGTACACGTTTGGCATGTATTTAATGAGAGGAGCATCAGTCTGACCAGCTACACATGAGACCATCCTTAGTAGGACTGAGGTAACTAACCGATAAGGCTCTCAGTTGAATATCAGGGCCCTTTAATTCTAAACCAAATGCTACATAACTGTATGTTCAGGGGGTAGGGGTGTCTTATCTCTGTCTCTTCTTAGTGCCTCAATTTAATCTCATCTTGAGATGATTACAATACAATTTAAATAATTTCAGATACAAATCCTCACCCCCTGTGATCCAGAAATAAACCCTTAAATGAAGAATGAGGGCACATTAAATGAAAGTGACTCCTCCACACATACCATCCTGTTCTCCACTCCCCATGCTTGCCCTACCTGTCATGAATAAAGGGAGAGAAAGAGGGTGGGAGAAAGAACACCTACAGACAGATCACACTGCACGCAGGGTGACATGATGCCACCCTACTCCCACAATACCACTGAGAAGCATTTGAAATTGAGCCAGTACAGGGTGTGATCACAGAAGCCTGATCTAGGAGGCGCTTGAATGGAGCACTCTTGTCTTCCCTAGGCCTCAGCTCCCCATCTCTATTTGGGATTTCAACTTGAAATCTCCAGGGAGCTAGAATGTTAAAACCAGATGTGATGGTGTTTAAAGAATTGATACTTATCATTAGTTGTGTGACAATACTTCTCTTGGTAAGGGATGCAACACACATGTCTACTCACCCAGATAGGGATCTCATGACAGGCCAAAGTATGGAACCACCAAAGTCCAACTTGGCGAACCAGTGGGTTTTATTGGGGTTACTTACAGGAATATGGGAGAAGGGTTACTTACAGGAGCAGAAATGACTCAAAGATGGCTGCATCACCAAGTTCTACCCCAACATTGGTGACAGCTCACAAAAACTGGGAATCCCGGAACACACTGCACTGCCTGCACACAGCTCAATAGGTTGGAGGGTGTCCTTTCCGAGTGACTCTGGTCTAAACTTCTTCCAGGCATTTCAGCTGGTTTTTGTTTCTTCCAGGCAGTTGATTTAGCCTCAGAGTCTTTGAGTCTTCTTTGTAGCTCAGTTTCTTTCATCTGAGGCAAGCAAGCTCTCAGCTTTCATTGATTGCTCTGACAGGGAGGAACCTGGTGAATCTGGTCACTTTCAGGGACTTCCTGAAGCTATTTTGATTTGTTTACCTTCCTTCTTAAGGAGCTTCCTGCAGGATAGAATGCTTTTTATCTTGGAGCAAACTGTTATACAACATTAGTTAAGCACACAGTTATACTTTAAGAATTAAGATAATCAGTAGAACCCATTTCTGACGCTGCTCTGGTGGCCAAGAACCCGAGACAAGATAGGCCATGGGTCTAGGTGAAAACTAAATACTATTTGTTCTTCTCAAGGAACATAATAATAAAATTACCCCTAATGACACTCTGTTATACCCATAGATCAGTGCCTCCTTCAGCCATCATCAGAGAAGCTTCCTCCTGCAGTAGATTGGAGCCAACACTGAGACCTACAACTAGACAGTGTGCAGAGAGGGAGACATCTTGGAACACAGTCCTAAATGAGATGTTTTCATCAAACCCCTCTCCTCAGGGCTCAGGGTGCAGAAGAGAAGATAGAAAGATTGTAAGAGTCTGAGGGGATGGTAACACCAAAGGACCTGTTAGAGACTGTGGTAGCATGCACAGGGCCTGCACAGGTTCAAGCCAGATGGGGTCCTAATGTGGAGAGGGGAAAGTAGACATGCATTCTCATCCCTAACCTTAAGAAGCTATCTCTAATTGACATCCACTTGCAAAGGAAAAATTAGATTTCTCCAGTGGAGCCTCACAGTATACTGACCATACGCCCCATGTCCAGCAGTAGATGGCCAACACAAAAGGAACTCAATTTTTTTTGTCTTACCAATCTTTTGCTTTTGTATCATGTATTCTATTTTACGTTTTAATGGGTTTGTTTGTTGTGTGTGTGTGTATGTATGTGTGTTTCTTGTTTTTGTTTTTGTTTTTTAATTCTGGGTATTGTTTGTCTGTTTTTTGTTTTCTGGAGGTGGGGAGTTGGAAAGGATCTAATAGGAGTTGGGGAAGGGGAAACTGTAATCAGAATATATTTTGTATGAAAAAAATTTCAATAAAAAAGAATTAAGATAAACACTTTAGGTTCCTGATTTTTACAGGTGACAGTAATGTCCTCAGCCTCAAGCCTTAAAAGGGCTAAGCTGACCTATCTTGACAATCATCCATTTAGCCACAAAGTATTTTTATTTATTTATTTATTTATTTATTTATTTATTATATTTATTTATAACAATTTATTTATTATAACTTTATTGCCTGGCTGTGGTAGCACACACCTTTAATCCCAGCACTCAGGAGGCAGAAGCAGGCAGATCTCTGTGAGTTCAAGGCCAGCCTAGTCTACAAAGTGAGTTCAAGGACAACCAGAGCTGTTACATAGAGAAATCTTGTCTTAAAAAACCCAAACAAACAAACAAAAACCCAAAACAAAAAAACAACTTTATTACATTTCTTCCTCCTGTAGAACTATATATTGTACATAACTAAAATTGTAAATCAGAACATTTGCAATTTTAGTTAATACATAACAACTGTACATATTTATATGGTGCAATGTGACATTTCACTATATGTAACATGTTGTGATCAGATTGGAGTAATTAGCATATTGTCACCTCAAACAGTTATTATTTATTTTACAACACATAATAAATTGTTGCAACTATAGTAGCCATACCATGCTATAGACTCTGGAGTTTAGCTCTCCCATCCAGCTGTAACTAACTTGCTAGCCAACTCCTCCTTCACCCACCTAGGTTCTGGCAGCCACCTTAGGACTTTCTACTTCTATGAGGCCTTTACATGAGCCTTTCTGTGCCTAGCTTCACTCACTTGACATAAGTGCTCTGTGTAGCTAGAGTTTTCCTGCCTGGCCCACAGTCAGGACAATTCTCTCTCCCCTGCCAGTCCCGCAGCTGCTCAGATCCGACCAAGTAAACACAGAGACTTATATTGCTTACAAACTGTATAGCCATGGCAGGCTTCTTGCTAACTGTTCTCACAGCTTAAATTAATCCATTTCTATAAATCTATACCTTGCCACGTGGCTCGTGGCTTACCGGCATCTTCACATGCTGTTTGTCATCATGGCGGCTGGCAGTGTCTCCTTCCACCTTCCTGTTCTTTCTTTTCTCCTCTCTGTTAGTCCCGCCTATACTTCCTGCCTAGCCACTGGCCAATCAGTGTTTTATTTATTGACCAATCAGAGTAATTTGACATACAGACCATCCCACAGCACTTCCCCTTTTCTTTCTTTCTTTCTTTTTTTAAAGAGGAAGGTTTTAACTTTTACACATCTCCAAAGCCAGCTTGGTATATTTGGGAATTTGGGCGTAGCTTCTCTTACTACTTCCTGCTAGAGGGGGGCGCTGTATCTTATGGGGACACAAAGAAAATTTTAGGATTATGGAGTAGTCCATGAGGGTGTATCATCTGAGCCAGTTGCCTTGAAACAGTTATAGAAGCAAATATGAATGGCGCCCAACGTGGTGGCAAGAGTTTCCACCTAAAAACTGAGAAAAAAGATTCTAAAATGGAGCTAAAAACAGCTTCCTAATTGTCTCTCTCAAAGGAGTGGCAGCTGCCGGTTTGAGCTACTGGTGGGTTCCTAGTGTGCGCGCTTGACCTGCCGTCGTATGGCGGGAATGAGGCCTCTGCAAGTGGCACATTAAGCTGCGTGGTGGATTTAGCCTTTGCTAGTACAAAACAAAAAAAAGAGGTTTCTGGGCTACACGCTGCTTGGATAAAAGCATAGACCCATGATGGCTCCCTGAGCTGACGGTAAACATACTGCCGCCATGTTGGGAAGCTGAGGTGGGCAGAGCCAGCAGCCACAGCTGCTGCAGTTTAAAGCAATAGATTCACAATAAGACAGATCCAGATGTAATAGTTTACAATGTGTGTAAAATATACGTAGGCTTGAAAGAGACAAAAAAGGAGATATATACAGTTATATAAACAAATACATAGTTTTAAAAAATAAAATCTTTAAAGAGACAGTAAAATTAATATAAAAAATAAGGCACGTGAAGATGAATATTACACAGAGAATCTGGATTGTGTTGTCTTTGGGATTTTTAACTGCAGAAAAACATTTGATCATAAAAGATGTTGAGTTAAACCAATATGTATATTTTAAAGATACCTTGACTTCAAAATTTGGATGTAAGGATGTGTTGCTTTGGAAAGGAGACTCTGCTTTTGTTCCCACAGAAAGCCAAGGCTATGGATTTGTTCCAGATGAAGATACATCAGGTTTGACCAGCCAAGACCCCCTGAAAGGTCTCTGATGACACCATGGCCCAGATGATCCAACATCTAGAATGGTTTGAAGGCAACTGGCTCAGATGATACAGCCTCATGGACTATTCCATAATCCTAAAATTTTCTTTGTGTCCCCATAAGATACAGCGCCCCCCTCCAGCAGGAAGTAGTAAGAGAAGCTATGCCCAAATTCCCAAATTATATGTAATTTATTTTGTTAAGGTTAAAACCTTCCTTTTTGAAAAAAAAGTAAGAAAGAAAGAAAAAGGGAAGTGCTGTGGGATGGTGTGTTGCTGATTGGTCAATAAATAAATCACTGATTGACCAGTGGCCAGGCAGGAAGTATAGGCGGGACAAGGAGGAGAATAAAGCTGGGAAGTGGAAGGCTGAGTCAGAGACACTGCCAGCCGCCACGATGAGAAACAGCATGTGAAGATGCTGGTAATCCATGAGCCACGTGGCAAGGTATAGATTAATAGAAATGGATTAATTTAAGATATAAGAACAGTTAGCAAGAAGCCTGCCACAGTCATACAGTTTGTAACCAATATAAGTCTCTGTGTTTACTTGGTTGGGTCTGAGTGGCTGTGGGACTGGCAGGTGAGAGAGATTTGTCCTGACTGTGGGCCAGGCAGGAAAACTCTAGCTACAGCTCTGAACACATGGACTACCACAAGCAAGAGGCTTCCAGTCTTTTTAATGGCTGAGTAGCATTCCATTGCTCAGTACATCAATAATGAACAGACTACACACGCCCATGTTCTGCCTCTCTGAGGACTCATTTTCTTGTATCTGTCTGGCCTTCTACTGTTTCCTTGTCATCCTGCCCAGCTGATGTCAGATCATAGACTATTGCATGAATCCTGAATGGTCTTATAATAAAAATCCTGGAGCTAGATATTGGGATAAATGCTGAAAGATCAGAGAGACAAAGGAACAAACCACAGCTACTTCTCACCTCGTTAACTCCACAAATCCTCTACTGAATGTCTCTGAGTCCTCAGCCAAAAGGAGTCCAGCTGAAAAGGGCTTTAGTTCCTGTCTCCTTACACCTTATATACCATTCTCCGCCAAGCCATATCACTTCCATCCTAGTACTGGGATTAATGGTGTGTGTGCTTCCCAAATACTGGTAGCAAAGGCATGAGCTCTCAAGTACTGAAATTAAAGGTGTGTGCCACCACTGCTTGGCTCTGTTTCTCTCCTAGACTGAATCAATCTCATGTAGTCCAGGGTGGCTTTGAACTCACAGAGATCCAGACAGATCTCTGCCTCCCAAGTGCTAGGATTAAAGGTGTGTGCCACCACTGCCTTGCTTCTATGTTTAATCTAGTGGCTGGCTCTGTCCTCTGATCTTCAGGCAAATTTTATTAGGGTACACAATATATCACCACAATAGACCTTGAGGGGACTGGCTAGTTCCCTTATTTCTATCCAGAGGGACAGTTTTAGCCCAATGCAGTTTTAGGCAAGTGGCAGGTATTTAATAAATATCCATCAAATAAAAGATGTTCTTTGAAAATTGTTGCAAGTTCCAAGGGGTTCTTACCCAACTGCTCCACACAGTGATCCTGAAGCTACATTGCTGTTCTTCTCAGGTCTCTTTCCCTGTCACCATATGACTGGCATAGATGAGATGATGAGAGAAGTAAAAGAGAACAGGAAGCTGTGTTCCAGGGAGGGACCAGCATTCCTATGAAAGGCATTAGCAAGGAAGCCTGTATGCAGGTGAAGAATGGTTCCAAAATAGGAGTCCTCTCTGTCACAGCAGCAGCTTCAGCCCCACAAACAGATGCCAGTTTGGTAGCCCCTTAGATCATAGGAGGTATTTTTGGTCCTGGAAGCCAGCCACACTTTGGCAGGCTTTCTACATTAATTCTGCTCCTTTGCAAGATGGGGGTGGCAAGTGTCAATGTTTAGCATGGGATTGCTGCCTGGAGTGTGTGTGTATGTGTGTGTGTGTGTGTGTGTGTGTGTGTGTGTGTGTGTGTGTGTGTATGTGTGTGTGCATATATCAAGGGGCCTGGAGTGGGATGGGGACTGGGATTGCCTTGGAGAAGGTGAGTAGGCTCTTGCTTGATGGTGTCGATGGCCATCTTTGGGCAGCACATCAATTGTCTTCAGCCTTGCTTCTGTCTCTCTGAACTGAACCTGACATGGCACTTCCCATTTGACCTATCTCTGCCCTGAGATGGGTGTCATTTTTCTCCTGCTCAGATCCCAAGCCAGCAGTAATATGGCATCCCTGTGGGTGGGCCTTTCATGTCAGGAAGCTGTACTTTACTTTCACCCTGCAGACATTGTCAGGCAGCCATAGCAGAAGTAGTAGCATCCACCCCCCTCACATGCATACTGTTGGCAACAAAAGCATCCATCTGAGAGGCCAAGTCCATGAATGGAAGTGAGAGGCTGCTGGGCCACTCTAGTGGAAGGCCTTTGCCTGGGCAATGGGGCCCAGGGCCAGGGGCAACATAGGAGCCGGGAACCTGCTCTGGATTCTCAGCACCATTCATAAAGACTTCTCCCTGCCCCACTCCTCTCCTCCCTTTGCAAATCTGACTTTCCTGTGCACTTGAAACAGAGGCAAGCTTGTTAAAGCTCCAAATCAAACACAGTGGGCTTTCTCTCTTCTTTATTCCCTGAACCTTCCATGAGCACAGCTCATGTCCCTGTATATTTCATCCTCTTTCCCAACCTCCTTCCCTCATTTCCCCCCATTCATCTAAGTGCAGTTCTGAAAGCAGAACATTCTCTGTACACCTGGGCAACTTCAGTTAGAGCCTCCCAACAAGACCCTGGGACTACATGTCAGGTCAGAGGCTGCAGAATGGAGGGTGGACTACCTCCTGGTCTTTGACCATAGAAGGTGAGGGCCAAGACTTAGGACTTGGCTGCTGTGTGTCTGGCACAGAGTCTGAGAAGGATCCTGTGCTCTGGTTTTGTTTTCTGAAAAGATTTCCCCCTATAGAAACTGTTCATTCAGTCGGATATTCCCAGGATTGCTCTCTTGGTGCCCGTTTCATTTCTTCATTTGTAAGGTAGAAATATTCCTTCCTTGTGTGTCTTGCAGGAATTCAGAAGAAACAACCAAGTTGCTGACTGTCAATGGACTTCTCACACTGGCAAGTGTTACATGAATGCATGGTGGTGTCTTAAAATCTGAAATTCTAGAGGTAAACTGCTTCCCATCTGCTACAATGTACTTCATTCTCTTGCTTGGTTTTCTGTGGAAAACAGCTTGGCTCACCCAAAATGTCCCTTGACATATGCTTGCCTACACTGTCTTCCTTATTCCACCCCTGGTGCTTTAGTTTCCTCCTTCTCTAGTATTCTTCCTGGTGAAATGTAACCAAGCAAAGAGATTCCCACTAGTCACCTTGTTTAGAGTCTTACAACTCTAATCCCAAGGCCAAGTCTTTCCACCCCACCTTACAAATGCAGAACAGATAGCAGGCAGCCAAAAGGTGTAGTTTAGTTGGCAAGAGTTCATATCTAGCACACATGAAGCCCTGCTTTCAATCTCCAGTACTGCATAAACCAGCATATCAGTGTACACCTATAATCCTAGCACTTCAGGAATGGAGGCAGGAAGATGAGAAAATCAAGGTTATGCTCATTACATAGTGAGTTTGAGGCCAGCCTGGACTATGTGAGACCTTGTCACAGAAAAAAAAAAAAAAATTAAGCAATACCCCATGGTTAATAAGTAGCAGGGAATAGCTATATGTGGAACCAGGTGTCTGACATTCATCTTTTTTTCTTTGCTAACAGTTAGGTAAGAAATTGTGATGTAGATGAAAGAGTTATTCAGGAAGTGGGAAGTCCTGGGCCTCATGATCTCTTAACCTTCAGCTAGCAGAAATCCAGAGCCCTGCCACAGGAGGGCTCTAACAGATTCATCCTGGGTCCAACAAAGCCTCAGAGCTGCTTTTCTACTGAGGGCGAGGACTGTCATCTAATCACAATAAAGAACATGTTATAATTGTTATCGTGATTATTATAAACAATCATACTAATGAGGTCAATTCACCCAGATCTTACAGGGTATGAGTGTTTAACAAGGAGGGTTGTTTGTCCCTGGCAGAGAAGTTGCAAACACATGCAGATCTCCAGGAGCTTAAGTCACCTTTGCACCATACAAGACCACATTCATGGCCTTTCAAAATAATGGGATAATTGGGGTGTAATGTGTGGCACTCCCACCCCTTAGAGTGAGTGTGCTAGCTTTTCTTTGTGGGAATCCACAGGGAGCCCAGTGAGCAAAACGCTAAGCCTGACTTCACCTTGATTACATCCCTGCCCTACAAATCCCAGAAGAACTGAGCTCTCACTCCTCCTAATTAGGGGAGAAAGAAAGACAGTAACTATAGAAGAATTTCCTCTGCTTCTGACTGCAAGCTCTTCTGGGACAGACCATTCAACTCCCCCTCTCTTAGCGCACAGCTCCTCCTTCCTGGCTGATATCTGAAGTACTCACCCAGTGCTAGGCCCTCCCTGGGACCAGAGCCTTGAGTGTGAGTAAAATGACAGACAAGAAGGACCTGGGTGGAGTGGCTCCACTCTGCTCCAGGAATCTGTTTCCAGTCTGCCGTGAGGCAGTGCAGAGCTACAGCTGGGAAGGAATCTGATCACTAGGCAGCCAGACAGGTGGGGGCTGAGCAGGGCTTGGAGGTGTGTGTGTGTGCTGGTCCCGAGGAGACTGGCAGAGAGTAAAATCCCTCACCCCATGAGAAAATAATAAATACCCTGCTTAAATAAATCAATACCCCGACACTCAGGTGCAAAGCACAGAGTCTGGCTTCAGGCTGTAAATTTAGGACAGGGTGTGAATTACTAGAGATTGAAAAAAAAAAATCCAGAAGTGGCACAAGTTCTTGGCAAGAGAGAATCAAGCACATCATTACCAACAGTGTAAAATAATTAATTGCTATGCTACCTTGTTGCCACATTTTCAGTTTTGTGGGTACCTAGAAAAGTCCAGTCTTAAGCCTCCCCTTTTTGCCAGTTAAATATCAAGCTCAGCACTATTCCTTCTGTGAAATGGTCTCTTGTAGGAGATTCTGAGTGCTAGAGAGGTGGAAAGACAGATGGAGAAAGGCAATTCTGTTTCCATTCTTCACGTGTAGCTTTCCTCCTTTTTCTCCCCTTGTTGTGGTAGCTCTGTTTATTGACCCAAAAATCAACACAAGTTGGAAGGCAAAGAGTGAACTGAAAAAAAAAGTTCAGCGACCCTAGACTGAGAACTGGGAGGCTAGGATGTGATCCTTGACTTTGCCATTGTCTGTGTGACCTTGCACAAGTCTCTTTTCTCCCGACACTGTCCCTAAAATCCAGGACTGTGACTCCGTGCTCCTACTTGGTCGTGACCTTAGCCTTTTCACGGAGAATAGAGAAAGTATGCCAAACACTCAGAATATCTTCCTGTGGTGTCTGAGAAAGCTTGGTGCCTAAGATATGGAAAACAGAGTAAGTAAGGGCAGAGCTGAAAAATAGGGTCTTGCATCGGAATCCTCTCTAGTCGTGTGATTTCTCTCTCCTCTTGCCTTTGATAAACACTCTTGCAGCAGGCACCACTGCTATGAATCTTCCTGAGTCATAGGAGGCTGCAGCTCCTTCGATCCATTCTGCTGACAGTACTGCTCCACCTGAATGTGGGGCCATCCTGTAACACATACCTTCTCTCCTCTTCCCACACCTCTTCTGAGCAGCCTGTCCCTCTGTTTCGAATTCCTGTTTCAGCCTTGTGGCACGAAGTCCCGGAATGACTGAGGCATAGCTCTAGCTCTTGAGAGGATAGTGGACACCCTGGACCAAAGAAGATGCAGAGAACCTCAGTGGTCTCCCGGACATCACGCCACCTAGTGGCCCAACTGAGATTTTTTTTCTGGCTCCAGAAAAGCCGGGCATCTTGGTGGCCTTCCTTCTCCCCTGTAGCTGTCAGTGAGGCTAATAACTATTACTTCGTGTTAATCATGACAATGTAAGAACTTCAGCCCATTTTGCAATGATCAGCTCCAGTCAATTACGACTTATAATAGCAGAGGGGAGCATCAACTCCAGGGAGCTACCATGTAAACCGGGAGTTGAATGAGAGAACAAGAATAAAGGAGCATGGGTTTAGTTCCATTTTCCCCCCTGAAAGGGCCTTGTTGAGTAATTTCTCCTCCATGAACCACACCTCTTCATTATTTACTGTATCTTCTGGGGAGAATAAACAAGAGGGACCCCTCCTCCTCTTCATGCCCTCTGCTGCCTCACCCTCCCCTCCCTGCCTCCTGTCAATTGTGTCTTTTTCTGGAATTTGGCAAACATAGCCACTTTCCTCCTGCTGTGCTTTCAGAGGAGCTGAAATGAATGTGGCTCTAGTTATTTTTTTCCCCTTAATCATTCTTTCTCTTTTTTGCTGGAAAGCATTTTCATGAAGCACAATCACAGAGGGACAGAATGTCCTGATGTTTGGGTGAGTAGCAAACATTCTTTTCTTTATTCTTCCCTTGAATAAAAATAACACTCCATAACCATAGTATTAGAGAGATGAAGGCCATCTTTTAATGCCTTTCATAATTTTGGTCTACCCTCAGGACCTGTTGCATTTCTCATAGCCCTTCCCCCAACCCTCTGTCCCTGAAAAAGGCTAAGGTCACCTGTCTCCTCAACTTCTGCTCATGTTCCTCTTGCAGTCTGGAAGGTGTCTTTCTCTATGCACAGGTGTCCAGGGCTGGAAGCACTTTAGGACCTTCTCAAGCTTGCCTCACTAAGGATTTACCTTTCCAACCTGGGCTTTGATGTTCATCCAGTTTTTAACTGGCTGAATGTGGTGGTGCAGGACTATAATCCTAGTACTTGAGAGGCAAAGGATTGCACACAAACTTGAGGCCAGTCTAGTTTATATAGTTAATTTCAGTCCAGCTAAGGCTACATAGTGAAACCCCTGTCTCAAAACAGCAACAAAAATAATAAAAAAAAGTTCATACCTGGATCTTTCCATTCTAAGTCTGGTGCAGAGAGAAGTCACATAATAAATGTTGAATCACAGTATCTGCTATTTTTAAAAAGCCATTTCTGAGACAAGAAAATAAGGGTGCTTGGGAAGGGTAAGTGGTTTGCCTATCATGCCCAGTAAGTAGCATCAAGTAGACTGGGACCAAGATGTTTTAAGTTCAAGTCAAGCATAATTCCCCTCTGCGAAGCTGCTTCCAGCTACAGTCTTCCCTGACTCCACTTTCCAGGAGTCAATGTCCTTAAACCGTGGCACTTCCTTTTTCTTAGCATCTTCACTGGGGAAGGATTGGGCCTTATGTTTCCCTTCTGCAATGAAAGTTGGCAATCAGTCCTGGAAACAACTTACCAGCTCACTTGGTTTCTCTGTGGAGCCCAGCATCAGAAGGTTTGCTTCTGGTGCTGAGTGCCTGGGATGGTAAATGCTAGGATCTCTGTTCTTGTTTAAGGTGGGTTCTGGAACCATTCATCTCGATCCACTTATCTAGGCTTTTGCTCATCCAGAGGCTAAGGCAAGATATCTCCTTTGGGACATTATAGATACCTTAGGTTCCTTTCCTGCTCGGTCTCCTTCAGGGTGTGTTCCTACCCCTCAGCCTTGTTTAAATACAGTTCTATCCTCTGTTCTCTGTGGACTAATGAGGGCTCTGATTCAAAAGTGTGACACATTGCTTTGCACTTTTTATGGTTTTCTCTCCCAGGGCCCATGAGCCACCAGTGTGCTTCAGAGGAGCTATACAGTCAAACAGACCCTCACTTCTTCTAGTGTAATAATTATGCTTAACAGCTAATGTTAACAATCAGCACAGTCATGTGTATAGTAAGCTGCCACTGTCCAGGTTGTTGTGTACTAAAAAGACTGCTTCCTTCACAGTGGTGTTTGAAGCAAGGGTCTTATGATGGTGTCTTAGTTAGGGTTACTATTGCTATGATGAAACACCATGACCAAAAAGCAAGTTGGGGAGGAAAGGTTTATTTGGCTTACACTTCCACATTGTTGTTCATCATTGAAGGAAGTCAGGACAGGAACTCAAATGGGGCAGGAACCTGGAAGCAGGGGCTGATGCAGAGGTCATGCAGGGGTGCTGCTTACTGGTTTCCTCCTCATGGCTTGCTCAGCCTTCTTTCTTTCTTTCTTTCTTTCTTTCTTTCTTTCTTTCTTTCTTTCTTTCTTTCTTTCTTTCTTTCTTTTCTTTCTTTCTTTCTTTCTTTCTTTCTTTCTTTCTTTCTTTCTTTCTTTCTTTCTTTCTTTCTTTCTTTCTTATTTGTTTTACATACCAACCACAGATCCCCCTCTCATCTCTCCTCCTGCTCTCCCCCACTTCTCTCCCCCTCCACCCCTCATCCTCTCCTTCAACAGGGTATGTTCTCCCATGGGGGGGACAGCTAAGCTTGGTACATTCAGTTGAGACAGGACCAAGCCCCTCCCCGGGCTTATCAGGGTTGAGGAAGTTGTCTGATCATAGTTAATGGGATCCAGAAAGCCGGCTCATGCACCAGGGATAGATCCTGATCGCACTGCCAGTAGTCCCTCAAACAGACCCAGCACCTGATGGAAGCAGATGCAGATATCCATAACCAAGCACTAGGCCGAGCTCCAGGAGTCTAGTCGAAGAGAGGGAAGAGGAATTATGTGAGCAAGGAGAGTCAAGATCATGATGGGGAAATCTACAGAGACAACTGAACCAAGCTCAAAGGAACTCATGAACTTTAGACTCAGAGCTGTGGAATCTGCATGGGACTGGACTAGACCCGCTGCATATAGGAGTCAGCCTGCTTCTTTTAGAACCTAGGACCACAAGCCCAGGAATGGCACCACCCACAGTGGTCTGGGTCCACCCCCATCAATCACTAATTAAGAAAATGCCCTACAGGCTTGCCCACAGCCCGGTTTTATGGAGGCATTTTCTCAAGTGAGGTTCCCTCCTCTCAGATGATTTTAGTTTGTATCAAGTTGACATAAAACTCTCTGGCATAGATGGTTGATCCTCAACTTTGGGGCTCATTCCATTGTGGTCTCAGGAGCCCCTTAAATTCTAACTTCTTTAATGCCCTGAACCAGAAAATAGATCCAGAAAGGAGACATCATAGAGTAACAACTGAATGAGAAGCTTGCCATAAGTAGTGTATTCAGCAAGGAACACTGATACTTACAAGACAATCACTGTCACTGCCACTCTTCTGTCTCTAGGCTTCAGTCAGGTAGGGTAAGGTTCTTCTAAAGACACAAGAGGTATTGCATATTGATGTAGTTTGGTTTTCATAACAGAACATTGAATGGGACAGGTCACCATGGTTTTGGTCACCACCAAAGGTACTCTCAGAATGTCCATGTCTTTTTGGTTATTAAATCCTATCTCTGATTTTTATGCTCAGCTGTACAGTGATTGTTAGAAAACAACTTCAGAACCCAGTGCTGGCATCAAATGACATTTTCTTCCTACCCACAGGTTCTGAAACCCTTTCAACAGCAATGTAATTGTCCTTGGTTTCAAATGAGAAAAGTGAGGCCTGGAGGATGAAATGCTTTGACTAAAATCGACAATTGACCAGGTAGAGCCAGGGGAAACAAAGTCTGTTGCTTCCAGTCCATGCATTGTACATAGAAAGGCCACCCCTCTTAGATATCTCTGGACACTAACATCCTTATCCTTACGGCACAGGGCATTTCTGCTTTGGACACTTTTTTTTTATTTTTTATTTTATTTTTCTTTCTTTTTTGTTGGTTGCTGTGAATGACAAACTTTAATTTGAGACAATGGTGTAAAGCTCAGCATATATCATATTTTTTTTTAAATTTTGCAATACAATTCAGTTCTGCATATTAGCCATGGATTCTCTTGTTCTCCCCCCTCCCGCCCCCCTCACCTTCCCCCCAGCCCACCCCCCATTCCCACCTCCTCCAGGGTAATGCCTCCCCTGCGGACTGAGATCAACCTGGTAGACTCAGTCCAGGTAGGTCCAGTCCCCTCCTCCCAGGCTGAGCCAAGCGATCCTGCATAGGCCCCAGGTTTCAAATAGCCAACTCATGCAATGAGCACAAGACCCGGTCCCACTGCCTGGATGCCTCCCAAACAGATCAAGCCAACCAACTGTCTCACCCATTCAAAGGGCCTGATCCAGTTGGTGACCCCTCAGCCATTGGTTCATAGTTCATGTGTTTCCATTTGTTTGGCTATTTGTCTGTGCTTTATCCAACCTTGGTCTCAACAATTCTCGCTCATATAAACCCTCCTCATTCTCGCTAAATGGACTCCCAGAGATCCACTCGGGGCCTAGCCATGGATCTCTGCATCCAGATCCCTCAGTAGTTGTATGGGGTTTCTAGCATGACAATTAGGGTGTTTGGCTATCCCATCACCAGAGTAGGTCAGTTCGGGCTGTCTCTCGACCATTGCCAGCAATCTGTTGTGGGAGTATCTTTGTGGATTTCTGTGGGCCTCTCTAGCACTTCGCTTCTTCCTATTCTTTTTTTTTTTTTTTTTTTTTTTTTTTTTGGTTTTTCGAGACAGGGTTTCTCTGTGTAGCTTTGCGCCTTTCCTGGAACTCACTTGGTAGCACAGGCTGGCCTCGAACTCACAGAGATCCACCTGGCTCTGCCTCCCGAGTGCTGGGATTAAAGGCGTGCGCCACCACCACCCGGCGCTTCTTCCTATTCTTATGTGGTCTTCATTTACCATGGTCTCCTATTCCTTGTTCTCCCTCTCTGTTGTTGATCCAGCTGGGATCTCCTGCTGCCCCAAGCTCTCTTTCCCTCAACCCTCGCCCTTCATTACCCCCACTCATGTCCAGGCTGTTCATGTAGATCTCTTCCATTTCTCCGTCATTGGGCGATCCTCATGTCTTTCTTGGGGTCCTGTTTTCCAGGTAGCCTCCCTGGTGATGTGAGTAGCAGTCTAGTCATCCTTGTTCCACATCTAGTATCCTCCTATGAGTGAGTACATACCATGTTTGTCTTTCTGAGTCTGGGTTACCTCACTCAGGATGATTTTTTCTAGATCTATCCATTTGTCTGCAAACCTCATGATGTCATTGTTTTTCTCTGCTGAGTAGTATTCCACTGTGTATATGTACCACATTTTGTTTATCCATTCTTCAGTTGAAGGGCATCTAGGTTGTTTCTATGTTCTGGCTATTACAAACAATGCTGAACATAGCTGAACAAGTGCTCTTGTGGTGTGGTTGAGCATTCCTTGGGTATATGCCCAAGAGTGGTATAGCTGGATCTTGGGGGAGATGGATTCCCAATTTTCTAAGAAAGCGCCATATTGACATCCAAAGTGGTTGTACAAGCTTGCATTTCCACCAGCAGTGAAGGAGAGTTCCCCTAGCTCCACATCCTCTCCAGCATAAGGTGTCTTCAGTGTTTTTGATCTTAGCCATTCTGACAGGCATAAGGTGGTATCTCAGAGTTGTTTTGATTTGCATTTCCCTGATGATTAGGGATGTTGAGCAATTCCTTAAATGTCTTTCAGCCATTTGATTTTCCTCTGTTGAGAATTCTCTGTTTAGTTCTATAGCCCATTTCTTAATTGGACTGTTGAACATTTTGATGTCTAATTTCTTGAGTTCCTTATATATTCTGGATATCAGTCCTCTGTCAGATGTGGGGTTGGTGAAGATCTTTTCCCATTCTGTACACTGTCGCTTTGCCTTGTTGACTGTATCCTTTGCTCTAAAAAAACTTCTCAGTTTCAAGAGGTCCCATTGATTGATTGTTTTGCTCAGTGTCTGTGCTACTGGTGTTATATTTAGGAAGTGATCTCCTATGCCAATGCGTTCAAGACTACTTCCTAATTTCTCTTTTAGCAGGTTCAGAGTAGCTGTATTTATGTTGAGGTCCTTGATCCACTTGGACTTAAGTTTTGTGCACAGTGATAGATATGGATCTATTTGCAGCCTTCTACATGTTGATATACAGTTATGCCAGCACCATTTGTTGAAGATGCTTTCTTTTTTCCATTGTGCACTTTTGGCTTCTTTGTCAAAAATTGTATGTTCATAGGTGTGTGGATTAATGTCAGGGTCTTCAATGCGATTCCATTGGTCCACATGTCGGTTTTTATGCCAGTACCAAGCTGTTTTTATTACCATAGCTCTATAGTAGAGCTTGAAGTCAGGGATCGTGATGCCTCCAGAGGTTGTGTTATTGTACAGGATTCTTTTGGCTATCCTGGGTTTTTTGTTTTTCCATATGAAGTTGAGTATTATTCTCTCTAGGTCTGTGAAGAATTGTGTTGGTATTTTGATGGGGATTGCATTGAATCTGTAGATTGCTTTTGGTAAGATTGCCATTTTTACTATGTTAGTCCTGCCTATCCATGAGCATGGGAGATCTTTGCATTTTCTGACATCTTCTTCAATTTCTTTTTTCAGGGACTTAAAGTTCTTGTCATATAGGTCCTTCACTTGCTTGGTTAGTGTTACCCCAAGGTATTTTATGTCATTTGTGGCTATTGTAAAGGGTGATGTATCTCTGATTTCCTTCTCAGCTTCTTTGTCCATTGTATATAGGAACGCTACTGATTTTTTTGAGTTGGTCTTGTATCCTGCTATGTTGCTGAAGGTGTTTATAAGCTGTATCAGTTCCTTGGTGGAATCTTTGGGGTCGCTCAAGTATACTATCATGTCATCTGCAAATAGGGAAAGCTTGACTTCTTCCTTTCCAATTTGTATCCCCTTAATCTCCTTATGTTGTCTTATTGCTCTGGCTAGAACTTCAAGTACTATATTGAATAAGTATGGGGAGAGCAGACAGCCTTGCCTCGTTCCTGGTTTTAGTGGAATTGCTTTGAGTTTCTCTCCATTTAATTTGGTGTTGGCTGTTGGCTTGCGGTAAATTGCCTTTATTATGTTTAGGTATGTTTCCTGTATTCCTGATCGCTCCAAGACCTTTATCATGAAAGGGTGTTGGATTTTGTCAAATTCCTTTTCTGCATCTAGTGAGATGATCATGTTTTTTTTTTTTTCTTTGAGTTTGTTTATATGGTGTATTACATTGATGGGCTTTCGTATGTTGAACCACCTTTGCATCCCTGGAATGAAGCCTACTTGATCATGGTGGATAATTGTTTTGATGTGTTCTTGGAGTCTGTTTGCCAGTATTTTATTGAGTATTTTTGCATCAATGTTCATGAGGGAGATCGGTCTGTAGTTCTCTTTCTTTGTTGTATCCTTGTTTGGTTTAGGAATCAGGGTAATTGTAGCCTCATAGAAGGAGTTTGATAATGTTCCTTCTGTTTCTATTGTGTGGAACAATTTAGAGAGTATTAGTATTAACTCTTCTTTGAAGATCTGGTAGAATTCTGTGCTGAAACCATCTGGTCCGGGGCTTTTTTTTGGTTGGGAGACTTTTAATGACTGTTTCTATTTCGTTAGGGGTTATTGGACTATTTAAATAGTTTATCTGGTCTTGATTTAACTTAGGTATGTGGTACCTATCCAGAAAGTTATCCATTTGTTTTCGGTTTTCCAGTTTTGTGGAGTAGAGGTTTTTGAAGTATGAACTGATGATTCTCTGGATTTCCTCAATGTCTGTTGTTATGTCCCCCTTTTCATTTCTGATTTTGTTGATTTGGATGCTCTCTCTCTCTGTCTTTTGGTTAGTTTGGATAAGGGCTTGTCTATCTTGTTGATTTTCTCAAAGAACCAACTCTTTGTTTCATTAATTTTTTGTATTGTTCTCTTTGTTTCTATTTTATTGATTTCAGCACTCACTTTGATAATTTCCTGGCAGACTTTGCTTCTTCTTGTTCTAGAGCTTTCAGGTGTGCTGTTAAGTCACTAGTGTTAGATTTCTCCAACTTATTTATGTGGGCATTTAGTGCTATGAATTTTCCTCATAGTGTCCCATAGGTTTGGATATGTGGTGTCTTCATTTTCATTGATCTCTAGGAAGTCTTTAATTTCTTTCTTTATTTCTTCCTTAACCCATTGGTGATTCAGTTGAGTATTATTCAGTTTCCTTGAGATTGTAGGTTTTCTGTAGTTTTTGTTGTTGTTGAAATCCAACTTTAGACCATGGTGGTCTGATAGAACACAGGAAGTTATTCCAATTGTTTTGCATCTGTTGAGATTTGTTTTGTGGCCAAGTATGTGGTCGATTTTAGAGAAGGTTCCATGGGGGTGCTGAGAAGAAGGTATATTCTTTTTTGTTAGAATGGAATGTTCTGTATATATCGATTAAGTCCATTTGAGTCATGACATCAGTTAAGTCCTTTATTTCTCTGTTAAGTTTCGATTTGGGAGATCTGTCCAGTGGTGAAAGTGGGGTGTTGAGGTCTCCCACTATTAATGTGTGGGGTTTTATATGTGATTTAAGCTTTAGTAATGTTCCTTTTACATATGTGGGTCCCCTTGTGTTTGGGGCATAAATGTTCAGAATTGAGACTTCATCTTGGTGGATCTTTCCTGTGATGGGTATGTAATGCCCTTCTTGATCTCTTTTGATTGATTTTAGTTTGAAGTCTATTTTGCTGGATATCAGGATGGCTACACCCGCTTGTTTCTTAAGACCGTTTGATTGGAAAGTCTTTTCCCAGCCTTTTATTTTTAGGTAGTGTCTATCTTTGAATTTGAGATGTGTTTCTTGTATGCAGCAGAAAGATGGGTCCTGCTTTCATATCCATTCTGTAAGCCTATGTCTTTTTATAGGTGAATTAAGTCCATTGATATTGAGGTATATTAATGACCAGTGATTGTTCATTCCTGTTATTTTTTGGTGGTGATGTGTGTGTACTTCTCTTCATTGGGGTTTACTGCTGTGGCTTTATCTATTGCCTGTGTTTTTGAGGGTGTATCTGACTTCCTTAGGTTGGAATTTTCCTTCTAGTGCTTTCTGTAGGGCTGGGTTTGTGGATAAGTATTGTTTAAATCTGGCTTTGTCTTGGAATGTCTTGTTCGCTCCATCTATGACGATTGAAAGTTTTGCTGGGTATATTAGTCTAGGCTGGCATCCATGGTCTCTTAGTGTCTGCATTACATCTGTCCAGGTCCTTCTGGCTTTCAAAGTCTCCATTGAGAAATCGGGTGTTATTCTGATGGGTTTGCCTTTATAAGTCACTTGGCCTTTTTCCTTTGCTGCTCTTAATATTCTTTCTTTATTCTGTACATTTAGTTGTTTAATTATTATGTGGCGAGGGGACTTTTTTGGGGGGTCTAGTCTGTTTGGTGTTCTATAGGCTTCTTGTATCTTCATAGGCATTTCCTTCTTTAAGTTGGGAAAGTTTTCTTCTATGATCTTGTTGAATATATTTTTGGTGCCCTTGAGTTGGTATTCTTCTCCTTCTTCTACCCCTATTATTTGTAGGTTTGGTCTTTTCATGGTGTCCCAAATTTCTTGGACATTTTGGTTCATGACTTTGTTGGCTTTAGTGTTTTCTTTGACTGATGAATCTATTTCTTCTACTGTATCTTCAACGCCAGAGATCCTCTCTTCCATCTCTTGCATTCTGTTGGTTATACTTGCATCTGAAGTTCCCAATCATTTACTCAGATTTTCTATTTCCAGCATTCCCTCTGTTTGCGTCTTCTTCATTTTTTCTATTTCCCTTTTCAGGTCTTGGACTGTTTCCTTCATTTGTTTCATTGCTTTTTCTTGATTTTCTTTCAGTACTTTATTGTTTTCTTCCAGGACTTTATTGATTTCTTCTAATTTGTTTGCCCTTTCCTGTAGTTGTTTACAGTGTTCTTCCCATTTTTTTTTGTCTTTTCCTCTACACAAGCTTCTACCTTCTTCATGATGTCATTCATAAGGCTATTTTCTTCTGCTTCTTCCAATTTTTGATGTTCAGGTCTAGGTGTTGGAGGAGGGCTAGGTTCTGGTGATGCTGTATTGCTATTCATTTTGTTGTATGTATTTCTGCCTTGACATTTGCCCATCTCCTTGTGGTTCGTTCTTGGTCTTATCAGCACACTTGGTTCAGAGAGAACTGACAGATTCAGGAAGTCTCTCTCTCTTGTCCAGATGGGAGCTCTCTTGTCCAAATGGGAACTCCGGGGCAAGATGGGAGCTCTTGTCCAGACCGGAAGTCCGGGGCAGATTGGTCGCTCTTGTCCAGAAGGGAAGTCCAGGGCAGGATGGGAGCTCTTCTCTCTCTCTCTCTCTCTCTCTCTCTCTCTCTCTCTCTCTCTCTCTCCCAGAAGGGAAGTCTGGGGCAGGATGGGAGCTGGGGGCTGGCCTCTAAATCTCAGGAAGTGGCTGGGGTCTCAGGCGGATGGGCATGGGGGCAAGGTGTGGAGATTGCAGGGTCTGCCGGGGGTCTTGGAGAGGGGGATCCTTCCCGGTGGGGCTAGAAGGGAACCTGCCCGGTGGCCAGAACCTGGGGCCAAGTTGGGCAGGTCTTCTCTGGAGTGGCTGGTGCCCAGAGATGGGGTCCAGGCAGAGCCAGGGCATTCACCTGTGCTCCAGAAGGGAAGTCCCTGGTGTTTTTTTTTTTAAGAGCTTGCTGGTATTTACCTCTGGCAATCTGAATCATGTATCTCAGTCTAGGAGAAGATGGTAACCTTGAGACTGGACTCAGTGGTAACTGTTTTCCCTGCACTATCTTGGAAAACCTTGCCTCTTATGGTGTTAGTGTGTACCATCTGTGATGGGGTTGGCTTAACTAATTATGTTGGATTGAACTAAGCTTCTTAAGTCATGGATTCTACTTCATAACTCTGGTACCTTAGTCTGGCTTATGACCTAGAAGTAAGCACATACGTAGTTTTTCTTTGTCAAAGGAAAGACAAGGGGAACATCACACAGCAGAACTTGGCAGCTTTGGCCATGTGGTTCTGACTTTACAGTCAAGGATACTAGAAATGGATTGTAGAATCTCCTTTCATGGCTTAGGAAAGCTGCTGAAATCAGGTGTGTGTCAGGGATGTCCCTGCATGGAGACTCAGAGAGGCCATTTCATGAAGGTGAAGGTGAAGCCTGGATTGTGTTGGAGACCAAGATATTAATAATGACAGAATTGTGGGATATCTGCCAAGGAAAGCTGAAGACTGAGCATGGAACCAGCCCAGAAAGAGTAGTATGTTGCAGTCAACAAAGCTGAAAGTAGTTGGAGATCTAAAGAGCACTTTGACATTGGACATGGAGATGCAGAGTGTGGAGTTTGCTTTGCTAGGTTTTGGATTTGCTTTGGTCCAGTATTTCCTCACTTATGCTCCTTTTCCTCCCTTTTCAAATGGCAATGTATGTTAGAAGTATGTGATCTGCTTTTTTTTTTATTTTGATTTTATAGGGGATTACAATTAAGAGATTGCCTTCAGTCTCAGAAAAGACTTTGGACTTTTAAATAGTGTTGAGACTGTGATAAACTAAGGAGACTTGAAGTTGGACTGAATGCATTTTTACATTATGTTATGAATACAAGCCATGGGGGTCAGGGAGTGAAATGTAGTGATTTGAATAAAAATGGTTCCAATAGGCTCATATATTTGAATGCTTAGTCATCAAGGAGTGGCACTATTTGAGAAGAATTGGGAGATATGGCCTTGTTGCAGTAGGTGTGGCCTTGTTAGAGGAATTGTGTCATTTGAGGTTTCAAGAGTGCAAGCCAGGCCTGATCTCTCTCTCTCTCTCTCTCTCTCTCTCTCTCTCTCTCTCTCTCCCCTCTCTCTCTCTCTCTTCCTCTTTCCTTCTTTCTCTCCCTCTGTCTCCCTGCGGATCAGGGTGTAGCTTTCAGCTACTTTACATCTGTTTGCCATCATGCTCCTTGCCATGATGATAATTGTCTAGGCCTCTGAAACTGTAAGCAAGCCCCCAGTTAAATGTTTTCTTTTATAAGAGTTGTCTTGGTCATTGTGTCTCTTCACAGCTATAGAACAATGACTAAGACAGGAACTCACATGTAAATGAACCTCAACTTTCTCCAGGAAAGCCCATCTGGGGTAGGATCTCTTAATAGGACCTACTATGATTATCATCCTCCCTACTACTCCTCTTAGCTATGTACCCTGCTTGTTCATGATGACGCTGTGTACAAATGAAACTAGGAAGATGTGTATTTACAAATCCTCAGCAAAGATCTCCTCTAATATAGGACTGCAGTTGCCTGTGGTTGGCTGTGGTTGTAAGAGTCCCTCCAGAACAGGGAGCTCTTCCTCCTGTATTTTGGCATGCTAGGGCTCCACAGCAGATGACACACTTGGTGGATTAAAGGAACAGAAGTTTATTCTCTAGTAGTTCTGGAAGCCACAATCCAGAAATATGGTTCCTCAGAAAACTCTAGGAAGAATCTTGCTTAACTTTTATAGTGTCTGATGGTGGCCACAGTGTAGGTGTTTCTTGGCAGTAACCTCTTATAGTCACATGTAGCTGGAGTTTTCTCCAGTCCTGCCTGGGCCCACAGCCACTCAGACCCAAATAAACACACAGAGGCTTATATTAATTAAAACTGTATGGCCTAATGGCTCACGCTTCTTGCTAGCTAGATCTTACATCTTAAATTAACCCATTTGTATAATTCTATACCTTGCCACATGGCTTGTGGCTTACCGGTATCTTTATATCTTGCTTCCTCTGTGTCTGGATCGTGTCCCCTGCCTCAGCCTTCCTGTTCCCAGCATTCTCTTCTCTCTTTGTCCCACCTATACTTCCTGCCTGGCTACTGACAATCAGCACTTTATTTATTAACCAATCAGAGCAACAGATTCACAGCATACAGAGCAATATCCACAGCAGTCACACACCTGTTTTTCTTTTATATGGTGTGTTCATATGCCTTCCTGCTAGGATACCAGTCATCAGATCTAAGGGTACTCTAATGCACCAGGATCATATCTTAACCTGATCACATTCATAAAGACCCTGTTTTTAATTAAAGTCACATCTAGAGGTGCCAATATGAACTTGAATGTGCCCTTTGGGACAGTTCAACTGTACTATGTGATGATCCACACTGGGGGTTCAGTGTGTGGTCATTCTTCATCCTTAGACCCATCCAATGAGCCAGTGTTTACCAGCTTACCACTTTTAAAGAGTCTAGAATATATTACCAATAACTAAGAAAATTATTTTAGTTTTATAGTTATTTTATCTTTAGAAGAATCTTCATTTCTACTATGTTTTCTTTTTAAATCTAGATCTGATGGAAGCAGTGATTTCTCAGAAAGCCTCAGGGAGAGGCCTTTCTACCACTGATGTCTCTTCTAAAGGAGACACAGTGAGCAACTGGCCAACTCCCATCTCATCATAGTTTAGTTTGTTTCCTAGTGAGAGAAAGACCCAGAAGGGTTTTTTGTTTGTTTTGTTTTGAGACAGGGTCTTACTATGTAGCTCTGACTGTCCTGGAACTCACTATGTAGACCAGGCTGGCCTTGAACTCACAGAGAACTGCCTGCCTCTGCCTCCTGAGTGCTGGAATTAAAGGCATATGCCACTATGCCTGGCCCAGAGGTTTATGATTAGCATTAGCATAGGACTCTGACTTAATAGCCAGTCCTAGCCCTTTCTTAGGCCAGTCATATTCATGCTCATCAATATGTCTGCTCACCCCCTCACATTCTTGCTTTTGTGTCCTGAGCAGATTTTTGCTCTACTTCACAGACAAAAAGCCAGACAGGCTATAGGGAGCCCTGGAGAGAACAGAACATTGATATAAGTTCTGTCTCTGTCTCTGTCTCTGTCTCCTGTCCCTGTCTGTCTGTCTGTCTGTCTGTCTCTCTCTATCTCTTTCTCTCTGTGTGTGTGTGTATGTGTGTGTGTGTGTATGTGTGTGTGTGTGTGTGTGTGTGTGTGTGTGTGTATGTGCATGTGCATGTGTGCTGCTTGCAATTCAAAGAGATCTTCTGGGTTTATTTTTTTTTTGCGTGCTATTACTATGGTGACCCACCTCCCTTGTACTAGTCAATTGTGCCAAGGGGATCTCTTCCAGTCTTTGCCTCTGGCTTAAACTGTGAGGAAAAGCACAGGGAATGTCTAGAAGTATGTGGAGCTGCACAATAAACCAACCCTAAGCCTTATTTCTATGGAGTCCATTGCCATCCCTGTCCACTAGGACACCAATTGAACTATCTCTGGCCCATTGACCCTGAGGATAAGAGTGAAAAGGCAGACTCAGAGAAAGCCAATTGTGCTGCTACCCCAGGAGAACCCTACCTCCAGCCTTTCTATCCACCCATTTGCCTCTTTTCACTGTTAGAAAATCAAGAAGAATCAAGCAAGAGAGCTCATTTAAAGTTACTTGAGCAGAGGAGATAATCTTTTCTTAGTCCCCACCTTGCTCAGTTCATGCTGGGTGTGACTTCTAAGACAATTTGTCTAAGAAAGAGAATAGCCATTGTCCTTAAATTCAGCAAGCATAGTGAGATCAATTTTTATATTTCAGAGTTTCATAAAGATGTTATTAGGCCAATTGTTTGAGACTAGATGTCAAGGACTCCAGCTTGGCTTTATTTATGCCATGTCCAGTGCACAATCCTGGAATTCAAGAGCAGCTAAGGCTGCTTTGTTTCTACACAGGATGGTCCTGGGCACAAGTCCCTGCCAGACTGAGCACTCCTGTGAACTGCCTTTGGCCCACAAAGAATCCTACCTGAGGTTGAGAAAGAGCCCTTGGATGGACCTGAAGGACTTTACTACTGGTACCCTAGGATTAGAAAAAGGAAGTAGCTGCTTTGTTAATGGTAGACAGAGCTCTACCATTTGTTTAAGTCATTTCATAGGAAAGACAAAGCAATGAATTATAAATCATACTAGTACCATTAACTCCCAAAAGTAGGATCTAGGAGTATGGTGGCTAATTTTGACTGCTGGCTTGACTGGAAAATAGTAAGGTGCATCTCTAGGAATGCCAGAGAAGGTACACACAGAGGCAGTTAGGTTGTGAGAGCTCTGACCTAATCAATGGATTAAACGGATTCATAACATGATAGCATTATTGGGAGGCAGTGAGAAGTAGGAGGTGGGTCCTGTTTGGAGAAAGTAGGTCTCTAGGAGTGAGTGGTTCTTTGGCATAGTCCTCATCCTGGATCCTTCCTGATGTCACTTTTCTCTGTCTCCCCCACTATGATGAAGGTTCTCTTTATTGTAGTCCTGTTGCTAGACTATTCCTCCTAAGTATATGTGGCCCAGTGACAAAGAACTAAGCTATCTGACACTGAGCTAAGCAATCATTCCTTCCTTATGTTGCCTTCCTGGATGTTTTGGAAACAGTGATGTGAAGCACCTAAATAGTGTTTCCTGAAGACATTTTTTATTTCAAACAGAGAAGGAAGCATACAAGGCAAAATTGGGAATTGTCACACCAGGACACAGTAAATATCAAACAGGATGAAGTGTCATGAGGAAGGGACTTTGGAGCCAGATGCCTACTGATCAGAGATGGGATAATTATAGGATCAAAAAGGATAACATTCACAACAAATATATCCATATGATGAGTTTATGATGTTGTTTCTCTAGGTCACTGAAGGAACTCTCCCACTATTTTAAAAAAATCATCATTAAACCAAGCTTGAATTCTGTATCCTTTAAGTCATCTTTATTACAGAAAATAAGTGAGGGAATTTCTTTTTATTAACATTCTGTAGGCAATGAATAAAGGAATAATCAAATTAAAACAACACTTTGCAATCTTTACCAGAATGAAGTTCAGCAAATAAAGACATGAGGATTCCTAGTTAAATATAAATTTCAGATAAGCAGTAAATAATTATGTAGTATAAGTATGTCCCATAAAACATTTGGGCTATTCTTATTATATTAAGCAGTCATTCATTGTTGATCTGAATTTCAAATGTAATTGGATATCATATATTTTATTTGGCAATGGCCATTGATGTTACCACTATGCATGCAAGAAACTGATACAGCTCTATAGTCCTGACATAGACAGACATGACAATGAAGCAGTCTCCTCAGGTTATTGATCATGAGATCTGATTACCAATCTATAAGAACCACAGGGTATAGATGAACATATTAAATTATATCATATAAATAAAATACAAACCATCAGAAACTAGCCAACAAATGATTTAATTTCATGATAAAAAAAACTTGCTAGGGGTAGATAAATAGAATTGAAGAAGATGCCTGCACATTCAAACAGAGTTAAGGAAACATTAACAATCACAACATGTAGACTTTTTTCATTTGTTTTTTGAGGAAGGAGGGAGACAATGACTGCTATTTAATATTAATACTTTTATATTTTAGGGAAAACAGCTGATCTTGAAGCTATTTTTAAAGACTTACTTTTAAATGCTCAGTAAAATGTTAAAAAATTAATAATTTCCTTGAAATAATTAGATAAGGGGTTAAGAGTACACACTGCTCTTACAGAGGATTTGAGTTTATTTTCTAGCACCCACAGTGGACAGCTCACAACCAACTGTAACACCAATTCTGGGGGATTGATGCCTCTTATGGATTCATATGTGCACATACCAAACACACACACACACACACACACACACACACACACACACACAACCTTAAAAATTAATCAGAGATGTGGATAGGGTCGGTGGGTCCATGGATAAAGTAAGGATGTCCAGATTGTACATGTTGGTATATGGGAGGCAGGAAGATTGAGACAAGTTAGAAACCAGTCTGGATTCCAGAATGAGGCTCCTTTCAGAATAAAAACAAGCAAACAAAGAACTGAAAACAAAACAAAATGAAAGCAATACCATGTATTAACCATTGTGGAAGCTAAGGAATCTGTTATACCATTTAGATGTATGTGTGCTTATTATGCTAATTATGCTTTTGCATATATAATGAAATTATTTATAGTAAAACTTTTTTAATGAAGAGGATCTGAGATGAAGTAGAAATTTCAAACACATACTACCTATTTTATTCATAACATTTCGTTTTAGTTTTGCTGGTACTGAATGAGCTAGGTATTTTCGTTATTACTGTTTTACAGAGGAGAAACTGTAGCACTGATGGAAAGGTCAAGTCATTTAAGGTCATCTAAGAGGAAATTGGTGAATCAGGACTTGAACCTAAGACGTCTACTTTAGGCAATCTAAGCCCAAGACCTTGACTTCAACTCTTTTCTTTTTTTTTTTTTTTTAATTTTTATTTTGCAATACAATTCAGTTCTACATATCAGCCACAGATTCCCTTGCTCTCCCCCCTCCGGCCCCCCTCACCTTCCCCCCAGCCCGCCCCCCCCCATTCCCATCTCCTCCAGGGCAAAGCCTTTCCCACAGACTGAGATCAACCTGGTAGACTCAGTCCAGGTAGGTCCAGTCCCCTCCTCCCAGGCCGAGCCAAGGGACCCTGCATAGGCCCCAGGTTTCAAACAGCCAACTCATGCAATGAGCACAGGACCCGGTCCCACTGCCTGGATGCCTCCCAAACAGATCAGGCCAATCAACTGTCTCACCCACTCAGAGGGCCTGATCCAGTTGGTGACCCCTCAGCCATTGGTTCATATTTCATGTGTTTCCATTCGTTTGGCTATTTGTCTCTGTGCTTCATCCAACCTTGGTCTCAACAATTCTCGCTCATATAAACCCTTCTCATTCTCGCTAATTGGACTCCCAGAGATCCACTCGGGGCCTAGTCATGGATCTCTGCATCCAGATCCCTCAGTAGTTGGATGAGGTTTCTAGCACGACAATTAGGGTGTTTGGCCATCCCATCACCAGTGTAGGTCAGTTCGGACTGTCTCTCGACCATTGCCAACAGTCTGTTGTGGAGGTATCTTTGTGGATTTCTGTGGGCCTCTCTAGCACTTTGCTTCTTCCTATTCTCATGTGGTCTTCATTTACCATGGTCTCCTATTCCTTGTTCTCCCTCTCTGTTGTTGATCCAGCTGGGAAGGGCGAGGGTCGAGGGAAAGAGAGCTTGGGTGAGCGGGAGATCCCAACTCTTTTCTTTAAGCTGGCTTATATGTGTTGGTGCCTGGTGTTACCTCTTGGGTCACCTGACCCTGTGCAGCCAACAGCTCCAGCTGTGCTGTGAGTAGCAACCACCTTGTCACTGGTGGTAGGCTGTTCATATAGGCATTTGTTTATGAGGCAGGCTTTAAGATTGTGTCTAATGAAGAGTCTGTGGGTCACATAGTTGTTTTTCCCACCAAAGTGAGTGCCCTGAAAGGTTTAGATAGCAATGCTTCCCTTCGGGGGCTGTTAAAGAAGCAAGAAGAGAAATTGGCAACCAAAGTTAGAGCAGCAAAAGAGCTGAATGTAAGATCTATGTAGAGGTGAGTAAGTCATGGCACCTAGAATTTCACAGGAAAGAGCCTCTTCCCTCTTACCAGCTCTTGCTCTGCCAATAGTGAACACTCCATTTTTTTTCAGGTCAGGTTATTGTTAGGACTAGTTCCAGAATGTTCTCATTGTGGTTTTCTTTATGATGACCCACTCCACTCACAAAGATGTAGTCAGTGCACAAAGATACCTTGCTTTTTAACAGCACAGATCTTCAAAGCTGCACCAAATCGTCCCCAAACTACAATTTTACCAGTTTTGTAACTTGAATCTCTTGCAGAATGAAAATAAAATTTCCTGCAGGCATCCTTTGCCTTCATTCTGCAATCTTCCTGTTCTTTTGTTGTACATACTTTTCTGGGGAGGATTTCGGAACACATTCTAAGAAGCAGGGCAGGTGGCTCTCAGTGTTAGCGTAGCTGGTTTTGTAGCTGTAACAGGTGCATTGCCTTGAACAATGTCTTAGTCAGGGTTCTGTTGCTGTGAAGAGACACCATGACCACAGCAACACTTATAAAAGAAAGCATTTAATTGGGGCTTACTTACAGTTTCAGAGACTTAGTCCATTATCGTTGTGGCAGAGAACATGGTGGCATGCAGGCAGACATGGTGCTGGAGAGTAGCTGAGAGTCCTACATCTGGATCTCAGGCAGCAGGAAAAGAGAGACACTGAGCCTTGCTTGAGCTTTTGAAACCCCAAAGCCCACCTCCAGTGACACATTTCCTCCAACAAGGCCACACTTACTTGTAGATGTAACCAACCGTCTTATTAAATAAGAAACACAGAGCCGATTCAGAGAAGAAAGCCAAGAGGTCAGAACTAAGAGCCTTACCCTTCCTGCTTCAGCTATCCTGCTTCAGCCAAGAGAGCTCTCCGAAAAAGAGGCCTACTTCCTGTGTGTACGTCTTTAAATACTCTAGATGTTCTGCCTTCTCATTGGTTGTAAACTAAACACGTGACTGCCTTGTCATTGCTTGTATGTACCGCCCTCCAGGTCCTTAAAGGCGTGCGCCACCACCGCCACGCACTTGCTATGGCTCTATAACTCTGACCCCCAGGCAACTTTATTTATTAACATACAATTAAAATCACATTTCAGTACAAGTAAAATACCACCACATTTCCCCTTTTCTATTTTAATAAAAAGAAAAAAAAGAAAAAGGTTATAACTAACAAAAGAAAAACTATATACAAAAGTACAATAACTATATACAATATATACAAATAATAAATGTCTAAACAATGTCTAGTTCATTTGTATTTGACAAATTCAGAGATGATAATTTCATTATCCTATTTTGTTAAGTCCAAAATGTATCTAATTCACTTTCTATCCTAATTAATCTTCAACTAACTAACCTTCAATTATAACTAACTAATCTTCAACTCCCTCAGAGACCCAAGAAGGAAATAATATTAGCTAACAAAAATAAAAACAGAAAGTGCATGCAAGCAACTTCCAAAAAATTTGTGAGTTGACAGAAACAGCCAACAAGACCACACCTAATCCCTGTCAAGTAGTGCCATTCCCTAATGACCACACATTTAAATATATGAGCCTATGGGGGCCATTCCTATTCAAACAATCACAACCAGTTAAGCATAAGAAAACAGGTTAAACTGGGGACAGGCACAGGGTTAGCTGTTACATAAGTATTGTTCTAACAGTAACTCAGAACCATCTTTGGAACCGCCAAGAGTCAACTCCAATTCTCTGTTTGGATAAGATGGAAGCTTCAAAAGAACATTTTCCTTGGCAAAATGAATGTCTTGGCTCTAGGAGCCCAATGATGAAAACACCCAAGACCAAAGGCAAGGCAGGGCTGCTTCTAATTATGGGGTTGAGCTCAAATGGGAATAGCCTTGTGACAGTTTTGCATTAGAGGCAGACGGTGTTTCAATTGGCAAGCCCAGGAAGATGAGAGATTTATTTCTCTGCTATTTGGTAGACTTTTCCAATTATGAGATGGTAATTAAGTCTTTGGTGATTTTGGAAATTTTCCCATTGGAAAATTCCTATGGATTTTTGGTATTTGGCTTATTTTGGAAGTAGTGAGAATATGCTAAAGGGAGCAGTGACTAAGATGTTAGAAGAACTGATAAGAATTTCAGCAAGGGCTGGTGGGGGGATAGGTAGGTTGGTAAAATGCTATGAAAGCAGGAGGAGTTGAGTTCAATCTCCAGAACCCACAAGCATAGTTGAATGCACTTGTAATCCCAGCACCAGGGAGGCAGAGATAAGAAAATCCCTGGGGCTTTCTGGGTAGCCAGCCTGACCTTGTGTCAAAAAAAATTTAAGTGGTTAGCTCCTGAGGAACAAAAAAAAGAAGTTGACCTCTGGCTACTGAATGCATGCACACACGCACACATGCAAGCAAGCAAGCAGAAATCACAGGCAAATGCTACCAGTAGAGAGAGACACACGCGTGCACTGTACACATGTGAATCATAGGCAAATGGTACCATCAAATACACACATGTGTACACACACACACACACACACACACACACACACATCACAAAAAAACAAGTTGTGCCAACCAAGATTCTACCCAGGACTTCCATAAATGCCTCAGAAACAGGCTCTTGCTTCTCATATGATTTGAATTCATAACCCACAAAAGAAGAGCAGCTCAACTGATGGCATAGAACAAATAAGAAATGTCTTCAAAGCCGGGCGGTGGTGGCGCACGCCTTTAATCCCAGCACTCGGGAGGCAGAGCCAGGAGGATCTCTGTGAGTTCGAGGCCAGCCTGGGCTACCAAGCAAGTTCCAGGAAAGGTGCAAAGCTACACAGAGAAACCCTGTCTCGAAAAAACCAAAAGAAAAAAAAAAAAAAAAAAAAAAAAAAGAAATGTCTTCAAGACTGAGAACTCAGAAAAATTTAACAAGTCAGTACAGAATGACTAGGAAGGAGGAAGATGAGAGGAAGGGATGGAACAGTGGGGGGATGGGGAGAAACTTTAGTGGGGATAGGGGGAACTGTAGGGGGTGGGGAGGAACTGTAGGGGGTGGGGAGGAACTGTAGTGGGGATAGGAGGAACTGTAGGGGGATGGAGAGAACACATTCCTCTTTTCATGAAGGTGTTTGCCTCTATTGGTGATCCTCTTCACTATAAGGTAGCTGGTACCCTCTGTCTGGACCACTCATCTCATGAAGATCAATGTATGTGTTGTTCTTTGATACTTCTTGGCATTTTCTCTGAACATCATACATTTTGAGAGATTTGGGTAGAGCTGAAATGAGAAATCTTTGACTAAATGAAGTTCTCATTTTTAAAATGCTTATTTATTTTAATATCCTAACACCTGCAACTTTCTCTGCAGCTACACCTTGCTCTCTTCCTACCTGGGTTCCCATCTCCTTAAGAAGGTCTTAGACTACCCATGGTCTGCACCCATGGCTCTTTTCATTAGCACTCATGTGACTCTTAGTAATTCTAAGTTGTCTCAACCACAGGGAAAGGAGGCAATTCTTGAATGCCTTGGGACTCCTTTTTCTAGTGAGTGAAAACACTAATTAAATGAGAGAATGGCCATCTTACTAGCATCTAAGACATGCTCTTTTCAAACCTATCCACATCTAGAGCACTTTCTTGGTCTCTTTGCCAGTGGGTATTATCCTGATGAGTTGTGCTGATTGTTCTTCATGGGCTGCAAATGGTTGAGATCCCAACTCCTACCTTCTTCTTGGGATTGATTCCTAGAGAGATCTCACACCCAAAATTATCTAACTGAGAAAATGGAAGGGTCTGTCTGTCGGCTCCTTTTCCACATTCAGGAGCCAGGGCATCTCCAAACAAAATTGCTGGAATCCGTCCTTCTGTGACAGCCAGCCCCCAGTTCCCTCTTTCCATCTTGCTTTCTGCAGCAGTGGGGAAAGTGTCTGGGAGAGATAAGGCATTGCCCAGCTGAGAAACTTCAAAGTTAATTTCCTAAGTGGATACTAGTAACGATAGACTTTAAGTGACAGAATGTTTCTCCCAGAAGTTTACAGAAGGCTACAGTGCTCCAAATGCAAATGGAGGCTAAGGGAGAAGCAGGCTAGGGCCCTCAGATCTAATGTGAGGAGCTGGTCCAGCCCACTGTCACCATCCACTCCCTTCTCTCTACCTTCTCTTATCCTGAATAAGGGCTCCAAGTTCAAGCATCCTCCAAGCCTCTTCATCTTCCTTCTTTCCCAACCATTGAGCCTGTTTGAACATGCTTGATTGGGACTCACACTCTCTGATCTGGTTGCGGGGGTGGGGTGGGGTGGGGGGGGCTTGGTGAGGTCAATTTTCACATATTCAATACCCTGCCTTTCTATTCTGCCAGAACATGTCTTCCCAACCTGAAAGCCAGCTTTGATTTGTCCCCTTAAACTCATATCAGTCTGCAACATCCACATCCACACAATGGCTCACAGTATCACAGAATCATCCAATTGCCTTATGATCCTTGGAGAAAAAGAGGCCCAGAGTAGGGAGGGAGCATGGGGGTGGGAGAGCCCTGGTAGCAGTACCTGCTAGCCCTGGGAGCAGCTCTCCTGACTATACAGCTCCTTTTACGGGGACTTTGCCTTATCCTTCTGGAGGCTTCACAGCCTCCGCCAACTCTGCACACTTGCAGCACACTGTGTGCTTTTAGTTGTTTACATTATTCCATCTTTATGAAAACACTTCCCAGAAGCAACAGCTGCTGCCACCGCAATATAATTGATCCCTTTTACAGATGATAAAGCCTTGATGCAGGGAATTCAATGGCTGGCTCAAGGACACCAAGACACGCAAGTGCATGTGGGAAATAGCAGACTCTGGCACAAAATAATAGCAAAGACAGTAAGTCTGATTGTTGCCTACTTGGGAAGGTGATGGGTGCCCATGACTCAATGTGCCCTGCCTTGTTCTCCTGTGGTTCTCTGATGTTGTGGTACTTGGTTCTCTTATATTTTTGCTTTAGAAACAGTGGTATTTAGTGTCAGGCTAAGACAGGAAGAAAGGGCTTACCATTATTAAATTCTCCCTGACCCAACCCCTTTTCACATGCTAAGTCTGGGCTCCTGAAGAAAGGTGGGATGGAGACACAGAGAAGGAACATAACCCCTTGTTGAGGGAAATGGAGTCACATACTTTGTGTCTGTCACCCAGGATCTACCACCTTGTCGGCAGCCTCTGGTCTGGCTGAATTGCTTTTCTGCTTCATGAGACACATAGCACAGCAGTCTCGAGCTTCCTCTCTGCCTCACTTCACCAGTGTCGGCTGTAACCCACTTTGCTCTCTAGCACATTTATCATATTGATCGTATAAGAAATAGATCATAAGCAGAATGAAATTACGAATGCAATGATCTGGGGCACCCTGTGGACCAGATCAATCTTGGGGCAGCTGGAGGGGGGAAAACCAGTCTCTTGCTGTGACGTTTTCCCAAGTTGATTTTCATTGCAAATAGAAATTTCCATCAGCTAACATACCCTGTAGGGGAGAAGTCTGCCATGCTGATAAGGTGTGTGTGTGTGTGTGTGTGTGTGTGTGTGTGTGTGTGTGTGAATCTATATGCATGTATATATGTATGCCTGTATATGCACATAGTATGTCTCTGTGCACATATGTGTGTGTCTGTTTTGTGTGTGTGTCTGTTTTGTGTGTGTGTGTGTGCAATCTGTGTCTGTGAATGTGTTTTGTAAAGAGGCATGATTCTAACTTGTTTAAGAGACTTCTTAAGGACTTTTCAAATCTGGTGTGAACATCTGGAATGAGCGCCACCCTTTTTGTCATTGTGAATGGTGATGATCTGGCTTGTGAATCTGCAGCTCCAGGAACTGGGATTGTGACAGTACAGATTTGTTGATAGGCAGCTACTCACCAGCCTAAGCTCTCTCCTCTCCTACACCTCAGGCCTCAGAACTGACCTCTGCTATCCTTAGAATGCTCTCTCTGTCTGGAGACAGGGCTGGTGAGTCAGCTGAGGCTGGAAATCCAAGTGAGCAAGGTTCCTGGCAGCCTGCCACCACTTCAGACAGAGATAGAAGCCCACAGTGGGAATGTGGTCTGAGGCCCCAGCCACCCCTTCCCGCTGTGAAATCTATCCCCAGACACTGAGGCTCGGTGCTATTGGCTTTGGCAGCATTTGTCATGCCAATAAACTCATTGAAATTGAAGAAGCCAGAAGGGGAATGAGCACAGAGAATAGAAGGGGTGAGGAGGGGGAGGGAGGAGGCTGTGCAAAAAGCAAGGAAGGAAAAGAGCTGCCCAGAGACTCTCCAGCAAGCTCGAAGGAAAGGACATCACATGCCAAATGGCTGAGTTCATGAAGAAAAGACAGTACAGGCATGAACAGACCTCTCTCAGCCTCCAAACTATCTCTGCCCAATCTCTGTCACCACTGAAACTTCAAGACTGTGTAAACATCTCTGGAAACCCTCCCATGGGGGTAAGTGGCCAAGAAAACACACCTATGCACACCCAAACACTACTGTCATTGACACAGGAGATAAAAGATCAAGAGATCAAGAAATAGAGAAGGAAGTTTTGCAGACGTTGATTGCCTAAGATATTAGAAGGGACTAATACAGTTAAGAGCAATTATTTAAATTTAAGAGGTGTCTACTTTGTTTCAAAAGGGAATTTATTTTCTGAACACAGATTATTCTAATGAGTTCTAATTAGCCATCTAATCTATGTTGCTGCTTGTCACTCTGCTGGCCAGAAGTGTAGATACCTCATGTAGCCCATCCCCCAGCATGGAAAACATGGCCTGTGGGCTGAGGCTGGGTGCCTACATTCATGTTTGGGAATGATGAGGTGTCTCACACAGGGATCCTGGGGGACTTGGAGCATATGTGCCCTGTGTAAGAAGAGCAATGTTCATAGCATGAGCCAGCTGGGCCCAGAGACTCACAAACATGAAGGCCTGGGGGTGGGATAGAGGAATGTTCTCCTAGTGACTCCACAGGAAACTTCTTTTATCAGCAGGGGGTTAATTTGAGACAAAAGATTGGTGCTGTGAGGGGGATTCCCAGCCCATCCTGGGCCTGATAGATCTATTCTCTAATGACATGCATGCAGTTTATTTTTCCAACTCTAATTACATGAAGAATGAATGTCAGGTTTCTTTATCCTTCTGCTGGCCCTGAACTCAAGCCAGCTCCACAAGCCTTACATATACTGAGCTAATGGAGCTTTTATTCCAATGAGCTGGGAGCCAACCCACCTTTGTAGAGAGGGGAGTATTAAAAAATGAAGAAATACTTAATGTTCGTCTAGCAGATGAAAAATTTCACAAGATAAATTAAAGTGTTTTCTGGATGAACAGAGAAACCAGGGCAGGATGGTGGAGATAATTTTCCCAGGGCTCAAAATGATTTATCTTATCTTTGCATTCTTTAGACAAGAGTTTCCATTTATTTAGTCACTTATTTTATTAGTTTCTGAAGATCCTTCTCCCACCCCAGACTGCCATCACAGACACAGCCATTGGCACAGGGAGCCCAGGTCTGGGCAGGGAGACAGGGATTGTCATCTTGTTATTCACTCTCTCCCTCTTGGACCAGACTCAGCTGTGTGCTGGAGTGACCACAGTGCTCAGGTGGGATCAGTTCTGCACTCACAGACTGTGCTCTTAGTGGAGACCCAGCCTCCTGGGTAGTGGGGAGACTCTAATATGGTGAATGCTGCACTCTCAGAGCCCTCAATATAACCCACACACCTATAAAGGGCTTGATGAGGTCTCAATATATCCTTAGTTTTCAGCAGTTCTCAACAAAGATGATTTGACTACCAGGGGCATGTAGCAGTGGAGACAGTTTTGTTTGGTATTTTGTTTGTATAGTGAGCTGCCATACAGCCCCATACATCACTGATGTCACCCTGGAGGACTTTACTGTCATCCCTCTGCTCATTTGGGCCTCTCTTGGAAGCCCACAGATCTCATGCCTCTATGGGGCTATGCTCAGGCTTTGTGGAGTGGGCCCTGGAGAGGTGTTTCCTTCCACTGTGCTCTATCAACTGGAACTAGAATTGCCTTTTAAAGTAACATTAATGAATAAAATTGTTTGTGTGAAGTGGTAGAAAAATCTTCAGGAGAACATCTCAAATTCAGAGTGGAGTAGATGAAGAAATAGAGCTCTGTCACCTCACCCCCTGCCACTCCTTTGTGGATCTTGCCGATACATAGAACTCCTCTCTTGGAGAATTAGTGGGAACAATTTGGGACTAGGCTGAGTCCTTAAATGGTTTTGCTTTTATAGTCCTCAATCATTACCCAGAAGTTTGTAAAAGACTCTGCCAGGGCTTTTTCTTCAGATCTGCTTGAAACTGTGTGTTACATACCATGGAGTTCTTTTTGAGCAATTAAGGCTCCCCATGCCAGGATTTCTCATCGTCTACCAAAGCCATTTTAAAAGGGCCTTGTGTCTGGCTTTCCCAGAGAAACAGATGGCATTTTGGGTACTGGCAGGAGACAGGTGTGAAGTTTCAGGGGCCGGAGGGCTTGTCTGGCATCCTATGTAAATTTGGCTCCATTTTCAGCCCTCCCAGGAGCTAGCTGCCACCAAATGGAGTTTCTATATCCATGTCACATGCTCAAGAGTGTGTGTTAGGAGTGGGGGGAGAACAGAGAAAGAGAGAAGGAGGGAAGGAGAGAGGGAAACAGATACACACACACACACACACACACACACATATCAAGATACAGAGGCAGAGAGACAAACAGAGATAGAGTATTACACACACACAGAGGCTGTGAGGAACTGTGTATGTGTATGAGAGAGCGACAGAGAGATACATGACACATAGAAACACAGATTGACAGAGACTGTGACAGAACTCTGTGTGTGTGTGTGTGTGTGTGAGAGAGAGAGAGAGAGAGAGAGAGAGAGAGACAGAGACAGAGAGACAGAGACAGAGACAGAGACAAAGAGACAGAGAGATATTGTGACAGAAGTGTGTGAAAGACACAGAAACAAATCATCAGAGGACAAACACTCACACACACAGACACTATGATGGAAGACAGGTAGACAAAGAGACAGAGAAGCTATAATGGAAATGTGAGCATGTGTGAGTGGGATATGATGGAAAGCATGTTTGGGCACTCAATGTACATTTTTCAGATGAGAACAAAACAATTATTAGGTAGCATATAAACTGATGCGTTATGTTCTAAATTGTATGAAGGGTCAGCTCCCTGGGATGACAGTGCACAGTTCTTTCCTTAAAGTCATCAGCCTCTGAGTCTGTTCCTTGCCTACGGGATGTTGAAACCTGGGAGCCAGTAGTTTAGCAGTGAGGTCATCCAAGGGCTCAGCTGAGGATGCTGACATATCCTTCTTACATGGTCCTGTAGTTAAACTATGGTTGTAATTAGTGATCTGTGTTAATTGGTTTATCCCAAGTGTATGTTCTGCATTTCTCTTTAGAAGGGGCACTGTGTGAGGGTCCACATGCCAAAGATATTTCAGGATTGGTCTCTTTTAAATACTTTTTCTTATGTCTTCAAAATTACTTGTCAAGTCATATGTTCAAATTTTATATTTTGAAAATACATTCCCTGTAATTTTCAGATTATTTTGTCATGGAAACAGTCTTCATTCCCAGTACCCAAGATCTAGACAAACAAAGCCTTACTTCTAGTGACTTTCTCGCTTCTGTTATATTGTCACTGGAACCTAGTAACACAGAAGTTTCAGGGTGTGGATAATTTGATTGTAAATAACTAGGACATACAAGGTATACTTCTTCCTCAGTGAAGTTGGAGGCACAACTGTTGATTCTTATAATTGGTTTTTAACTTTCTTTCACTCAAATTCCCCAAACTATCAAAGATGGGTCATTGATGGCCCCCAACTAGCTAACAAATATCTTTGTATGGGCTTAAGAAAGAAATGTACTTGGTTTGGTGGAATAGTCATCATAGTTTGGCCATATCATATATTAGTCATAAAAATGGCTGCAGTTTACAGAAGACATCCATCCCCATGAAGCTCCTAGGAAGATGGAGAGTGTCGAGAGGAGTAGATCATGTCTTCTGGGGTTGAACATTGAGAAGCTCTAGTACTGTTAAACAAGAGAAGGTCTTCTCCAGATAGGCTTGTTTTTAAGGCTGAGTGCAGGGACAGCACACCAATGTTGACCTGAGTCTCACCCATCAGTGCTCAGTGTCTAATGTGTACTTGGCATAGAAGGCCTTCAGAAGTGTCTGTATATACATGACATTTCAAGCATTCCTACAGAGTTTAGATAGCAAAGGCCATGACCTTCCCTACCTTTCAGTAATAGAATGAACAACATCTATTCTACAATGATAACATCCCAAGATGAAGACACAAATGGACCACACTATAGGCTTGTTTGTGGTGTTCACAGCTCTACATGCTGTGTCCCCAAATCCCTTGACACTGCTACCTCCCACTGTCTTTCGCCAGTTGCTCTCTACTTGAACAGTGAGTAGTGTTTCTCATCCAAATCTGGACTACCACTGTCCCCTGGGATGTTGTCTCTTGTCTCATCCCCACTTTCCCTAACTTACGTTGTATTGAATTCTTATGTACAGGGATGATACCAAGACTGGGAGCAGGGAAGAGCTGGCACTGAAAATCAAGTTTAAAGGCAAATAATAAAGAATATAATGCGAACTGCTAAGGAGGAAAAGGTGGTATGGATGATTTCATCGAGGCATTTTTCAGGACATTCAGTGGACAAGACTCATTCAATGTCATGGGTAAACAGGACTGCTGATGAAGTGATCTCAGTCCATGCTTTGCTATAAGGGACTAGCATCATTTCCAGTTCCAACATAGACGCAACCTGGACCTAGTCTCTATTTTCTGCTTCATTGTCGACTTGCAGTTGTTGGAATACTGTACTCTTCGCAAGAGTTGAGGATCATGACAGTCCCAGGGCTCTCCACAGAGATCTAGGGAGCTAGTCCAAAGTTGCTCTAATGCCTCCAGGCCCATGCTAATACATACCTGCCACAAGGTGATATGATACTAGATAGGCCTTTCTTTTCTTTCCTTAATTCCACAATGCGGTGGTTTGAATGAGAATGTACCCCATAGGCTAATATATTTGAATGTTTGTTTCCCTGTTGTGGAGCTGTTTGGGAAGGACTAGGAGATGTGACATTGTTGGAGGAAGTGTGTTAGTAGGGGTGTGCTTTAGTGGTTCAAAAGCCCAACTACATTAAGGCTTGCCCTCTCTCTGCTTGCTGCCTTCAAATCAGTATATTAGCTCTCAGCTACTACTCTAGTGCCATGCCAGTCTGCCTGCTTGCTGCCATGCAACCTGCCATGACTAATCCCCTGAAACTGTAAGCAAGCCCCAATTAAGTGCTTTCTTGCTGTGGGATGTTCTGTATGGCAAATATGTTAATAAATAAAACACTGATTGGCCAGTAGCCAGACAGGAAGTATAGGCGGGACTAACAGAGAGAAGAATTAAGAGAACAGGAAGGTAAAGAAGAGACTGCTGGAGCCACCACCAGGACAAGGAAGATGTAAGGTACCAGTAAGCCACGAGCCACGTGGCAAAGTATAGATTAATAGAAATGGGCTAAATATAAGAGTAAGAGCTAGACAATGAGACAATGATAGGTCTGAGCTAATGGCCAAGCAGTTTAAATAATATAAGTGTCTGTATATTTATTTTATAAGTGGGCTTAGGGACTGCTGGGGCTTGGTGGGACCCAGAGAGAAAACTCCAGCTACACTTTCTTCTATAAGTTACCTTGGTTATGGTGTCTCTTCACAGCAATAGATTAGTAACTAAGACACACAGAATCTCTACTATAGAAATTGTTATGGCCGCTAGGAGCTGGGCATGTTTGTTGGGTCTACTGCCATTTTCCCTTTAAGGACTTAGAGTCCAGTCCCCTTAGCACACAAACTTCTCAGAATATGTCACAATAAGTGGTGTAGCTGAAGATCTCCTGATGTTCTGGCTTCTCCTCTACTTTATCTATAGCTCTTCTCTTCTTGTTCTGTTTTTTCCCTCTCAGCATGATCAATTTATCTTCTCTGTGTTGAGTTCCTTAAAGACACATAAAACATCAGTGCTTTGGGGTTTCCAAGACTTCAGACTATTAAGTGAGGAGTGCCCTTTGAATCATCGTTGCATGATATGCCCCTGTTAATGAGCCTAGAGGGGTCCATGTGATGTCAGAATATGAACTCTGAGAGGTGTCCTTACTTCTTATGGTCACCATTGTCATTCATTAAACAAGTGTCTCTACTGCAAACTTCCATATCACGTGCTGTGATAAACTCTGGGGCAACTGAACTGAAAAAGGTTCAATTCTTGCCCTGAAGGCACTCATAGGAGAGAGATACATATGCACGTAACTGTGACACAGTATAACAAGCAACAGTCAAAGTATTGGTCAAGAGCACAGAGGAGGAGGGAGGCTGTGCAGAGAATGTCTGTCAGTATCTGTACCTTACTAATTTCAATGCATGTCCTTAGATGGAACAGACTTAGGGTGAGGAAAAGCATCTTGACAGCAAGAAAGTAGCTCATGCACAGAAGTATCATCTGGAAGTGAAGAACACTGGGCACTGAGTGACAAGTCAAGCAGCAGAAAGAATCAGCCATTGTCTCATCATGTACCAGCTATGCAGTCTTTGACACTCCCTTACATGTTCAGTATCTACTTAAAATGTGGATAGTAACATCCCCTTTATGTAGCTATGGGGTAAAGTCAGGTTACAAATATGAACTTACTCTTGGGTGTGCAAGTGATACATGTCAGGCATTATTTCATGTACTATGGGATGAAATGGTTGAGAATAGACCAGGATGTTGAAGACAGGCAGGTCCTATGTGATAGAGAATGGTGGGAAGCACACAGGGGCTCATTGATGCTGAAGTTTCACAGGCATAATGAGCTGGCAGGTGCTCCACAATTCATTCTGGTCTGAAACATCCCATGTTATAAACTTGGTAGTATGGCTGCTGACAGTTTAAAAGAATGACTGCTAGGCTTTGAGATTGAGTAGCTGTTGAAAAGTAAAGGATCATTTGATTTTTATTTTTTTCCTGTCAGAAAGATTTAGACCAGGAGAGTTTTTCTGTAAAACACATGTGTAGTGTGGGGACAGTTTGTCATCATTGTGGCTCCTGGTTTTTACATTGTTTAGCTCTTGTCATGATGATGAGAAAATTCAAGGTTACTTCTGACATTCAGAACAAAAGGAGGCATAATTATGCATCATGGTCTTTATTAAACTTGTTTCCTGATGGAATGGAGAGCTTGCTGCTATTGATTTAAATGCATTCAGATACATTCAGGAGTTTTACCTCTTTCAAGGGTCTATATTCTCCTAGAAGGTACTCTGTGAGCCAAACAGTGACCCTGAGAAGGCTGTGGTGTGGCAGAAGAGTCTAGCATTCAGGCAGACCCAGGTGACATACAGAGTCAGGAGACCAGAGTGGGCAGGGCAGGCTGAGTTGTACACAAGTAAAGAAGCAAATGGAGGAATGGTAGACCTCAGTGGGAAGCCAGGAGCTCTGGGTCCTCATATTGTTACAGAGTGTGAACTGCACAGAGGAAAATGGACCAAAGAGGGTCAAGGACCAAGACTGGGAAGAATGCAGGAGGCACAGGGCTAGCTCACTGTGTGTCTGGATGGAAACACAGTTCTAGGGAGCACTTCCATCATGAGTGTGGGTCTCCTTCTCTTGGTGTTCTTACAGTCAACATTTCTCCAGTGCCCGTTACCTGGCATTACCTAAGACCTCTGATGGGTTAATGATGAAAACTCAAATATCTCTGCTGTCATTGGGTTCACATCTGCCAGGGTATGAAGATAAAAAGCAAATGTTAAACACAGTAAAGAACTAGGCAGTATGCTGTAAAATGACAAGGGCTATGGAAAAGAAAAAAAAATATAGGGGAAAGGGTGTTTGGAAAAGGGCACGAAGATGATTGCATCTTTCCCAGGACGCTTAAGGAAGATGTAAGACCCCTGAAAAGAAGTATTTGAACAAAGACTTCATGTAGTGAGGTAGAGAGCTAAGGAGATTTCTCAGGAAGTATTTTTAAAAATTAAATGAATTATTATTATTGATATTACTATTAGTGTGTGTGTGTGTGTGTGTGTGTGTGTGTGTGTGTGTGTGTGTACATACCATAGTCCTTGTGTGAAGGTCAAAGGAGTCTTTATGGAGTTAGGTTCCAGGGTAAACTCAGGGTGTTGGGATTGCCTGGCAAGTGTCTGCTAAAGCATCTATCTCAATGGCTTCTAAAGGCAGATTCTATTCTAGTCAAAAAGAAAGCCAGGGCAAAGCCCCTAGGGTGGATGCAGTGGTAAAGAATTTTAGGCTGAGTGGAGTAAGGGCAAACAAAGGCCCAGATATTTATAAAGAATGGGCTCAAAGGGTAGAAGGAAAAAAATGGTGCAGGGTTTACAGACCACTGCAATGGGCTTTTGCTCAAGCTAAGTGCTGTCTGGTTTGAATATCCTTAAGTGCAAATACTTCTAGAACCAAAACATCCTTGGGCTACTAGTTGTCAACTTAAAAGCTTTTGTCAGAGAACATACCTTTGTTGATCGATGGAGCAGAGATAACAAAGACTTCTTGGATGTGCTAGAATGCTAAGGAGAACTTAGAAATATAATCCTAGGAGAGCAAAGCCTACATTGGTCTACCTCACTTGCAATTTGTTTAGGGACTGGAACATAGAGGCTCTGTTCACCTGTGTTTTGTTTCAGGAATGAGGTACTGGAGCTCTGCTGACTGTCCTTCCACTCCTGTAGCAAGTAGAAGACCCTGGGTGGCCTGTGGCATATTGCCTGGTTGTGTCTACTGCTCTACTTTAATACCAACAGAAACTGTACTTGTTAGAGATTGTAACTAGAGAAACTTTGCTTAGATATAGGAAAATCTTCCTAGTAAGGCTTGTCTTCTTGCCTCCCCTCTAATTTGGAACCTTTTAGAAGGGAAGGGCCAGGAGGGAGGGCACACCTGAGCAGGGTGCTGGCATTCTAGCCTCTGCCAAGGTCAGCAGTGGAGCAGGCTAATACCATGTGTCTTTCCTTCATATGGGTATGTATCCTCTCCACTTAGCATGATGTGAGAGAAGGTAACTAAGGTTATTTTCACTCTAGAACTTGTGTTTGGTGGTTGTGAAGTAGTGATATCCAATCAGGGATGGAGAAAGAGGACAGAATTCATTTAGGCTACAACTGAAGGTACCCACAGAAGTCAGGAGGCTGGAGGAGGGAGACAACTGAACCCTTTCATTTTTGATAGTTGGACTCATTCAGGACTCAAGTCTGGGAACATATTTTTATTTTTGTTTTTTTTTTCCACAGGAATATGTTGGAATATTCTAGTTTTTCTTATTTAATGTTGTTTCAAGTACATAAAAATGGCAACTACTAGTGGATGTTAGTATTCTGACCCACCCCTTGGTGCCTCCCTGAGTCCTGATGTAAAAACCTCATTTTAAGGAAAAACTCCTCCCCTTCCTCTTTCTCTCTTCTACTCTCTTTCTTCCCGGCCACGAGGTGTGTACCTTCGACGCCCCCCTCTTCCTCTCTCTCCTTCCTGTCTTTCTGTCTCTTTATCTTTATATTATAATAAACTCATTTCTGTGCAGATGCAGCACCTGGGTTGTGAATGAATGTCTACCCGCACCACCACCACTGCCACTGCCATGGCCAAATGACGTGTCTTGCCCACTGCCTGCCGCTGCATCTGCCCAGCATGCCAGCATATTTCCCCTCACTCGTGGGACTCCCTGGTCTGGCCAGCTTTGTGTGTGTGTGGGGTCACTGCATGCAATATATCATAACAGTGAGTCTTTAGGAAGTCCTGGAAAATAAAATGAGGTACATCATGTAAAGGTCAAGTGCTCCAGATTAAGCTGAGGGTTTCTCTGGAAAACCACCTTGTTTATTTCTCCAGGACCAGGCAGGATTAAATGAGCTGATTGTGTGTGTGTGTGTGTGTGTGTGTGTGTGTGTGTGTGTGTGTGTGTATGTGAGTGTGTATGAGTGTGTGAATGTGTGTAACTGTGTATGTGAATGTGTAAGTCTAGCTGAGTGTGTATGTGAATGTTATTAATAATCTTCTAAATTCCCTCACTGGGAAGGCTTTCCTATGTCCATACAAAATTTCTCTTCTCTTGGTTACAACACTTAACAAGCAAAGTTTATATCAAAATAAATGCAAAGCAGGGGTTCCAGTATTCCTTCATACCAGCTTGGCTTCATTCTATGGAGCTGAGATAGACATTGTTATTTGAGACACCCCTGACCCCATGAATTTCCTCTGTGACCTATCACAGTGCTCCAAATAGCATTACAAGCAGTTCATTTCTTTGCTCATTGAAGCCTTGTTAAGAGACAGGCTATTAAAATGTAAATATCTATGAGGTAGGGAGCCTCAAGCAATACTTTTCTGCTTTGTCATGATAACTGGTTGGAGTTTATGAGATCCTTCAGGGATACAAGCTTGGACATTCCCTAGACTTGAGTTTGAATCTTGACTCTGTCATTTAAGAGTTGGGTGATCTTGATAACATCTTTAACATTTCTGTTTTCTCTTAAAAAGGGGGTAACAGCGACATTGCAATATTAGGTTTCATTTTTGCTAAAGGAGAAAGAAGTATTAAGTATTTTATCTAGTGCTTAGAATAGGATAAATACCCGAGGTAGAATCTAGGATCACAGAGAAAGGAGTATTAAAAAGAATTGACAGCAGATGCAAAAACTTGAAGGGAAGAGAGGTCAAAAGAAATTGTCCTTATTCTTCCTTCTGGCCGAACCTTCTTTCTTCTGGATTCACTAGGCAGGAGAATGAGCTAGAAAGGAGGATGTGCTCAAGGTTGCTTCTTCCAGACTCCTGTATACTGCCCCACCCCCCTCCATCCTTTTCCTCCCACATTACTTTAGATTGCTTTGCCTCCTACCCAGAGTGTACAAGAGAAAGAGAGAGAAACTTGGCTTTCAGCACCAGGCTCCCCTCATGTGGGCAATGGGGCAGCCAGATGCCAGTCCTAGTGCTGCCTGGGAGCTGGTGAGACTCAGGCATCACGGCCCTGGCACAGCCTGGACTCGAGTGTGCCAAGGCTCATGCTGTGCCATCATACCACTTCCTCTTTTGAAGTCTGCTACATCCACAGATTTAGGAACCAGCTTGATGGAAGGGAGTGGGCACTGGGGAGTTTTGGATCATCAATCCATGCATGCCATCTGTAGCTAGCTTTATATAGAGCAGGGGGAAAGGACAGGCTAGGATGAAATGGCTTGCTTTGTTTGACTTCTATATAAGGAGGTGCAAGAGGCACGGGATGCTAAAATTGCATGGGTGGAGGTGATACTAAGATCCCCCCCCCCGCACAACACATATATTTTCTTTCCCACTATTCTGGAATAAATTTAGCTTGGGTTCCACACACTTCACCACCACCACAGAGAATTTTTTCTGCTGGTATCATGGTCATTAGAGAGATGCCAACTTGAACCTGTAGGCCCTGAGATAAAAAAGAAGGTGCTATAATTGCTGAATAATATGGAAAATGGTAAGAGGCAGAATGCAACTGCTGGAGGATATTAGTTCATCTTCCTTCCCCACAGGTATGAAATGAATCCATATGAATGAAGAATGTTTGGGAGGAGATCTGTCTTCTTCATGTACAAAAAGAAAAGGGACACACACTGTAAGGATGCCTTTCAAGGTGATGTATTTGCTATTTGGACCTCTGGCCATCTAATCTCAGTTCTACAAATGAAAGTGTTAATTCTCTGCCACACAGGAGATTGCTACTGTGGTTCTTTGGTAAAGAGACAGCTCAAGACAAAGAGTTCTAGGAACATGTTTGCGATAGAATAGAATGAAGTGAATGTTACACTCATCTTCAAAACCCTGCTCTTCCATCTCCTTTGCCAAGTAGCTTGCTCTGCCATGGAGAGTATCGGTCATGTTTTCCCACTTGATTTTTCTTCAGCACTGGCAGCCTGCTTCTGTCCTTGCATATGGTACTCTGACTTCTGGATGTTTCTGTGCCTTTCCTCTTGCACTCTAGATCTTCAAGTACTGCTTTGCCTTGCTTATCATTGTATCATCTTATGTTTGAGGGTAGGCAGTTGGTCTTTACCATGGTTTGGGGGTCCGGGGTAGAGCATGAAGCAGCTAATGCTAATGGTATCTCAAATGTTTGGGGACATTCTTTCAAACCATGATATGAAGCCAACATTATTATTAATAAATGACTCAGCAATGACTCATCTAGGGGATTGTTCTCAAAATGTTCTCTACAGTGTAACCATCAGATGGACCCAACATGGAGGGAAGCTGACCAGACCTAGAAAAACTCAAAGTTTAACTTACTCTCCTAAGTGAACAGTCATTTATTATTCCTCCAAAGTTACAATTGTACTTTGAAAAGGATGTCACCTTAAAACTCCAGGAATAGGCTCCCATTCTCTGTCACCATTTTTAGGAAGGCTGTCACATTTCTTTAGAGGATTGTTTGTTTGTTTTTTGTTTGTTTCATTCTCCTTTACAGCCGCAAAAGACACCATTACATTCAAAATGCAGCTCTCAGGCCAGTGGAGAGATTCAGTTTCTAGATCAATGGAAGGTAAACCATTCTCCCCGCAAACCCCAGATGTATACCTTATGGGACACTTGAACCTGATTGGGAGGAGACTTGTGATTTGATACAGGAAGAATAAATTCTGTCAGTTGGCAACAGACTCTCTTCAAGCTTTCGTTTGGAAGTCACTGGCCTTGTTTCCCAAACAACTTCTTCTATGAGGTGTGAAATAAGGATCTGGTCTTAGTGGGATGGGAAGAGGCTGTGTTTATACTTTATCATTCCCCATGTGACCATGAGCTCAAACTCCATGTCTATGGGCCTCAGTTTCCTTATTTATGAAATAGCAAGAACAAGCGAGAACCACTTGCCACCCCTACTCCAGAGCAACCAGAAGTCAGATCGGGTTCTTCTCATAAGACTGGTTGATATTGGAAGAAATAAGGTTGTATGCCATGGGCCAGACTCAGTTCCTCCACTTCTTGCCATTCTCTCTTGTTAGCTCTTCAGTGACCAGGCATGTGAATAACACCAACAGAACACAGGTTGGATTATAAAATATTATAAAAGTGAGCCCCACAGGTAAGGGTCCACACCCATTCTTCTTCACACATACCTACACCATGACTGGCTAGAAATGGCTTTTGGACCATTTATTTATTTGGGTTATTGATGCCATTCCTTTTTTCTGACAAGGCAGGTGATAATTGCTTCCAAAGTAATTAAGAGTTGGCAATTTACCCCCTGTTCTTTCTAAGCTTTAACAAAACACACATGCAAAATAGTGATGTACACACACACACACACACACACACACACACACACACATACAATTGTTCATGTTATGTGGAACATGTTTTAGGTAGGTGAAGTATTTGTTAACTATTAAGCTTCAGCAATGTGCTAACATGCATCTATTCTAGGGCTGGGAACATGGAACATGAAATTGCTAACCTCTATCCTAGGAATGCTATTGGGCAGCCTAGCAGATGGATGGTGTCTTAGTTTGCTTTCTCTGTGGATGTGATAAACACCAGAATCAAAAGCAACAAGGGGAGGAAAGTGTTTATTTGGCTTATTGTCCATCATCAGAGGAAGTCACAGCAGTAGCTCAAAGTAGGAACTTGGAGGAAGGAGCTGAAGGAGACCATGGAGGAATGCTGCTTACTAGTTCATTCTGGATGACTCACTTAACTCATTTTCTTATACAACCCTGGCCCACCTGCCCAGGGGTGGCAGTGCCCACAGTGGGCTGGACCCTTCCACATCAACCATTAATCAAAAAATTCCCCACAGACATGGTCACAGGCCTGTCTGATGGAGGTAATCCCTTAGTTGAAGTCCCCTCTTCCCAGATGCCTTTATGCCAAGTTTACGAAAATTAATCTTCACACATGGTTTTCAAGGCTGTGAAGCTTCGGAAGAAGAGCTGCCTAGGGGATGTTCTCAAAACCCAGGTATGAGAACCTCATTCAGTCTGAAGGTCAGGGAAGGTTCCCTAGAGGAGGTGGTCTGTAACTAAAGGGTGGTGCTTGGAAATCTGAAAGGGATAGATGAGTAGTGTGCCATTTGTTTAGGATCCTGAAAGGGGAGAAAGGAATGTATGGTTCCTGAGGACAGTAAGCAACCTCTTATGGATGAAGTGTAACATATGTGCACTAGGATAGCGATGAGCAGAGTTGAAGCTGGCAAAGGAGTCAGGAGCTTGCTAATGAATGGCCTTATTACAAGGCTTTTGGATTTTATCCTGAAGTCAGTAGGGAGTCATTTAAGGATTTAACAGGGAGTGATATGAACAGATCTAAGTTTTAGGAAAATCACTCTGCCAACAGTATCAAATCTTAGGGGAGGGAACTAGGCAGGAGACCAGTTACAGCTGGTTTCCCAATTCTTTCCAAAACATTGTCCCCACTCTGGGTCCAGCAAGGGATTAACCACATGTCCTGGTGGAGAAGCGGCACTTTTCTTCCTCCTGTTTAAAATGTCAGATGAGAGAGTCTGTATAAGCAGCTGGGAATCACACACTGGAGTTTTATTTCCAGTCTTAGTCCAACTGTAACCTTGGACAATATATTTCTCTGGACCTCAGATTTGGGTTAAATCAGGAAAGGCTTTCACACTGCTGCTACTTTCTCCTGGGGTGAAGGAGGTGGTGGATACTCCTGGAGGACTGAACTTGTTAGCTGGTTTCTGGTTGCCACAGTACCCGAAGCCAGTCAGATCATCAAGGCTCAGCTCTCTGCCTGCCTTGCCTGACAGCCTCTACATGGGATCTGTGAATAGTGGTCCCAGGTGCTCTGTGAAACTCTGTCTCTCTCGCTAAATGAGACTAATGGTCAATTAATGAATCTTTGGCCTGACTAAGGAAAACAAGTTTGGGAAGAGATCATTCTGTTTCCTGAGTCCCTGGAACACTGATCAGGAGACAAGAGCTTGAGCTCTTCAAGCAACTTCAAGTTTTTAAAACAGCTCATTGCTATGACATTTTGCCCAAATGTTTCATTTTTGATGCTGGCTGCAGCATCCACCAGTCATCCTAGTTAAAGAGACCTTTTGGTCATGTCTAAGACTCCCAGCTGGGATGGTAACCATGGAAACCAGACACCTCAGGGTGCTTGTCCAAATTATATTATGTGACATAAATTCTCATCTCTCTGGGACAGTTTAGCTCAAGTTTCCACAGAAGTAGGGGCAAGTCCAACTCTCCTGGATCTCAGTAGCCTGAGGTACTTTAAGTTGAATTCTTTGGAGTCAAAATTACAAAGGCTCTTGGTACAGAAGACAGGTTTTAGAAGAAAACACATTTAATATTGATGGACTGATTGTCATGTCCTGGGGACTGTTCTCAGCCTTATATTAGCCCATTCGTTCTCAATACCATTTTATCTACACTGTTTGAACTAGGAAGTCACTGAGAAAAGACAAGGAGTTGTCCAGGGCCACTCAGCTAAGAACTGGCCTATACCCAAATGTCGATAGTGAATTCTCCTACATGGTGTGATTCTGCCTCTTGCTCAACTCCCAAACACAAAGCTAAGAGGGTCCTCTTGATTGCTAGGTCCAGACTTGTCCCTTAGCAGTTATGATTTTATTATATTTTCTCCTTTTCTTTTAAAAAGCAAAGAGAGGCCAAAGGGTTGTCACTTGTTGCTATGGAGATAAGGACTTGATTTGAGCGTTCCCATCTGAAGGGTCAGAGGGTGTCATGCTTTGCTGCTCCCCCATTTTATCATAGCCAAACAGAGCACCCCCTTTTGGTCTGTTCTCATGATTCCTTTTCTCCATCTAATATGATACTTCACATCTCCTGATTACCTAAGGAATATGGTGTAGACTTAGTTCTATGTTTATATTTTATTTCAAAGAAAAGTTTGTAAAGACATCCTTCCTGTCTGTGATTAGTTGGTCTTGAATGGGGCACATAAGTGGACAGCATTCCATGGATTCCTTCTGAGTCATACCCTACCTTGACCCTAGCCTCTGGGGAGTAGTAGCCCCACTTGGAGAGAGGTTTCCAGTATTGGGGGAGCAGTGAACCTGACTTATGAAATAGAATTTTGGTCAGTGTTTTACACTCCTGATTCCTGTTCATACTATAAGTTAGACACAAGTTCACACAGCCAAGATTCACAATACTTTTCTTGCTGTTAATTTAAGGTCATGTGCACATAATCAATAAATTGACAGGCATGCTCATACATTCATATACAACACACAGACATACATATGCACCACATACAACATGCAGACACATGCATGCCCATACATGTGTAAATTTAATTTCCCCCTAAAAGTCTATGTTGTTCTATGTTCATCTATGTTGAAGATTCTCCAAGGTCAATTACTGGTTAGAATGGGATGATTGTGGAGCATTGAATGCTGCACTTCCAGAGCCAGAAATATTTTGGGCTATCTTTAGATAATGGCCACTTAGCTTCTACCTTTTATATCTAACCCAATATCCTTCCAATTGTCTGATAAAACCTTTGGAATGTATTAATTTAGCAGACTACTAGCTCCAACCATTGAGTAATATCTGAATCCGACAGCAAGAGTTTCCTCACTTTGCTGTAATCCACTGTCTTGTGTCCTCATTGGCCCCTTGATTTATGAATTTTCCTTTGTTCTGTGACTGAACGTTCACATCACCATTTCCACACTAGAAGAGGTGAATAGGACAACCTGAGTCTGTATTTCTGGGGCTTGTTCACTCATATTTGGCTCAGCATAAACTATTTCTTAGTACCTTTAAGGTAAGAGCTGTGTTTTTGCATCGAACCATGAACATACACCCAAAATTTGTGGGAAATAAACAGATTCAAATGCATCCACACATGATGTATATATACACACACACACCACACACATGTACTACATATTGATATACAGTCACAACACATGTGCACGTACAGGCACAACACAGAGTTGTGTATACATGCATCTATACACAACATTATGCTGATACATGTACATACACCCATGTATACTCACATTACACATGCATATATACCCACAATGCAAAACACTGATAGACTTTTACTCATACATGCACATATATACATGCATGTAAAACACTGGCTTACACACACATGTGCACACATATACATTCAATACACAGCACACTAAAACATACATGCGCAAATATGCACCTCACACTGACACACCCACATGTGCACATATGCATATACATCCACACCTCCCCTCATGTGTTTATTATGATAAGCCACTCATTCCTCTTCCATGGGATGAGATCAATCTAAAATGGCAAGCAAAGTCGTTTCCCAATGCTCTGAAGGGATGTATTAACTTCCCCTGGGTCCTTATCTCTCAACAAAGCCATCTCCAAAGCTGACTGTTCCTGAATGGTGCATGTCCAGGTGGTGGGTTCCATCCACAGCCTTGGCTCTCTCCGGCTTCTGGTCTTTTCCTTTGGTCATGACTGACAGCAGGAGAAAAGAGTAGAAAAAACAGGTTGGCTGCTGTGCTTCACATGCTGGGGCATCTCTATTAGATAAATCTGAGAGAAACTTAAAAAGCACAGCTTGAAGTACAGAAAACTTATGACATTAAGGCATAAGGGTGCCCTTGCATCTATCTCCACAACTACATATTAGCCAGTCACCAAGGTTCACTTCCAGAATGGAACCCTATCACCCCTTCTTTCCACCGTGCCCCAGCCCCACTTTAATCCAGGTGGCCATCATCCCCTTCCTGGATGTCTGCAGCTGTTTTCTGCTGACCTCCCCACTACTGTTCTAGGCTACTCATACTTCATTCTCCACTGAATTAGCAGAGAGATCTTCATGAAGCAAACCAATCCAGTCCTCTGCTTAATGCTGGTGCTTAGTCCCACAACGAAGACTGCTTCCTACTGTGGCCACAAAGTCCTGTGTGCAACAGCTTTGTGGTGACCTCTGTATATATCATGTCACCAGATCCCTTATGCACCCTAGCCTTCCCAGCCTCCTGTTAGTCTTCTCCTGTTTCAGAGGCCGTTGGACTTGTGGCTCTTCTGTCCCAGTACTCTCTTTCCCTGCTCATTATATGAATTCATTTTCCTGTTTCAGGTCTCAGATAAGTGTCCCCTCCCCTGAGATAGTTCCCTTCACCTTTATGTCTCAGTGCCAGCTCTGCCACTCTCCATCAGATCATCTTCCTGTGCCCTTAGCCCACATCACCATCTATCTATCAATGCCTTGTGCAATTATTCACATAGATGTAGTTACCGGCTCTGATTACTTTCTGTGTTTAGAAATAAGATTGATAAGAACAGGGTCAATTTTGTTTGCTTTACTGTTAAATCTCTAGTCCTAGAATTTCAAGACATTTATTAAATATTTGCTGAATGAATGAATGAGTCATTTGACTCTGGGTGAGAGAAAATTTGGAAATCTTGCAAGATCTGTTGAATGTAGGTCATCTGTTAGAAAGCTAACAAGAAGCAAATCGTTTATGGAGACTCTTGTTGGGAGTTCTATACAGCCTAGAGATTCATGTATTCTAGTTCCATGTGTTCTGTATCTATCGGGCACCTCTGTCTTTCCCCTTGGAACCTCACCATCTCCTTCACCTGTGAACTTGATTTCCTGCTTGATAACACCCCTTGCAGGAAAAATGAATTTGTTTCTGACTCTAGCAACGAGCATGATAAATGTACTCTACCTTCAGTTCAAGACCTCAATTTAAATTCTTTCCTGTTCTTTTTGATCAGGAAGGTGTCTGTATCTGTGCTGAGACAAATCTCTGTGCCCACAGAGTCAGTTATTCCTCATGCATTGGAGACTCCAGGCTGAGGAAACTCCTAGTCTGGACATAGCCTGTCTTGTTCCAACAGGTGGGAGAGGGAGGAATGTGTTCTTCATAGCCACTGATCACACAGAGGGCACGTGGATGACTTCCTATCTGATTTATTTCTAACTTACAGCCTTTTTTGACTATCTTCTATGGTCTTCTGGACACACATCTGATACACACACACACACACACACACACACACACACACACACACACACACCAAACAACAAACAAACAAACCACCAGGAGATTCAAGAAATTCATGGGGATAACCCAATATTTTATATATGGAGCAACCTGCCTCCTAAAATGCAGTTTAGCGTCAGTCTGTGTAGGTTTAAGTCTTATATGTGGTATCTTGGAAAAACAACTTTGCCTATCTGAAATTAGTTTGCCTATCTGTACAATGGGTGTAATAGCTACCATGCCATACAATTCTGTGAGGGATGTCTGACTCAGATTGAACTCACAGCATTTAAGCAACTTTGTTGACTGAAGGTGTATTTGCTAGGACATGAGCTTTATTATAACACAAAAGCTCTGTCTTACAATACCTCAATTTCTACTTTCAAAGAGTGGATATAAAAGCACTTCCCAGGCTGGGGGCATGTAGCTCAGTTGAGAGAGTGCTTGCCTACCTAGCACACACAGAGCTCTAACTTAAAACCCAGGTGGGACTGTGCACACTTGCTATCCCAGCAGGTGGAAGGAGGAAGTACACAGGAGGATCAAATGTTCAAGACCATTCTCAAGTACACAGTCAGTTTAAGACCAGCCTGGACTACATGAGACCTTCTCCCACCTCCCACTCCACCAAAAGCACCTGTCACTCAAGTTATGCTAATATTTAAACAAGTGTGAACCATAAATAAGATGGTGCTTAGCACAAATCTACCACTCAGAATAAGATCTTCGGCATTGTTGTTTTTATACCATTTGTTTTATCATTACTATTTTCTTTGCTATTTTATTTCTCTGGAACTTAGCACAGGATTTAGACTCTGGTAGACACTTAGTAAATGTGTAAGGCAGGAATGAATGGAACAGGGGAATTTGGGTCTTCTGACTTGCAGGTTTGTGGATCTTCGTTTAGATCACACATCCTCAGCCTTCCCAATAAGTGTTTCTCCCTAATTTAAGCTATCTCTAGTAAGCCACCATGGACCAACCATGAGTTTTTGCTGATCCTCCTCCTCAGCTCAAAGCCAAGCTTTTGCCCTTGAGATTAACTGCGGCTGGTCCTACGGGTACCTAAGTTGGAGCTCATCTCCCTGTCTACCTTAACCCTCCTCAGGCTACTAGGGAGTTCATTTATTCTCTGATCTTCTTTGTGCATTTGGTCCCAAACTCTTGGTTAATTCTAGAACTGTAATTGTTAAAACTCATGTCTCCTTTCTCCTTTTTATCTCCTTTTCTGGTTGACCCCATGTCTGTATGCTGTATACTCAATTTGGTCCTGCTAAATAGAGGGTCTAGCTAAGCTCTGGTCTTACCAGATCCTCTCCTGGACCCTCACCGTCTCCTCTGTGCATCCTGTTTTCTCTAGCCATGCATCCACTAACTTTATAATTTCACTCTAGATCTCATACACTCTCCTTGAAGTCCCACTCCTGGGTCTAAACACCACCTCCCTCCCAAATTCATAAGATATTACATGCACACACAGAAAGCAATCCCCACATGGCTTTAGAAAGTTTCTAGAGATTTTCGTTTTACATATTATTAGTTTAGATCACATAATTCACAGTTTCTTTTGGTGGATAGCACTCTCTGCTTTTTGTTCCTTTCATTCTTTCTTGACCTTGACTCTTGCTGTTTTACTATGCTCCAGGGAACAGCAACAATGGTATTACCCAGGTACTGGATAGATATGTGGTCCTGCTTCAGAACTTCTAATAGCCTTAAATGGCTTGTATGTATTTTAAGGTTTCCCAAATATTGTCTAGCTGTGTCCTGCAAACTTTAGTGTGAATGAGATTACCTTTATTTTTGTTAAAAGGCAAGTTGCTTTATTCTGTGCTTAGAGGGCCTGGCTCATGTGACTGGGATGCCACCCCATGACTTGCACTTAGTCAGACAGCTGAAGATGACTGTGACTCAGCTAAGACCACTCTGAGACACCATGTGTTTAACCCATCTCCAAATTTTAGGATAGTGGAGAAAATGGTAGAAACTTTCAAGATTTTTATTTATTTTATTTTCCTAAAAGTTAAAACAAGGGGAAAAAAAGGGTGTGGGCCAGAGGTGAAGAGTGTCAGTTTAACACTCCAGCTGCTAGTTGAGTCTATAATTCCTTTAGATATCAGTTAATGAGCCAACCTCTTTGTGTTTTCTTAATAGCTTGTTAAACACTTGTCTGGAACGGGTTCTATGCTTGACTGAGTTTTCATGTTTTCTGTGAGACAGATAATATCAAATAATCATATCACAATTTTACTTCCCCCATTTAAAACCTATCACCAAATTCCCAAATGGGGCTAAGAGAGTACAGATTGGGCCTGTGTGCTCTCCCTTCTGGCATCCACACTCTCTGGTGATTCTCTTTTGTGAGTTTGGACAGGATCTGCGATTTACTTTTGTCCACCAGAGCACAGCAAAGTGATGGGATGTCCCCTTTTAATCACATACCCCACAGTGTGATGATGCTAAGCGTTGCAGACTCTGTTTTGATATCAGACTCTAGATGTCTCCTCTTAGGAGGTGTGGCCTTGTTAGAGGAGTCGTGTCACTGGGGGTGGGTTTTGAGATTTCAAAAGCTATGCCATTCCCTGTCATTCCGAGTTAACTTTCTCTCTTCTGCTTATTGATAATGATGTAAGCTCTTAGTTACTGCCCTAGCACCATACCTGCCTGCCTGCTGCCATGCTCCCTGTTATGATAGTCATGGACTCTAACCCTCTTGACTGTAAGCCCCAATAAACTCTTTCATCTTTTTTTTAAAGGCAGCATCTTTTTTTAAAAATGATTTATTTATTCTTATTTTGTGTGCCTTGGTGTTTTGCTTGCATGTATGTCTGTATGAAGATGTCAGATCCCCTGGAACTGGAGTTACAGACAGTTATGAACTGCCATGTGGGTGCTGGGAATTGAACCCAGGTCCTCTGGAAGAACAGCCAATGCTCTTAACCACTGAGCCATCTCACCAGCCCCAAACTCTTTCTTCTTTAAGTTGCCTTGGTCATGGTGTCATATCATCACAACAGAAAACTAACTAAGACAGAAGTTCTTGTAGTCCAAGGGGAATCCTGCTCTGGAGACAGCTTGATCAAAAAGCCTCGAGAGACCCTAAGAAGAAGACTGAGAAAGTTCTGATAGGTTCCTGATCCTCAGGAACTATCACACAGTAAGTGGAGGTCGAAACTTACATGTTTATGGTTATCTGTTCCATAGCCATGGAAACTAGTACTCTTTTCAGCTTCCAGTGACATGTATGAGACAGCTTATCAGAGGTAAGTGGGAGGCGGCTACTGAGGAGAGTCAATGCTCAAGGAAGAATTGCACCTCCTTTGGCATACCCATAGATTTTTCATTAGGTGACTGACATCAAAGCAGTTCATGAATTGGAGAAATATCCTTTACTTCCTCACTGATGACCTTATCACTCCTTTCACACTGCCTTAGTTCCCCCTACCCCCTGCTTCTAACAGAAATCAAATGTTTCCACTTGGGCTGACAAAGGCAGGTGATAGCACAGGTGACAACATTTGATATTCATGACCTATTTAGCAACTGGCACAAAATTTGTTCTCTAAGTGAAACCTTTTTTCCTTTTTAATCGATTAATGTTTTTCCCATGGCATATAACATTGCTGTAACACTGTCTAGTGTTTCAGCTTTCTTCTGAAATCTGCTGACTCAGGCTTTCTTGGCAAAACCAGACACTCAAAGCAATGTAAGTATGTTTTTCATCTACCAAAAAGTATGGTTTAGAGCAAAGAGCTCATCATTCTTACTCCTGCGAAGACCACATAGATGCAGTGTGTTCCTGTGGAGGGTAATAAGCTTCCATGTGTGAGTGTGTGTGTTTGTGTTTGCATATGCGAATGTGTGTGTGTGTGTGTGTGTGTGTGTGTGTGTGTGTGTGTGTGTGTGTGCATTTACATGTGTGAAATCTTGGTCAGTAATTCATCTGGAAGTGATTCCTCTTGCTTAGTACTCCTCTGCTCAGCTTCTTGAGATCTCTCTAGTCATTGCATTATGTATATTTAATTGGTTCCCAGACAAAATTTGTTCACCCTGAAAACAAGCGGCCTTCAGGAGTAAATGTCAACAGGTAGGAACCAGGGAGGCATCTGTCCTCAGCTCCACTTAGATTGTCTGGAATGAAAAGATGATGGCAGATATGTTTCTTCCCTGGCAGGGCCACAAAGCTCTGCCCGGCTTGACAAAGAATAAGTCCAGAATCTGCTTTTCAAATGTAAAAGGTTAAATGACTGTGCAATGCTAAACAAGAGGCATTGTAATGGGTCCTGTAGGTGGAACACACTGCCCCTCTGCAGTCTCTCCTCACATCTGCAGGCTTATGAAGGAGACCTTCCAGGTGGCACTCTCCTGCCTCCCTCCTCAGAGTGTGTGAAATGGAGAAAGGAGGGGGTTAAAATAGAAGCTTTCTGAAAATAGTTTCACTGCTCCCACAATTAATGTAGGATCCCAGGGTAGAGTCTTACAGGATAAAAAAAAGTTTTAATAATGTATAAACATGAAGAGGAAAGTTAGCAGATTTGGTGAAGGAGATGTTAGAGAGAGTGAACGGCTGACAAACTCATCCTGTTCCTCCCAGCTGGGAAAAAGCTTTCCCATTGTGATTGTCCAGGGCCTGCCCATCCCTATCCAAGATGGGAAGACTCAAGACTGCGGATGCATGCAGAACCCACATTCCCCATTCCTCACATTCAGATATGATGGCAGGAGAAATCAGCCACCATTCCCAGACCCTTCTCTAGCCCTGGAAAATTTCTGCCTTAGAGGCACTGTACTGTGATGCTTTAATAAGGGTGGATAGTTAAGGGAGAGGGTATTCTAGGGAAAGAGAAAGCATCATGGTATAAGAACCTGCCAAGCAGACTGTAGTAGATCAATCAGTACAGTTACTGATCTCACCAAATGATGCACCCCACACAGGAAAAACGACAAACATTGCTGGACCATTTCCTGCCCCCTATTTAGAAAAGAGCACTGAGTTTAATTTTCCAACTTTTAAATTCTTCTATCATTTAAGACTTTTCTATGAGAAGTTCTGTAGTTTCTCAGAGTTTAATCAACAAGCACAAAATGCCTACTCCTAAGTGCACCACAGATTCTGCTAAAACAGTGGTTCTCACCCTTCCTGATGCTGAGACCCTTTAATACAGTTCCTCACGTTGTGGTGACACCTAACCATCATATTATCTTGTTGTTACTTCATAAGTGTAATTTTGCTACTGTTATAAATTGTGATGTAAATATCTGATGTGCAGGATATCTGATAGGCAACTCCCAAAGGAGTTGTGAACCATAGATTGAGAACCACTGTGCTAAATTGAAGGATGAAGCTTGGCACACTGCCTGAAGTCAGTTCCTACCCTGAAGAAGCTGGGGGTTTAGGGAAACAAGATAGAGTGTGGACACTGTGAGAAAGAATGGACTAGAGTTTCAGGACTTTTTTTTCCTCGTGGTTTTAGAGCTTGGAGAAATATAGAGTAAGAGAGCTAATGCAGGCAACTCCAGGAGAGAAGCAGATGGGAGGGTACCAGGGTTAGCCCAGCACTCACACCAGGCCGTGTCTGGAGACAGATAGGTTTCATAGGGTGGTTCCACTCCCCACTCTGCCCTCCACATCTTGACTTGGGTGCTTTTGTTTCCCGTCTCCAAGCATCCTTGGTAATGAGTTGCATTAAACTCTCTTAAGGCTGCTCTCCTTCAGGACTTGGTCCCTTACAGAAACAAGGGGTGCCCAAGTACTCTAGCCTTCAGAGGCCCCTTAACCTTTCCTTTATGACCCCAAACCCCTATCCTACCCAGCTGTATGAAAGAATACTTTTCTTTGGGTCTTCTTTTCTAAGTTGGTGTGTGGGTGTGTGAATACATGTGCATCTACATGACTCAGTATCTTTGGCATGCTTATTATATGTGTGTGCGTGTGGTGGTAGCTCTGGGAATGCTTATTGTTTCTGGTGTGTGTGTGTGTGTGTGTGTGTGTGTGTGTGTGTGTGTGTGTGTGTGTTCTGTGTGTCTGTGTATATGCATGTGTGAATGGCAGGTGTCGCTAGACATATTTGTATAGTATAGAAAATTCTGTGTGGTCAATATAATCTCCACCCCATCATGCACACATGGTTGGATATGTAGCACCTTCTAACTTATTTCTACCACACAACTGGTTTGTTTTATAGACTAGTCTTTTCTCTGGCTAACGTGTTGATTAAAACTAAGGTGTAAAGGCAACAGAAATTACAATTGAGAGCAGAAAACTTAAAACAAGATTCTAGGCAACTTAGCATCTGTAATTTCTAGAATGAGACTTCTATTATATGCTTACTCTTGTCCCAGCTTCATTATTCTGGTCTTCTCTTTTCCTAACCCCCTTTCTCTTAGCTACCATCATTTTAAAGGGACACACCTGCTTCACCACGTGAGCGCCTTTGTTTATTTCATAGTGGATTTTAGGCCATTCAGAATGCTCTCAGTTTTCATAAGTGAAAAATCACTTTTCTGACCACCTCCCCAGGAAACATGGCCATAATTTTCAGAAACACAAATATGTCTACAATGAAGGGTGGTGACAATTTTGTAGAATAGATGGTACTGTCCTTGTCCTGAGTGTCTCTACTGGCTATTTCTGAATGTTTCATGCAGTGTCCACTCCACAATCAAGGGGCTCCCAGCCCCCAACTATGAATATATAAATATTTAATTTTATCCAGTATGGATAGTTCCTTACAGCCTTGAAATATTAATTTCCTGTGCTTCTGGCTATTAGTCAGAAATACCAGGGTCCTTTCAAGGTCTGTGCCCTCCCCATTAGCTGTATTTCATCTTTAAGGGCTCTCTCCAGCTCAGACAGCCTGTGAACACTTGGCTCTGAGAGGCTTTCCACTTGTAAGAGTCTCCACTACTCTGGCTTTGGATGACCTTCTTTTCCTAGGGTATGTAGGGAGGTGACAGAAGATGTTTCCTGATGCCTATGCCCAGGGTCAGGCTGAATGGGGCTGGTCTCCAGGCTGCTTGATGACCATATATTCATGGACATGTGTGGGGAGGCTGTTGAGAGTCCTTGGGTGCCCTCTCCCTTGTCACTTGCATGCTTTCATTTTCCTTCTATCTTTACCTATTCTGGGAGCAGTCAATCTTTGCCTGTATTTGCAGCCCCAGCAGGGAGCCCATTTCCATCTGAGAGAGGACTCCTTTAATAAATCTGGCTCATTTGTGTAGCAGTAGTGGAGCCATTGATTAGAGGGCTGATTGGAGCTGTGACTTTCCCTAGGAAGAAAATTAAGAAAACAGATTAAAGGCAAATGATGGGAGGCTTTGTCTTCCTGGGGAGGGGGTGGGGAGAGATTCTCCCTATACTCTGTGCCTCACCTATGAGTATTCTGCAAGATGAATTAACTCCTTCAGGCCACTGTGATGCTCCCCACCCCATAAGGTAGAGGTTGCAGTCTTGGAGCAGAGGTGGATCTTGCTAGTCATTTATCTTAAGCCCTTCATTTTATAGATGAGGACACTAACATAACCAGGGTCAAGTAGGTGGTAGGTGTGCGACACAAGCTCCAGGCTATGGGAAGTCTCTGTTTTTGATATCAAAATATCTGACACAAAAGCACACTGGGTGTCAAGCAATTGCAAGCCAAAGATAGTTCCTCCATTTGAAGTGGATCTGCTCTTCAATGATGCTCTACACTCCCCTGGAAGTATACATTGAAAAGCAGGCCAGTGCCTCTTGCTTGAACACTTCCAGCTTAGTCTCACCTTTACCACCTTCCCTTGCATCTTTCATTCTGCATCTCTAGTCATACTCATCCTCTTTCTAGGCACACTTTCTTTTGGCATATGCCTCAGTCAATGTTCTGTTGCTGTGAAGAGACACCATGACCATGGCAGCTCTCATGAAGCAAAGCATTTGACTGGGGCTTGCTTACAGTTTCAGAGGTTTAGTCCATTGACATCATGGCAGGGAGTATAGCAGCATGCAGGCAAACATGATGCTGGAGAACTAGTAGCTGAGAGTTCTACATCTGGATCTGCAGGAAGAGAAAGCCACTGGTACTGGCTTGGGCTCTTGAAACCTTAAAGCCTACCATCCAGTGATATACTTCCTCCAACAAGGCCACACCTCCTTATCAAAATAGTGCCCCACCCTAAGCATTCAAATATTGAACCTATGGGAGCCATTCTTATTCAAATCACCACAGCATACATCAGTAGGGTAACTCTCACCTTTTCAAAGCATCTTAGACAGACACTTGGGAGACTTTTATCCTTACCTGATTGCTTCTCTTCTTCCATCTCCTCTTCTTCCTCCCCCTTCTCCTCCTCAGCCTCTTCCTCTTCCTTTGAGGCAGGTTCTCATGTAGTCCAGGTTTGTTTCCAGCTTGCTATGTAATCAGAGCTGCACTCCCTATCCTCCTGCCTCTACCTCCCAAGTACTGGGATTACAGGTATATTCCACATGTCTGACTAGCCCTACCAGCTCTTGAAGCTGATTTGCATTGCCATTATATGATATGCTTATATCATATCTAACTACAAAATAATTAGATGAATGCTAAGCAAACAGTAGGTGCCTACTCATGACCTACTGTAAACTGAAAGAGAAACAGGATTATACTATGCATTGACTGGCATTTCTTGAGTGTAAAGGAGATTAGCTTATATATACAGTCAAATATCATTTATTGAATGAATGAAGATCTGAATGAGATTGAACATACAAGTATGGCATTTAACACCATCTGCTTGACACTCTAGAGTTTTGCAGTTCTTGCTGCATTGGTCAATGATTTTTAAGGTCCTTTATAGGAGCTGCATTCAGATTTAATTTATTAATCATTCCACTTCTTTACAGAAAATAATTTTTAAGTTTACTTTGAGAATTTGTGCCCCTGAAAACCTATTGTGTATACAACTTTTGTTCTTCAGAGTAATATTCTGAAGAGATTGTTGACATTCCCACTTTACAGATGACAAAACTGAATCCTTGGGAGATTCTCCACTTATGTAAGTCAAGGTGAATGTCAGAGGGGAGAATTAATACCATTTCCTGATGCAGAGTCTTGTACCCTTTTACTATTTCATCCTGTTCCCCAAATCCCAAACTGTCATCTGGAATATTGCCTTCTGATTTGATTTCCTAGAGTTCTAAAACAATGATCAAATCAACTCACTTTCAGAAAGTGAACTAGCAAAATTATGCTGAATTTTCTAGAGCCCCTAACATAATTTTCAGGGATGTGTTCATTCACAGAAAAAAAAAATCAGTCTTCTGAATAATGGAGGTTCTATTATAAAATATAACTTTCCAAGTATGTGTACTATTTTTCATAGATAGGAACATATAAGAGATGCAAGTGTGTGTTCTCAAGTGTGTATGAACATCTATGTTCATATGTCTGTGTCTAGGTGTGCCAATGTGTATATATGTGTGCATTCTTTTGGGTTAGTTTGGGGTCTCTGAGAGCCAGTGAATAAGGACACTAGTAGCACACCATATTTTATATCTTTATATTAACCTGTTTAATTCTCATCTCACTGCTAATAAATTAACTCCTGGAGATTAGGAGGGAACTTCAATCTCCATATCATGTACAACAGACCAGTCTTCCCAACAGCTAGAGGGGAAGTGGGGAGAGGATAGGGAGAAAGAAAGTCAAAGCATTTCCCTGCTTGTGCTGGAGGAACACAGTGGCCCCCAATTGGCCAGGGTGCCAGAGTTCTATTTGCCTTTTGCTAATTATGCTGGAGCTGGCACCGAGCCTGTGTGTGAGAGGAGTAAAAGGAACAAGTTACCATGATTCTGTTTATATTGGATAAAAGCTTTGATGCTCGAGCATAATCTGTATCTCAGCTCTATTTACTTTGCAAATAGAATAAGAGCTTTACTGCTAGTACGGAAGAGCAATGGAAACTGGCAGGAGAGAAGGGATGGAGAAGTAGGAGGAACAGGATTGTTGTGCAGAATAGATAAAATGATGCTTGATCTAGAGCCTAGACTTCTTGTTCTTCCCCTGTCACTATGTCTGTGTGACCTTGTGTAGACCACTTCCCCTCCCTGAGCTTGAGTTTCAGGGTCTGTAAAATTTTTCACGTGAAGCCGGACTTCCACACTATCATCTAACAAGCAGATTTCTGGCCTCACTCAATAGGACATGCTGCTGTTTAAAACACAGTAACTAAAAACTAACTTCTACCAAACATATTAGTAGACTCTTCTCACACAAAAGTTTCTAGGCCAAATTGTACCTTGTTTGGGTTCTGCCCCCTTCCCCAGGCAGCTGAGACAAGGATAGATGGATAAGTTTTATTGAAAATACCCCAACCTGGGGTGGGGTGCATATCAGTGGTAGAGCATTTTCCAAGTATGTGAAAAGCTTTGGAGTTTGATTTCCATTTCAGGGAACAAAAGGCCACAATGATTCCATTGATCTACTAAGCTCACCCATGTTAGAATCTAGATAAACATGAGTTTGAGACATAGCATGGAATTTTGAGGATGAGACCAGGCTCCAGAGACATTTGGCCGGGTGATCCTTATTCTGACTCTGCCTACCGTGCTACAGATCTACTCAGGTGCCTCAACTTCCTCCTCAGCAGAAGGGTTTCGTTCCTGGGAGGCTAAATGAGCCAGTGTCCCCAAAGAACAGAGAATACTACCAGACATGTCCTGAATGACCAATAGTTTATCAGACACTGAGATTAACTTTATTTTTCAATGTAATAGTTAGGAAATTTTCTATCTGTTCACAAATGGTCTTGAGATATTTAGCCAATATTTTCAGGGTAAGATCAAGTGTGGTGTTTTTATTATTATTATTATTATAATAAAACATATTTATCATAAAACACAAGAGCTAACACAGAGGACCATTGAGGGAGTCTTTCTAAACAAATAAATACCTGAAGCCAGCAGGTTCCCATGATTTTGTTTATCTATAAACCTGTCATCTGCTAGTGAGCCACTAAAATCCTGTGAAAAGTTTTGCTGACTTCATACAGTCCCATTCCGTATTCCATATTTTCAGGAGAGGAAGGAGCCCCATTTCATCTGGCCTGTAGGTGTTTTTGCCTTCTGGCTGACTTGTTCTGGTAGGAATGTATTGGACCAGTTTGTACTTCTAAGAATACTGATGCTTCTCTCAATGAAGCCATAGGTCAGGGAGAATAAGCAAAGAGAAAATTCATCAAATATAGCAAGTAGATTCCCAATCCCATTTCATGTAGTGTGAAATAAAAGTAGATACAATTACAAAAGGAAAGGGAGTGTAATGCATGCTCTCTCTGCCTGTTGCTATGACCTATTAGAGTTTCAATAATAAGCACGTTTATTTTAATAGTGTGCTGATCATACTCATCAATGCTATATTTGAGACTCCTAGCAGACAGATTCACAACCTGGTTCATGTGGCCAGACTCATTGTGTGTGCAGTTTGATGGTTCCGGGAAGACTTACTTATGGTATCTACTCCTCTAAAAGAGAGTTTCAAGGGGAGATCAGCCTTCTTTGAAAGCAAGAAATGGGCAAAGAATGGGTATGTGAGTCTCCCTTGTGTAGAGACTCTCTTCTTGACACCACTGCTCTTTATGCAGAGCAAGCTGATAGAGACATTGTACACTGTGATAGGCAAGTAATTAACCTTACAGATAAGGACCACAGTCCTCAAAATGAGAGAAAGAGAAAAGGGAAAGAAGGAAGGCATGTAGTGTCTCTGAGGTTGTTAATCACAGCTTCCAGGGTAGAAACCCTACCTCTTATGAAGTTACCTCTCTGTATTGTTTCCTTGTTGGAAAGGCTACAGGCGTAGTGACTTCTGATCTGATTCTGGAGTTGAGACCTCCATGAAATATACAGAAGGGCTCACAGTGTAGAGGTCTGTGTCTCCTTTGCTTTCAAGGTTACAAAGCTGTCTTGGCCTCCCCCTGGTCATCTCTGCTGCTGGATTGTGTCTTGTGATATATAGATGAAGGCAGGGGCTTCATGTCCTTTGCCTGTGTTCCGTATATAGACACTTACTTTTCTCAGTTGGTTGGTAGTGACATGTAGGGTGGCTCTGTCCTGTGTTGTGTGATAGGATGCTGAGAAATCATCGTTCCTGCTTCAGCCCACTACATATTGATGATAGCCCACATGATTTAATATGTTCCTTGTTCCAGAAAATCTAACAATGACTGAAGAAGAGATTTACCACCAAGGATAGAGTGGTTCTTTCTCTCTCCCTGATACTCTTTCCCAACAGAGAAACAAGACTTTATTTCATGGGAATATTTGATCCAAGAAATTAGTCCTTCACCTCTCATACTCAGACTTGCCTGTTTGCAGAGGTGACTCAGGGTTTTTGGACTGGTAAACTTCATGAGAAGCCAGGGTATTCATTATAGCCTCTTGGTGGGGGAGGCATGTAAGATGGACAGCAATGGAGGTTGGCAGACAATTTTGGGGGAAAGAACTTGTTTTTAATGCTTATAAAAAATGCAGCATCCTGACTGTTCTTCCTCCTGTACTTGAGAGGGGGAGGGAAAAATGAGTTACTTCCTGAAACTTTGGAACCTTGGTGGCAATTTGACAAATGGTGGGCAGGTTCCCTTTTTCCAGCTTTCTGTCCAAATATATTTTTATCACCTGGTTGATAGAAGAAGGCAATGGAAAGGAGTAGCTCACTACCACCATCCTTGCAACTGCTGGGAAGACCCTTTCAAAGAGACATTAGCACAACTTCATGATAGGCACACATGATGAAGGCTGGGCCCAACCTGTGTCCTAAGAATACTGAAGATCTCTTGCTCTTCCTTGCAGGCTCTCTATGAGTCCAGTTGTGTAGGGAGTTACAACAGTTTAATCAGGTTAAAGACTCCTTTCTCAATTCTGAAAACAAACTGAAGAGAATCTCACCCAAAGAGAACAGACCCAGTGGAATAAAAAGCACGCATCTTCTGGGTACCAAAGCAGCATCCCTAGCTAGGATAGAGAATATCATTTTGCTTATAGGATGTTGGTGGACTGAGAGGGGATAGAGAAGCCCTGGATGTTGCCCAAGCTGAGAGTCAGAACAGCTTTGTCTAGTCCAGGGCAGGAGAGCAATTTTTAGAGTTGCTCTTGAGGCAGAGCCTGAGATAGGAGCCTTTGTTCAAATTATTTTTGCAGGATAGCTCTTTAGGAAGAAAAATAAGGGAAGAAGGAGAGGGCAATGGAAAAGCCATGACAAGAATATGACATCCTCCTCAGGAGCTATCAGCAGGCAGCACCCATGGGAGGCAATAGAACTCAAATTAGGAGCATAAATAGGATTAACCTTGGGATCCGCTGTCTGTTTTTGTACCTCTGGAGGAGGTGGTAGAGAAGGTACCTTAGCATTAGGGAGGCTCCTGTTTAATAGTTAAAGACTGTTATACAACTGTGGGTGGGCAGTATCTGGCCATGTACATTAGTAGTGATGGCTGTGGCTACAGGTGGAGAAACCTAGGCAGCCCTAACAGCATCCACTTGATGGGGACTGCAGCACTGTTACAGCAGAGGTTCAAGTCAAAGTCTCTTCTTTGTACTTCAGACAGTTCCAGGAAAGGAGCCAAATGACTCCTTTCTGGAGGGGGAGCTGGTCTGGGAAATGGATGTAGTCATGGCTCTTACCAGGATGGGTCAGGCATACAAGCCTGTGCCACCAGCACACATATAACCCATTGGTTCTCTCAAACTTTTGTCTCTAAAGCCTTCTTTCATATTTGTCATTCAAAACTAGAAACTTACCTAAATACAAACCATGATATTTACAAGTAAATCCCAGTGTATTGCTTACTACTTAAAGGACACAAGCCTTTCCCAGGACAAGGGAAAGCTGGCAATTCCCAGGAGCGACATCTTCACTGCTAGCATTTTCTTAGAGGATTAGTACCCCATGAGTCACATCTCCCTGGAATCATTTATAACAGGAGTAGAACCCTTCTGTGTTTGCTAGTCAGTGCCAATGCCAGGCCTGAATAATGTGCAAAAGGTCATTATGTCTGTTTGGGGTGATTCCATGACATTCCACAGATACTCTCTTTATATATAGCCCTGCTAGATTCAGAGAGACCAGAGTCCTCTTTGATCAGTGACATTTCCTATAAGGACCTCATAGATGACATATCTCTCCTCCTGGTCTCTTTGATTTTTACTTTTAAGATAAATTAATGGTGATAGTGTTGTTAGGACCAGAATGGATAAAGATTTGAAGTTCATTATTCATCTTCACAAATATGCATGTTTCTTTTCTGGGCTTCCTCCTGTCATTCTGTGGTGTCTAGGGTTCCTGGATCATCTTTGCTCCATCCACCCTAATCCAGTGACTGTGCTTTCCATCCACCCATTAGCTGCTTGTCACAAGCCCTGCCTGGGACCTACATGGTTTCCACTTATCCTGTCAAAGCGGCTTTCCCTTAGGTTGCATTCTCTTCAGGTCCTGCTTGCTGTTAATGTGATGATACAGGACAACACATTTGCATTTGAACAAGACCAGTTCCTAAATAAAATGCCTCTGCCCCTGTGTGAGACTTTGTCTTGGTTAACATTCCAGAAATGAGGCTGTGGAAAGGAGATATGCAAAGCAGCTGCTGGGCAAATGTAAATAGGAGAAACACCTGCAAACACCAACCTAGGTAGGGTGAACTATTGCTTAGGGAAGGAAAAGAAGAAACAAAATTGTGTAGGTGGAAGGCTGAGAGGTGGGAAGTGAACCCACTGTACAGAGGGAAATGTCTACCATAAGAACCTGAAGGAAACAAGCTGAAAATGGGACAATGCACTGGAGAAAGCTGACTAGAGGGGCCAGAGAAATATTTGCGGTTTTAGACAAAAGAAATGTAAAGAAGAAACAATGGCTTTGGGATCACAGAAGAGTGATGGAGGTGTGGTCCAGCACATAGCAGCTGTGTTTAGTATTTTCCCTCTCTGTGGCTCTGTTTGATTATCTTGCATGTTATGGGATATTAGTGGGGGGTTTGGAGGAAGTTGGACAAGCTGGTCCACACAGAACCCTGAGAACAATGGGTGCTGAGAAGCACAGCTTTGTCTTCATATAATCCCTATTCAAATTCAAGAGTCACATTTAGGTTAAATGAGGGGTGGTGGTGGTGGTGGTGGTGGAAATGGAAGACAGGTTAGGTGTGTGAACAATAAGGAAAAATATTAGAGTTTCATACCAAATCAAATCATATCCTGGCAAAGTTTCATAGTACCAGAGTGTTGAGGAGAAGATAACATGTGCCCGAGTTTGGGATTGTTTCTGGAAATTGCCATTTAGGTCTTTCTCCATAAGTAACCTGTTAAGAAAGATTGCAGGAGAAGTAGGGTACAGGCAAGGTCAGAAAACTATTCATTGGCAAAACCGAAGGCCAAGGCTGAGAAAAGCAGGGCAGTTTCTAGAGATGGCTGAAGTCTGTGAATGCTGGAGTTTCAAATTTCCAGTCTGTGATCAGCTGCAGAGTGGTCTCAGTACCTCCAGGTGCCTAAATCTGGGTCTCAGTGTGTTCATTAGCAACATAGGGACAGTGGATATCCTGATCTCTTCATAATGATGTGAAGGATAAGTGAAGCAATACATACACCACTAATGATAGACACACTGCTAAATTCTGAAAGTTCCAGGAATTCTAGGTGTTGACGTCATCTGTAGTACCTTGCATGTTCATGAGTCCCTATGCGGTGCTTCTTGCTCTTCTGCACATATTATGTATGGTGCCAGGGATGCTGGAGAGATGAAATGCACCGTAAGAAGAAAGAGTAAAATTTAGTGAGGTCCATAGGGGCTTGAAGGAAAGAGCAGAGAGGTATGAGAAAGAACAGTGTGGAAAATCATTCTGTTGAAGTACATAGGAACAGAGATGTGATGAGTAAGGAGTCACCCAGGCTGTTTGGGCAAAGAAAAATGGAACGCACAGTGACTGAGGCAGGGAAGACCTTGGCATGTTGGAGACTAGAAAAGAACAGCTTGCCTGGAGACAGTGAAGGAGGAACCAAGGCAAAAAGTGCTGGTGAGGCAGATAGAGACTTGATCATCTCCAGTCACAAGGTACTGTTAAAGGCTTTAGATTTCTTTGTTTCTTTGTTTCTTTTCTTTTTTTTTCTTTTTCTTTTTTCGAGACATGGTTTCTCTGTGTAGTTTTGGTGCCTGTCCTGGATCTCACTCTGTAGACCAGGCTGGCCTCGAACTCACAGAGATTCACCTGGCTATGCCTCCCAAGTTCTGGGATTAAAGGTGTGCACCACCACCGAGAACAGTGGGATGCTGATGAAAGGATAATGGCAAAACAAATTGCCCTCTGTTAGGTTTATTTACCTGGTTCCAGAAGGATCAGCCAGCTAAAGTGTTACAGAAGGGAGGAGGCAGCAGGGGCTGCTCCCCTGACTCCCCAACACTCTTGGCTTCAGACTCTGGACACCACAGACTGACAGCTGATGGGAGCTTCCTGTACAGGTTTGGATGCAGATGGTTGCCTGTGGCAGGTAGCAGAGTGAAGACACAGAGCGAGAAGCAGGTGGACTTGTTTAGGGTTGAGATGTCCTCCTATCCCAGGGAATCTCTTAGATCCACAGAGGTAAAAACATGTCCAGGGCAGCCAGCAATTTTTTTGAAGGATTGTTTCCTAGCAAGAGGCATGCAAGCATTTAATAGCAGAGGCAAACAGCCACGAGCCATAGTTTTATACATATCATTTTGTTTAATCTTCACATGATCTTACAAATTTTTTTATAATGAAGCCCATTTTATGGATGAGAAAATTAAGGCTCAGCACAACTAAATAGCTTACTGAGGGGAAATGTCTCATTTGTTGTGGAACTGGTTGTGAGTCTCTTTGCCCTCCAGCATCCCAGGTGATGAGTCCCTGAGATTAAATTATCCTAAGTTATTGTATGCTTGAACCCAGGCTGTTTTAAAAGCAAATAAGAAAATTGGGTGAAATCAACTTTAAGCACTATCATCTGTCTATCTATCTATCTATCTATCTATCTATCTATCTATCTATCTATCTTCATCATCATCATCATCTCTCTACCATCTACCTATCCCATTTATTATGTGTGTCTGAGCTTTCATTCACATATACCACAGCTCACATGTGACAATCAGAGAACAACTCATGGGAACTGATCTCTCCTTGGTGGGCATCAAACTCAGTTTGTTAGCCTTGGCAGTAGGTGCCTTTACCCTTTGAGCCATCTTACTGATCCTGATCATATATCTTATTTAACCCTTATTTCCAAAATACCATTTCAGTATATAGTCAATATAAAATTGTCAATTAAGAATTTTATATACCTTTTATTAAAAATTCTGGTCAAGTCCAGAGCATTTTTATATACTTACAATGTTTTTAAATTTGGTTTAATCCTATTCAGATACTGAGTTGGCATATGCGGCTGATGGCTACTGAATTGTAGAAAGCAGATTTAACTGAAACCTGTCTAAAGTAGTAGTATTGACTTTCACAAGTTGTGAAAATTGAGAAAAAATATATATAAAATAGCTAGTTCTGTGCTTGGCAGCTGCCAGACCCTTTGTAAATTCTCTCTTGGATTCTTGCCCTTAAGTCCCTAGATGTGGAAAATAGCTACTTATGAATCTGGTCTTTCTATTATCCATATTATATTCAGGAAACTTAGTACACTTATTTCCATATTGCTTTGTTGTGCTTTGTATAGTTGAAGGACTGAATATTTTCTTATGTAATTATGTCTTTTTGAGCATAATCCAGAAGTTTTTCTTTTTCCCTCATGAGTCTAAAAATGGAGGCCTAAAGTACTCTCAGTGGGAGGTGGTAAGGTGATTCCAGGGGCATAAAGGGACAATTAGTTTAATCATAGAGCATCCACCAATGAGGTCAGCAGAAGGTAGCTTTCCTATTCTTTGTACATCAAGGACAGGGAAAACTGCTTATATGGGTGGTACCATTAGGAGAACTACACATGGGCAACTGATTTCTTTGGGGAAGAGTGGAAGACATAATGAATAGGTGAAAGCAACCTCCTTCATTATGTGATCAGTGTTTTCAGAATATGATGGCACAGGTTGTAACCGTGAATGGTAATATTTTCCATGTTCTTTTTATTTAAGCTTTTCTGGACATTACTGTTCAACACACATTCACTATTTCCCTCTCTCCATCTACCCACTTCTCCCTCCTTCCTTTCTTCTTTCCTGTTTTGGAGCCCCCTCCTCTTCATTATAAGTTGACTTCATGTATCTGGCCATTGGCCTTGAGTTCCAGTTTGCATTAGCTGGCTGGGCTGACTTCCAGAGCATTACCCAGTGCCCATGAATTATTGCAGGAGCATTACTGCTGTCAGCACATTCCACTCCATACAACTTCCTGTTATTATTATTTTTTTTTTGTTGGACAACACTGAAATTTTAAACAGCTCAATCTTGCTTAAGTAATGTGAATTTGGTGGCTCTAGAAACGAGTTTCTGTCTCATCAGTGAGAATCTGCCTACTGAGATAGAAGGGCTCAGATGCAGAGGAAGACAGTGGGTCTAGTACAAATGGAGCCTTGAGATAGCTTTGATTTGTGTTCCCCAAGCAGATTTCACCCACTTCCCAGCATCACTCCTTTCTTTATTGTCAATGGCAGGATGAAGCTTCTGAAAGTCTAGGTAATGTAGCAGAGGATGCTGGGGATGAGTCACCATGGCCCCAGCAGTGTCTCAGGACACTGTTAAGGTTTCTTACCAGAGAATCGAGAGCCACATGTTATTGCTGTTTTCCCTAATATGATTTATATGGACCCTATGTGTGTCCCTGTGATTTATACGGACCTATGCTGTGACAGAGAATATAGAGTAAGTCTGGAACCTCACAGATAAAATTAGTTTTGTTTCTTTTAAAACTCTGTCACAAAATGTATCTTTAGTCACTCTGGAACATTGTGTGTGTGTCAGGGGGCAGGCAGTTAGGGTTGTATAGTGGTAGAATGGGAAGTCAGGTGCTGGTGCCTAAGGAGAGGTCAGTCAAAATTAGGGTATGTTGATAAAAGAGCTGAGTGTACTAATGGCCAAGTCCAGCCACATGGCTAAGAACTTGGACACAGAGGGTAAAGGAGGCAGAAACATTTAAATCCTGAATAACAGACTTAACTGCAACTCAAAGAACAAAACAGGAAGAAAAACAAGAGGTAAGGATGTGTGGTAGCAATAATAAAGCTTGGTCAGGTTGCTGAGGCAATCTTGGGTTTCTATTCTATTCCTGTGTGGGCAGGAGCAGGATGGTGGTCAAGGATGTGTGAGAAGAGGCAGTGAGAAGAACTGCCTCAGGCTGAATGAGGAGGCAAGGGAAAAATGGGCTTTCATTCTGCTGCTACCACCCAGCAGACTGTAGGCTTTAACAAACTCTGGAAACTGTGTCTGTCTTTGTTTCTCCTCAGCATTACACATGGTTAGTATCTTATCATGGTGAACTTAGGCTATCACACACTGCAGTGACAGGAGAGTGCTGGATGATTTCATGACTACAAACTTTATCTAGCTGTCAGTCACTCACTTACTCCTCCCTTTTCAGGTAGTTTATTTAGAGAGGGCTCCCATTTTAGTTACTTGGTTCATGTTCAGGGACATAGGGAGGTCTTTTGGCTTATGTTGGATTGGAAGTAGAATTTACTCTGCGTGATCTTGGGTCAAAAGTTCAGCTATATAGATTCCTGTCTTCTTCTGACGCTCTTCTAGGTGAATCTTCAATACTGTGACCTACGACTCATCTCTGGGGACTTGTGAAAATCTCCACTCTGTAAACTGTCTCTCTGTATCCAACATGGGCTTGATCCATAGGGCAGGCTTCTGCCTAAGGTAAGGCTTCCTTGAGGTCAGCCTCACTTTTACCAAGGGCCTGTCATTAGGATAAAAGCCCTTTTGAACTTGAACTAAATTTATTCTGGCAGCTTTGATGTGGGACACTGGGACATGAGGCAAAGAGAGTGGAGGTAGAGACTCCTTTTTACTGGTCCCAAGTCCAAGACAAACCTTACCAATGACTATTTTTGATGGTTGTTATAATTCCAACTGCAGGTGTTTTTGCCTTCTATTAAAAGCTCTATGGCAGCTGAAGAGATAGCTCAGAGGTTAACAATGTTTGTTGTTTATGTAGAGGACTAAAGTTTAGTTCTTAGAACCCATGCATGTTGGGTTGCTCACAACCTCCTGTAACTCTACTTCTAGGAAATCTGACACCTTTAGGCATCTGTGGGCATATACACACATGTGCAAACATACACACAGACACACAAACTCACAGAGAAACACACACAAAAATAATAAAATAAAAAAATTAAAAACCCTCTATAATATCATATGCCACAGTATCTGGTTGCTGCTTTGGCAAATTAAAACACTTTATCTACTTACCTGGAAAACAGAACTTGATATAAAACTGTGGCAAATGCCATAATTTGTATATTTGGAAAGGGACTCTTGAATAAACTGAATTAAGACCAAGACAGAAAAGGAACTGAGGTGTGCAGAAAGAAAAACAAAGACAAGGCAGTGAAAACATGGTCAGTCTGGCTGTTGCAACAGTAGCAAACATGTGCCAACCTTGATCCTAGAAAAAAATGAGTGCATTCTCGTGAAAGAATTCACACTTCTGGAACACTAACTGTAAACCAGGTTATTTTCTATTCTATGTGAATATGAACTAGTTTGTTCTCCGTGATGATGCTATAAGCAGATCTGCTTGATGCCAGAGGTGAGGGAAAGACAGATGTACTTGAAGGTAGTTAAGGCAATGATCCCAAAGAGTTCACCATAGGAATGTGTTTACTAAACTGTTTCATTATGTTGACATTCAGTTCACAAAATGTTTTTGGATATTAGCTATGCCTTGCATGTTTGTCACTGGTCACAAAGCTATGAAGGGACATAGAACCTGCCAAGTCCTCTGCACTTTTCACCATAGGCTTTTCCATGCAAGTGCTCACGAATTAGGTTCTGCCTGAAAGTGGATATTGGTTGGATATAGACAGGTTGAGAATGTTCCACAGGTGATTCTGAGCCATGAACTTTCCATCTGAATCTAGAGGTAGGACAATGAAGGCAGAATAGAATTATCAATTTTCCTTTTAGGGGAAATATGGACATTCTTCCTATTTTGCAGCCTCTCTGAATCTTGGCAGATTTCTTTTGCATGTATGTATGCATGTACATGCTTGTGAGATAGCAGAATGGATATGTGCTCACAGGACCATACTATGAATGAAGACATAAAGAGAGAACCTGCCAGAAGAACCCAGCTCCCAATTAGGACTTCAGAAGGTAAGAGCAATGACATCTATCTTGGTCAGTGCTGGGGCCTAAAAAGCTTAGAGAGAGGTCTCCAGGTCTCCCATAGTATCTATGACATAAGGGGGTCCTGAAACAGCTGTATGCACTTTGAAGGATTGGCCAAAGGTGGGTTAAGTGTGAGCTGGAGACAGATTACACTGTGACAAATTCCAAGGCCCAGATATAACTTACCTCCCAGGACTTTTTCACCTTCATTAGATAAGAAAATGAAGGAAGATTTTCTGTCCTTTTTTGAGTGTTTTTCTGACTTTCTTGTGTTTATCTTATTGCATTTCTGTTTAAGTAAATAGATACAGCATGGAATGACTCAGGGAGTATAAATCAGGCTTGTGGGAGTTGATGGAATATCACTGAGTAGTTCTGCTAATTCAGGATTCATGTCCTAAAAAACACACACATATTGATATACACAAACCCCTCAAACATTACCTGTATGAAGTTATATGGCATTTCTAACATTTAACAAATGTAATCCTCCCCATGAAGCTGTTCTATGCAATAGATGATAAAAAAAAATGCTTTAAAAAGCATCACCAACATATTCTTGACAGATGACACTGGAATGAGCTACTCCTGGAGCCCATTCATCCTAACAGGTAGTGTAATGCAGAGTGCTTTGGTCTCAGCAAGTTCACATATTAGCAGGGAAACGTTCCCGACTGCAGATGGAGGTGTGTGTGTGTGTGTGTGTGTGTGTGTGTGTGTGTGTATGTATGTATGTATGTATGGCAGAGTTTCACAGGATGATATCCAGAAGACTAATGATGAAGACTTCATATCTGTTTGAATCCTCCAAAAAGTTTGGTAGATAAATCCAGCCACTCATTGAGCCAATGTTTTCATCCATCACTTTACACACAAGGAAACAGATGGGGTAAGAGCCAGGGTTCTACTTTTATCAGGTTTATAGGTTCTTTTATGGCTTGGTAAATTTGAGTTAATAAATCCTTCCAGTATTTCAGAGAATACTATGCTTAGGGCTTTGCTTTTCTGTCTGGCCAATGAATATTTGTTTGTTTGTTGCTTGGTTTTCAATGTTGTGGATCAGACTCAGGGCCATATACATATTGAGCAAATGCTTGACTGCTGAGTTACATTCCTGGCCCTTGATTTATTTTTAGACAAGGTCTCTCTCAAAGGTAGTCTGATATTAAGTTCACTATGCTGCCTCTGCCTCCTGAGTACTGGAATTGTATGTGTGGGCCACCATTATGGGAGTAAATATATTTAATAAATGAAGATTTCTCAGTTACTTATGTCTCAAGTTAGTATATTTTATACAATTTTGTGCAGCCTTGATTGACATTATCCTATGAATGCATGAGCTAGACTAATCTACAAGTGCTGTCCTTGTTTCACAAAAGAGAACAATGGAAAATGATAAAAACCATAGATGTTGGTCTCTGTGCTTATTCTCAGAAGATAATAATGTTATTAAGCTGATAGTGATCACATAAGAATGAGTGCCTAAAAGCTGGTCAAACCATCCCTTCAGTTTCTTCCTTGACATTTTTACTGACTGGCAGACTATGGGTAAGGATAGCATAGACACAGAGTGATGTAGTGAGTTTAATGGCTAACTAAGGACTGGAAGTACAGGGTGTGTGTGTATGTTTTACAGAGGCTAGGATGATGATGCTCAGGGAGTCTATCTTGAAGATGATATTAATGGGACAGACATATCTACCAACTTCTAGAGCTCTTTTCCTGCCATATTCCATGTGTTTCTCATCGGCTTGAATGGAATATCAGTCATGTGCTGATTAGATCTGTGATGACACAAGGCAGAGGTCAACTAAGTGACAAGCAATATGAACAAGTTTCAAAAGATCTGATATTCAGGAAGATGGGTTGATATTAACAAGATTAATATGAGAAGGATAAAAGTTAAGTCTTGACTTTACATTTGAAAGACAGCTTGATTTCACAAATAGAGGATAGGAGAGTCCTGGGCTGAGTGTAGACTTTGTAAGAGATGACTGCATTTTGGTTGACCATACACTTTACCAGGCCACTGTGGCAGACAAAAAGGTTTTGCATATCACACACAGTACTACCTATCTTTAATCTATCATCTATTATTTATGTCATCTATAAATTATATATCAATCTATATGACTATCAATCATCTATCTTTATCAGTTCATCATGTATATGTATCTACATTTATCTATCATCTGTTCATCAAATTATCTACTTACTGTCATATATCTCTATAATTAATCATCAACCATTTACCTATCCATCAACCATATATATGTATATAACTACTTACATACTATCAATCTCTATAATCAATAAATAATCATTTGTCTATCAATCATAAATATATATAAAACTGTCTATCATCTATCATCTCTATAATCAATCATATATAAATCATATATAAAATCTATCATCTATATTCTACACATATATATTACATCTGCATGGAGAGCAAATCACCCTCCTGTATACCAGGTAGAAGTCTTTAAGAATGCTGAAGTCAGTTCTGGGCTCCTTGCTCTGGAGTAACACTAACAAAGAGAAAACGGATACTATTGTAAAGTGTGCCTGGACATCCCTTCAACCAAATGCCGCTGGGGAAGTGCATTCAGGACAGCACATTTGTGGGGTAATGACAATTAGCATCTGATATTTAAAAGTCTTCTGAAGAAGATGAATTAGATGGTTCTGTTGTTCTATAGTACAGAGATGGTGGGGTGATAAATGATGTGACAGAAATATATGTTGAATTATGTAAAAAAGATTTAAAAAATAGTTAAATGTATCTGGACATGAACATGCTAACTCCTGTATTGGGCAGCTTTGATCATTGCTAGCTCTGACAGTAGAAGCTGTACAAACACTGGAGGATTGGTGTTGCTGCTGAGAGGGTTCTGGGTAACATGGCAATGGACCAAAGGATCTTTGTGGCTACTTCAAATTCAGAAAGGTGATGGGTAAATGAATAATAGAGGAGATATAGATGATAGGTGAATATAGGTATTAATATGTGATAGAGGAGAAATAACAAATAAATGGATGATAGATTGATAGATGATAGATATATTGTATGTAGAAGAAAGATGATGGATATATGAATGATAGTGATGGAAGATAGCTGATAGATGGTTGATAAAGGATAAATATATAGATTATAAATAAGTGATAGATGATAGATGAATGATAGAGGAATAGAGAATAGATAACATGAACAGTAGAGGATAAATGATAGATTATAAATGAATGAATGAAGATAGAGGATAGGTAGATGATAGATGAGATGGTAGATATGGATAAATAATGATAGATAAGCAGGTAGGCAGACAGATAGACAGACACATACACAGATACATTGTGTACAAACAACATGCTTCCAACTTAGTGAGACTGGGCCTGCACAGACTGACTTTCTACCTAAGTGGGTTGTAGCCATTATTATGGTGTGGATATAGTAGCCACTGTTCCTCCCTCCACCCATCCCCTTGAAGGAGCAGATAGAAAGAAGAAAAATAAATGTCTTTAAGCAGAATCTGTTTCTTTCAGCATCTCAGCTCTAAGACTTACAGAAAGCAACTACCCCTCCAGACAGCCCAGATGCCAGAAAAGATTTCTGAACTTCAAATGAAAAGGCAAGCGGCCACTCCTTTGAAGTACATGAATCAAAGCTCTAATAAGAGCTAATAAAATTGTTATGTTGGGTTCACATCTCCAGAGAACATCAAGTCAAAGCTCCCCTTGGGATAAAAAACTGTGACATAACTAGTCTTAGGAGTTTTATTTTTTCAGAATGAATCCTTAATTAAAAGACAAAAAATTATTTTGCAGTAATTGAAGAATACTAATTAAATCTCAATGAATGTTTTCAGATTTTATTTGTAGTCATGAAGATATGCTGTAGTGGCTAAAACTTGAACAGGAGATAGATTCCCCCTGGCAAGTTACCTGGCAGAGGGAGTATGTCTCCAGCTCCCAATGTCTTTGTCCAAAGCTTCCAGCAATGGTAACAGTGGGTAATTTCATCTGTGAAGCCTTAAAATTCCCAAAGTGTTCTGACACAAGAAGAGACAGATTCTACAAGCTCCTGAATGTGCTGGCTTCTAGTCTGTGAAACAAAGGCTAGGATGTATGTGAGGAGTCAAGGGTGGAACATTGAGGCTGTGTGCCCAGAATCAGTGATAGCCATGCTGGTTTCTGACACATTGGCAGGGGGAGTTCTGTTAAAGGAAAAGGGACATGGGTGAATTACTGGTGTCTGTGCCAAGTGTCATGCCAAAAAGTGGGTTTATTTACCCACAATTCCCAGCTGAAGAACCCAAAGTAAAATCACAGCTAACATTCACTCTAAGTTATACCAATTAAATGGCAGTGCTGAGATTTGATTCTAGTGTGGTGGGTCCTCACTGTACTGCACAGCCTGTTAGGGAGGGTATCTGTTTTCAGTTCAGGAAGGAGTGGCCAGCAGGCCTCCTTCCAGCTGGGGGCTTATGCATTCACCTGTGAAAATGTCTTGAATACTAAGATTCCATCTGCCATTCATGGTTCTTCAAGGAGGAGTAGTGATGTGCAACCAGGCAAAGTGGGGGTTAAAGCCAGCAGAATGTTAGAGAGGAGCTGTTCACAGGGAAAATAGGAACACTCTCTTACAGATCAGAGTGTGAGTGGAGCTTAGGGCAGAAGATCAGTGTCCAGGATCATACAAGAAGGAACAATCAGTGTCTAAAAGCATCAGGATAGTCGGGCAGTGGTGGTGCACACCTTTAATCCTAGTACTCAGGGAGGCAGAGGCAGGTAGATCCCAATGAGTTTGAGGCCAGCTGGTCTACAGAGTGAGATCCAGGACAACCAGGGCTACAAAGAGAAACCCTGTCTTGAAACAAACAAACAAACAAACAAACAAACAAACAAGCATCAGGAGAAATGAAGACAGGAGGGCTCCTTTCTGGTCTTAACACTCAGCAGAACTCTTGGTGATACAAACACCTCTGATGTATGCTATTTATGGGTTTAAAGTTAAAAAAGAATTTAATCTTTTTTGTGTCCCTTAGATAAAATGGAAATACAGGTTCTGCCCGGTTAGCATGGTCTCATAGTTCAAACTGAGGGAGGAAGGGCTTCAGTGACTAAATCTCAGGGAGCTGGCATACTCACCTCCACCTCCTGGTAGTTGGCCAGGTTACAGCTATCATCTGAGCCAGAGAAGCATCTAGCCTTGGAGATTTTCTTTCTCAATCTCCTCAGTTGCTGCTGTCACTGTTGGTTTAGGACCAAACGGTCAGGAACCAGGTACCACCAGTCAGATCTTGGGGAAGGAGGCTGCATTCCAAGGTCTTACTATCACGGTAGTCAGGAAGGTTGTCTGCCTGCCCAAAGTATACTGTGGAAAACTAGCTCTTATTGTTCTGCTCACAGCAAAAGGGAAGTAGCTGTCAGACCTCTTCTTCACGCCAACCCTTTGAGGTGTTTACATTTTCTCAGTGCTTACAGGGTCATCTGGCAGCAGGAACAACACAGTTCTTGACAGACTAGAACAGCCCTGAGCTATACTATAAGCCACACTTGTGCCACTCTGAATGATGAATTGGAATGACCAGTGTAACAGCCACTGCCAGCACTGGTGGAAATAATGATGGAAGTAAGGAATCTTGAAGAAGTCTTCATGTTGAGTCAAGGTTTTTGTGTATCTGCCTCTTTGGGGGTTCCATGCTCTCCCCGAAGACTGGTAGCACAGGCAGCTGTGATCATCTGTCCTCTGGCCATGCTTTGTGATAAGCTGCCTGAGCTTGCCTGCTGGTCAAAGTGGAGTGTTCACAGACTAATCTTGGGAAAGAGTGCTTGATGTGTGCTTCTGCATGAAGAATCCCAGGCATGTTCATTAGCTGTCAGATGGCTGTGAGCAAAGGGCCATCTGCCACACGGAGCCATCTTGTCCTTATTAGTGGAGTTTGGAGCTGTGGTGCAGCCCTGCTTTCCAAGCCTTGGGGAAAATACAGGAAGGCCCTCATCAGTCTTCTGCCACTCACCTCACAGTACCAGGTTGCTGGGGGCTCCTCCCTTCGACTCCATTAAAACTATGTATCTTCCCCACAGGCTTCAGTAAGACCACACCTGCTGGTTCTCAGCCATTGGCATGTATATTCTGTAAACATGATTGGTTCTGCCAAAAGAAGTGTCTTTCTGAAACTCGTGGTCCTTTAGGGTAAAGAATAGCATGCAGGCCCAGGCCCACTGCAAAGCTGAAAAAGCACATGAGTCACAAGTATGCCCTGCATCTGGGGCTACCTCTCTACACTCTTTGACCCTAGTAATAGGGCTGAGAACTACCCTGCACACAACATCTTACCTTCTTGTTTGTTTGCTTCATTTGGTTTTGTTTTGGGGACAGAGTCTGTCTAGGTAGCCCAGGCTAGCCTTGTACTTATAGCAATTCTACTGTTTTAGTCTCTGAAGTGCTGGCCTGCACCACCATGCCAGGCAAAGCAGCTTGCATCTGATACCTTGAATATTTAAGCCCTAATCCCAAACAGCAACTAAAATTAAAACACTCGTGGCTCGAGAGGGTTAGACACAGGATTCTAGAGCAGACTTGGGTAGTTGGCAATCAAGTTGTCTAACCCTTTATGACTCAGTTTCTTTTCCTATAACTCTGAGGGTGTTGGATGCATTCATTAAGTTTTTCATGTTTTCAACATATGTTAATTTAATATATAGTTCACATCCACCAAAAAGAATCTACAGGGTTTTGTAGCAAGCACAAAGGAAATGAAAAACAAGTTTGTAGAACATCCTCCTGAACAGTCTTTCTATTCAGACTGTGGAAAAAACTGACAGCACTGAAGTCATCAGGATGCTTGTTAGAAATTCCAAGTCTTGGGTCCCACTTCAGGCCACCAATCAGAAACTGCATCTTAACAAGATCCCCTGGGTGACTTGGGCTCCCCCATGAAGGACTGAGAAGCACCAATTCCACAGGTGGTGTTTCTTCCTCAATTTTTACATACAATATCTCTGGCAAGCATCCTTTCCCTCCAGGAGCCCACTTCAGGGATGAGAGGAAGATTTTTACTCTGACTCCACAAAGTGCTGAGTGCCTTTGTAGAGGCAGGAACAGGATGCTATGGAAAGTTAGAGCACTCAACTGTGTAGTGTACCATTCAGTCAAGAAATGCTTGGATATTTACTATATGCCTGGAACTCTCCTACAGGCTGGTGAAACACAAATCTAAAAGAAAAGTATTAACAATTTTAAATTTTGTTTATTTATTTACTTATTCTCTCTCTCTCTCTCTCTCTCTCTCTCTCTCTCTCTCTCTCTCTCTCTCTCTGTGTGTGTGTGTGTGTGTGTGTGTGTGTGTAAGTGTATGCCTGTTACAGTATGAATGTGGAAGTCAGAGAACAAATATTGGGATCCAAATCTCTCTCCTTCCACCATGTGGGCCCCAGATCAAAGTTGTGAGACTGGATGGCAGGCACCTTTGCCCACTGAACATTCCTGTTGTCACAGGGAAATATTTTTATGGAGTGTACTGTCTACTGTTTAATGTGGAAGATAGGTAATGAATAACTTTTTTGTTTGCTTTTGTTTTTGAGACAGGTTTTGTGTATCCCAGGCTGGTCTGAAACTTGCTATTTACCAAAGGATGTTTTTGAACTTGTGATTCCCCCTTCTTTGACCTTCTGTAGTACTGGGACTATAGGCAGGATCCACTATGCATAATTTTATGCAACACTGGAGTTTGAATTCAGGCCTTGGCATGCTATGCGAGCACTCTACCAACTGAATTATATCCATAACACATGAATAATTTCAGGTGTTGATGAGCACTGTGAAAAGGATAAGCAGAGCTGATGGTGGCTGGGAGCTATGTTTGGTGGTTTGTCCCTTGGAGAGCTGAGATCTACATGATCAGGACATGGTTCTTGGAAAGCTTGGGCTTTGGGGCTTTGGAGACAGGGGCAAAAGGGAAGGAGGACAGAAAGGCTCTATGGAGTGGATAAGTGACTTCTTGATGGAGCAGGCACTCAGGTGAATTTTGTGACAAAGGAAGTTTTATGTGCTAGCAGAAGCCATTTTACACTGGGGTGTGCCCAAACAGTGTAATTGCAGCAAACTGTACTGATTATGTGTAGATCAACTACATTTGTCTCTATAATGTTAGGCTACAGAGAATAAGGCTGGAAAAAGGCCCTAAAAAAGCTGCCAGTGAATGAAAGAGGTAATATGGACAAAGGCAGCAGATGAACACAAAGAAGGATGGAAAGATTTAGGGTTTATTTTTATAGTAGAATTTATTAAAACAACAACAAAAACCCTAATCTCCATCCCAGGCTCCATCAAAATCCTAGGAGTATTTTAAAAGGGATGATGAAATAAGCTTTGAAGATAACCAGGAATCCAATAGATATTCAAAACTCCAGGAGTAGAAGCCCCAAGGCATATGTTTTGGATGAACAAGGCCATGGTGTTCAGAAAGAACCAACAACAATGTCAGCATAACAGAAGAATATATTATGTGCACTTCTCTTCTAGTGCGATTCTTTTAATTCACAGTGCCAGACTTTGAATGGGTGGTAACATTCTTATTTCTGAGCAGGACTCTCCAAATCCTTCTACTGCATCCATATTACAAATGTTTGGTCTCTTGGGAAGGCTACTCCTTTTCTTTTTAGTAGATCAGATATCAGTCTTGGCTGTGCTCATGTATGTCTACTTCCAGAGAAGACTCTCTTGGTCTTCTGAGCTCTTAAGTTTTCAGCTCCTAGCTCCAGAGCTTTCCCATTTCAATCAATCCAAGCAGAAAAATGAATGTGAAAATCACTAGCTCAGCAATCTGGCAGCTGAGGATGGTCCCATTATGTCAATCACCATCAGCAGCTCACTGTAACTGGCGTCTGTCATCGTCTTGAAGATTAATTGTTGGGATCTGTTGTCTGTATTAATAGATCATTTACTTAGATTGATCTTTCACCCATTGATCTGCATGTGCTTGTGGCCAGGTAGCTATCATTCTTGTGATCTTCCTGAGGCCAAGCTTATTCTAAAAACCTCTCTGTGATTTCTTCATAAGCATGGCAGGCCCCATACAGACTCCAGATCTATAAAACTGCAGTCAATTTCATTCTGTCTCTAGACTACCATGGCATTCTGTTGTTTCCCACCGTCCTACCATCTCGTTTCTATTATCCTAAGTTCCAAACCTGCAATTAAACGGTATCATGAGGCTGTGATTGGAGTCCTAAGTGGAATAGATATAGCCCCTTGGAAGTATAAGCTTCTTTCTTATCTTTGTACCTTCCTTGTGTCAGTTGCCATCACTGGACCAGATAGTCAAGGTTACTTTAACCATTTAATTTACTGATTCTTAGCCACCTGTTCTGGGTGTTTCCTCAAATCACAGAGTCTTAATAAACACTACCTCAGAATGTGGCTATATTTGTGTTTAGGGCAATAAAAGTGCCAAGTAAAGTAAAGTAGTAATATGAGTAGGTCTTAATATAAGATGGCAGGTGGTCCTTAGAAGTAAAGGAACTTCAGGTGACAGGTATGTATAGAGGAGGGTATTAGAAGAAGACAATCTTCCACCTTGGATGGAACCAACTCTGCCAATGCCTTGGCCTTGGCCTTTCAGCTTCCAATACTGAAAAAATAAATTGATGCTATCTATTTGGGCAACTCAGCTTGTGGCAGTTAATGGCAGTTTGAGCTGACAGTAATCCTCCTTCAGATATCACCATAAATGCACGTTTGCCAAGAGGAATTATCCAATGTTTACATTATCCTGGGCTGCCCTGCTATATGCTCCCACTTTTGTGTCTCAGTGATGCTCCAGTAGCTATCACATGGCATCATAGTTTCTTATTGAATTACTTTGTAAAAGTCTACCAGCTTCGTAGCCATGGATGTCTGCCATGTTCACTGCTTTATTTGATATGGGAAATAAAAACAGATAAACCTCTAAATCACAGTAATGACAAAATCAGGGAGTACTCTCATTCCTATCACAATCCAATGTGGGTTCAGGATTTAAGGTCTTAACTCAGTATCTACTTCTTGCTCTGGTTCTCTGAAGGGTTCTCAGTGTAGCTGTGGGTCTGTAAAGAGAAAATGGTCTCTTTGGAGAGTTTTCTCGAAACCAGATGAGACAATAGAGCTCTTTATTTCTAACACTCTTGTTCACTGGCTACAATCCAAGACCAAGTCGTGTGGTCTCATCTAACTGCAAGAAAAGATTGTAGATGTAGTCAACTGTGTCACCAGGAAGCAAAGAAAACAGATATTGGTAAACATTAGCACTTTAAAGTGCAACCACTAATCTCTAGCCCTAGTCACAATGGCTGGCTCATAGTAGATGCTTGATAAATATTTCAATCAATAAACTCTACACAGATAACTCACTTAGCCATAGGTAGAACTAGGATGGCCGCAAATTGTCATTGCTTCTTCTCTATCAAGGGGCATCTCATTAAACGATGTTACCCTTATTTGTGCACATTTGGAAGTCCCAATCTTCTAATTTCAAAAATCTTTCAAGAAACAATCCCAACCAAGGACGTTATTTCACTTCCATTGCCTGAATACAAACAGGGAGCTCAGGTGTGTGATTGTTACTTTTCTCTGATCTAGATTCCAGGTTCCTGATCAATACATGAACCATCTGGGCCTTCTAGTCTAGAACTTGGGACCTGGAACATCTTCATCTTCTCTCCCAATCTACAGTTACTGAGCTTTTATTCTATGCTGTGTCAAGTGCTTCACATCCATGAACTTATTCTATTGTACTAAGGAGTAGCAACATTTACAGTCATTTTACATCTTGAAACCTGGTGCTTGAGACAGTGTGAGACAACTTGTTGGTTGTAGAACTAGCAAGTAGTCAAAGCAGTGGGTCAAGGTAGAGACTTCAGAGCCCATCCTTCTACTCTACGCTGCCACTCCTGTGTCTGCTCTTTAGATGAAATGCACATTGACTGTGGGCTTCAGAGCTTCAGAGCTGGGTTGGCTAATCTTGCAGCTAACCAGGGCTTCACTGTCTAGGTCTATTCTTGTTTTCTTTTTTTTCCTCCTTTTTTTGTTAAGAGATTTTCTATTCATTATACATATCAACCGCAAATTCCCCTGTCCTCCCTCTTCCCACCCCCCAGGCTTTCCCCCAACCCCCCATTCCCACCTCCTCCAAGGCAAGGTTTCCCATGGGGAGTCAGCAGAGCCTGGTACATTCAGTTGAGGCAGGTCCAAGCCCCTCCTTCCTGCACCGAGGCTGTGCAAAGTGTCTCACCATAGGCACTAGGATCCAAAAAGCCAGCTCATGCACTAGGGATAGGTCCCAGTCTCACTGCCTGGGGGTCCCCTAAACAGTTCAAGCTAAGCAACTGTCTCACATATCCAGAGGGCCTAGTCCAGTACCATGGGGGCTTCTCAGCTATTGGTCCACAGTTCATGTGTTTGGCTAATTGTCTCTGTACTTTTTCCAATCATGGTCTCAATATCTCTTGCTCATAGAATCCCTCATTTCTCTCATCGATTGGACTCCTGGAGCTCTGCCTGGGGCTTGGCCGTGGATCTTTACATCTGCTTCCATCAATCACTGGATGAGGGTTCTATCATGACAGGGTATTCAGCCATCTGATCACAAGAGTAGGTCAGCTCAGGCACCCTCTTGACCATTGTTAGTAGTCTATGGTGAAGTCATCTTTGTGGATTCCTGGGAACCTCCCTAGCACTCTGCTTCTCCCTATTCCCATGGTGCCTTCACTTATCATGGTATCTCTTTCCTTGTTTTCAATAGAAAGGAACAAATAGAAGGGAACAGGCTGTGTAGGCTCCTCCCAGAAGTCTTAGCATAGAGCTTCCATGGAAGATTCTCAATGTATCAGTTCTTCACCAACCTAATGAAGGAATTCCACCAAATAAAGGAGTGGAACAGTCCATCTGCCTCTACTGGTCAATGTAATAGTAACCCCATTCCTTACCCTGCCAAACCACTCCCTCTGGTGCTCCTCCTCGGGGGGTCCCAGTATCCTTTGTAAATGAAGGCCTCTTGTTTACATCTCTGGGAGTGATGATGCTAGGAGAGAAGCCTCTGGTGGGATTTCCAAATTAAGGATAAGACAGACATGAAGAACAATTTCCACTAGGATAGGTCCTCTCAGAAAGTAAACTGGATTTCTTTCCCTCTCAGCTCTCTTTTATTCTGAGCTATTTTCACTGACATGTCCCGGGACCCTGTTTTTGCTGTGGAGCCAAAAAGTCACTGTGCTTGGAATACTGTGCTCTCCTAGTTTCTGAGAGGCCCATCCTCCCAGTCTTTCACATCCACTCCACAGGCTGCCTTGGAGTGAAGAAATTCATTTGGATGCATGTGAACTTCCTTTAGTTACTCATTTGATTTTTTTTTTAGTTCTAAAAATGACATTTTGCCCAGGATACTTTATTAGTGGGCTTTCCTGGCAAATAACCTGAAAATAAAACAAACAGTGTTCTTTTTGCATGCATTTGGCACAAGTGAAGACCCCCTCCTGTGCGAGTGCTTGGCTGAAGTATCTCTGCCTCCTGGCTTTCCTGTGCCTTCCATTGCTCAGCTGAAGTTAGTGAATGTGGAAGTCTGAGTTCCATGGCATTGATGCTGTGCCTCCCTCCCATTCCTCAGTGGATGAATTTCTGGCCTTGTGACAGAACCACTTACAGAAGGAGGCTTTCCAGCACGTTTGAAGGAAACCCAGATTGGCCTATGACTATCCAATATATGATGAGATCCAGCCCCCACACCCTCAGAATTTTACAGTGCTTCTCAAGTTTAAGATTTCTGGCTGAGGTTCTACAATAGGCAGGAGTCACTTGGGAATGGAAAGTACAGAGGAGGCTGAAGAAAGACAGTCCAGTCAGCCTCCAGTTTATCTTCACTGCAGGCTGAAGGCTGAGAGGGAGGGCTGTCTCTTCCAATTTATGTGCATGGAGGCCATCCATACTGACGAGCTGCTCTCCAGGCTTTTTGCTTGCTGATGTCAGAAGGCTGACTGCGGACTTCAGGATGGTTGGAAGGCTGTCTTGCCTGCTAACACTGATTTTATGATATGCTAAACATAACATTCAATAGCTATTACTTCTACTGTCAGAGAAACAACTTGAGCCATCTATCTTCTTTCTCCAACTATATTACATTTCTCTCTACAAATGACAATGCATTATAATATCTTTTATTATAATATTACTTATTTATCGCCAAAGGTTTTCCAGCATTAAATCTGAGGGCTCTTGTCCTTTATCTGCTTTTTGGTTTGTTTGTTATGAATGTCACATTTTATTTAGCAAGATGGGCTCTGCTCAGAATTTGTGGAGACAGTCACTCTGATTTACTTCCTATGCAGACCTAGGCTTTTATCTCATTAGATTTTTCAGCATAGAATGGGGACAGGATGAACGAGATGTTCTGCTTTCTTGCTTTGTCAGAGATGCCAAAGGGGAAGGACCAGGCTGTGGGATTCTGGGTATGAGCCTGGATGGAAGGCACCTGGGGTCATCTGCCCAGCTCCCTCTCTTCAGGCATGACATTCATTTTGACTATTCAGTTCCAGCAGAAACCTTGCAGAATCTTCTTGTGTATAATTGTTTCTGGTAACTTGGAAAATGTAGAAAGTTCCCTTTCTGAGATGCCTCTACTCATGAGGACCAATTTCTAGTTCACTCAAAAATGTGGCATTCTCTTGAGATCTTAGATCTTTTTGAAGGGTACTGGAAGGCCCAGTACAGGAAAAATTTTAAATAATATACACACTTCGAGACAAGTATTTGTTGAAAGAGAGAGAGAGAGTGAGAGAGAGAGAGAGAGAGAGAGAGAGAGAGAGAGAGAGAGAGAACGTTTGAACTGATGCTTCCTTGCAAACTGAACCCTCTCATTCTGAAGTAACTGTATACATCATTAGTGACTAGATAGAAAGCTCTTTCTTTTTTACTGGTTGGGGTTGGTAGATATGAGAGCAGAGAAGATAAAATTAAAGTGCCAGGCAGCAAACTTGTAGTCAATGCAAGTCTAACAGAATTCCTGTATAGTCTTCTTGAAAAATAGAGATGTCTTTACATTGACAGATTGGCATAAAAAAAAGCAATTCACATTCCACTTTGTTAGAAGGTGATAGTGTTCCACTGGGCTTGAGAGTTAAGCATGATTCTGAATTTCTCTAGAAGTTTCTTGGCACCTAAATACCAGCAGAGCACCCAGAATCTTGGTTATCTCAGCCATGAGCAAATGATAATAGAGGAAAACAGAGTTCTTTTCTTTCTCCAGATGGTTCCTTTGCTTTGAAGACTGCTCCATCTCACTCCAACAGTTATCACCTGGACACCAAGAATGGCATCTTTCTCTATCTTGTTCTTCATTCTCCTGAGTGGCTAACGGTGATGAAAACTGAGGCTGGTTGTGTTTTCATAGCAATATGTTGAAATATAGTCTTGTAATTACAGTAATTACATCCTTGGGTAGGAATGTAGATGTCATGTCAGAGAGCCTGGTGGAAACAAAGGGGCTCAGATGCTTTTGCCATGGGTCCAGAGCAGCATGTCCAGCTGATCCATCCCTTCTTCTGCCCTGCATCCCAATAGCTTCTCTGTTTTGGCAACATATTAAGCACAAGACAAACACAAAATGCCAAACCTTGGCCAAGCAGAGTTGGGTGTGTGATGTGTACACAAAATGACTCCATGTGCTTTCAGTAGGATATGTGATCCTGGAATAAAAGGCTTAGCTCTGAGTGTGAGATGGACTTGGAAGTCTTACAGCTGCTGTTCTTGTCCACATATCTACTGGCCTAGCCTGGTCATCTAGAATTTCAAAGTAATGTCCCCACAGACAGGGTTAGAGCAGAGGGGAGGTCATGGGAAGGCTGACTGATTGCAACTCTTCAGGTATTGTTAGGAACTCTGTGCATGATTGTGTACTGTCCCTTGAACCCTTGAGCTAGCAGCCTGGTGAAGGCATGTTAGCTGGCTCTGTGAATTATTCACAAGACATATGACCTCATCCAAATCAATGTAGACCTGTTTCTGAAAATACGAAGTTTAAGATTTGGAAAGTGGGAAAAAAGGATGTTGAAACTATACATTTTGTCTTAAGACTGGCTGTCTTATAGCTTATTCTTCAATGTTATTTTACTCCAGGTTAAAAAATAGGACTTATAAATTGAGCACAGGGGTGCCATGACCAGATGCTCTTGAATTTCTTCCCTATTTTTTTTTTTTTCGAGACAGGGTTTCTCTGTGTAGCTTTGCGTCTTTCCTGGGACTCACTTGGTAGCCCAGGCTGGCCTCAAACTCACAGAGATCCGCCTGGCTCTGCCTCCCGAGTGCTGGGATTAAAGGCATGCGCCACCACCGCCAGGCTCTTCCCTATTTTCTAACAATCAAACTTCTGTTCTTTCTCTTTCTGTCCCTTCTAGTGAGTTTGGTGGGAGAAAAGGTCAGACCATCTTCTTCTTGGCTGGTCCTGGGCATCTCCTGCAGGGACTGTAGTTCCCAGCCTGCTGTTTAATGGTGCTGTTTTCTCAACAATGGGCCAATTTCAAGATGTCTTGGAAAGACTGCCATGCTGAGGACTGCCCATCATTTTAGTTCACTGTTTAAAGAGAATAAAAACATCACTATTTATAGGCTATTATGGTTTGGGAAAATTTGCATATTGTTTTCTATTGACCCATAACCTGAGTCTGAAGTGTTAGTGAGCTCTTCAAGAGAGTCAAAAAGTCTTTCTCCATGTCTTATGTTCCACCACCAAGTCTGCTATGGCTCTATGGCTGTATTCAGATAGATTCTATTAGAATTATTTCATAGTTCTTTATTTGAGATGCAGCTTAAAGTTCTTTCTCTGCCTCTCCAAAACTATTCCCTTGATGACTTCTGGGGAATGATGTTAACAGGGTACAAGTGTATGCTCACCAATCAACTAGGAGGGTAAACCTCTGGGTCTCAGAAAATCTGTTGTAGTGGCAAAGTTCAAGAGATTAAGTAAATGTGATGCCTTCTCTTCAATCTGATCAAGGAACTCAGCCTATGTCCTCTCTCTTCAACAACTTGATCCCCTGAAGTAACAAACTAGAGATAGTATTGTTGATACCTGTCTCTCTCATCTCCCATACTCAGGGCATGATTTCAATACATTCTTTCCCCCATTCCTGCCCCCACAGCAACTTCTAGTCTTATACGTTCTTATTCCAACTTCTATCACTTAGGCATCGAGCTGTTTTCAAATGAAAATCTGACCCTTTCAGTTCCTCAGTTGAAATTCTTTTAATCAGTTTTAGGATAATATGTAACTTCTAATTTCACTATTTCTCATCCTCTCAGCCTAATCCCAAACCAGGAAGTATGTATCTTTCACCAGGCAACATGTGTCCCTACCCACACAGCATGATATGTCTCTCTCTGAGAAGGCCTTTATGTAGTCTTCTTCTTCCAGGAATCCTATCTAAAATAACCCCTTCCTACTTGGCTAGCTTCTGTGTATCCTTTCGGATTCATCTGGGAGAGTTTCTTCATCCTGACATACATATGATGACTTACAAGGAGAACACTAGAGCTAACTGCTTGTTTTTGGACTGTATATTAACTTTTGGGCTTTCTTCCAGGGTAGCAGAATTTCCACTTGTCTATGGTTTTGTTTGATTTCTTATTTGCCTATAGGCCTTAAGTGAGACAGAGATTATGACTTAGTAATCTTTTTAACTTTGGTACTTGATCAGTAGAGTAGGCGCTAGCAAATACAGAATAAAAATAAATGCTTGACATATGCTGAAGGGCTCTTCCTGTTCTTCCTGCCTTCCCTTTCTTCTTCTCTTTCCTTTCACTATGTCTATTCTTATTCCTGTCAGCCTCCTTCCATTTCCTCTTCTTCTCTTCCCCTTTCCCTTCTTCTCTTCCCTTTTTTTTCTTCTCTTCTAATTTGAGAGAATTTTTTTTCTTGTTGTTATGTGTAGTACTTCACTGGATTTAGCAGGAGACTTTTTTTGTGGCAAGTTTTACTGCTATTATCCCTCTGGCTTAACTAACACTGATCATTGAATCACCAATTTAATATACAAGTATATTTATTTTCCAAACATATATATAATATTTAATGTCATCTACAAATGTACATATATACATAAAATGTATGTTGTGATCAAAATGGCCATATTCTCCTTTGCCCCATTCCTGAGGAGTGGGTAGGTCATGAGGCTAGGGGATGAGGGTCAACAGAAGGACTTGCTGCACTCAATGTCAGGGTCAGGCATGGTTCCTTTATTCAGGCTTTTAGCTCTCAGTTCCAAAATTCCTTCTGAGCTGAGACTCATCAGCATTGCCCATAAAATATTTCATAGGTACTTGAGATTGGGCTAGCTTTCCTGGAGGAAGGAAAAGATAGATTCCAGAAAAATCTAAGGTATGACTCACCAAGCTCAAGTGGTAACTGCTCTGCCAATTTGATTACAGAGTGAAGGGCATGATCACCTTTTACCATCCCATACTGTATGAGAAGTGAAGTTCACTATTAGCCTCCCCTGATTTGCCCATGACATTACTGTCAGGAGCTGAGACATGGCTTCTCTACAGTAGATGCTCCCTAGGAAGACCACATAGCACCCTCTCTCCTTCATCTTTTGAGCTCCATTTCTGCTTCCTCTGGGGAGCAGCATCTGGTCCATGACTACTCCAATGCAGAGTGTGCTTCCTGCTGCATCTCTGGTAAATGGGAGCTTTCTGGTACACACAGGACTGGGGCAAGAGTGATGGAGAAAGAACTGTGCTACCAGTTTTGTGAGCTGATAGATGAATGCATTCCTTCCTTCCTGAAACACCATCCCTGAAACCATCTCCCTTGGTTCTTTTGTTTTGTTTTGTTTCTTCAAGACAGGGTTTCTCTGTATATTTTGGTGCCTGTCCTGGATCTCCCTCTGTAGACCAGGCTGGCCTCAAACTCACAGAGATCCGTCTGGCTCTGCCTCCCGAGTGCTGGGATTAAAGGCGTGTGCCACCACCACCCGGCTCCCTTGGTTCTTAAAGCAATCTGTATTGTTTATCTAAAAGTTGTAACAGGAAGAATTCTTACAGATTCACCCAGTGATTTTGGATCTTCTTTTTCTGACTGGTCCTGTTTCCTTGTGATTTTTCTCACTATGCTGTGGTAGCAAATATACAAGTGACCCTGTCTTGAGTCATGACTGTCTTGGTGAACAGATATCCAGCTCAGCATGATGCAGTCATATGCTTTCTTTGGCCAGGTGTCAACCACAAACCCATCACAGCTTCCTTAGGACAGCTGCAATGAGAAGAGAATAAAGAATAACAAGCATCCTACACAACTCACACTCAACCCCATAAATGTTACCCTGAAGATCCTCTATCCAGGCAACCTAGAGTTAATTTCCTCTCACTGTGTTTGCAATTACAATGCTTTCTCAACCTTCCTCTACTTTAGAAGAAGTTAATTAGAAAGGATGAGGGAAGGTGCCTTAGGTCTTATTTGCAAGAATTGCTTTTGATAGTCAACTCTAAGAGGAATCAGAAAAAACACAAACTGAAGGCAAAATTGGGGCCATAAAAAGTCAGAAGAACATTGACTCACACCACTGGACCCCACAGGACCCCACAGGCACATGTAGCTTACCACCGACTTAAGGGCTTTACCAACAAGGAGATGCTATTAATGGAGATCCCAAGTAAACTTAGTGATGAAGCACCTTTGTGATCTTTGGTTTTTCAAGGCAGTGATGTCTAATTCACTTAAAAATACAAAATATGTTAATTGTTTTTAATGTTCAAAGGGTGAAACCCAAGTGTTTTTGAAAAAGTCTATTGAAGTAGAACAGAACATGTTCCCACAGCTGGGTGGATGAGGTGTTCTGTATTGTTTATTTTGCTGGTATGTACAATCTTTAGTAGGATATAATACTTGTGAAGCATTTTATAAACACTAAAACACAGTTCAGATATTCTCTGTCATCATGTTTGGGGGGGGAGTTGGGTGACACTGATGTCCATGGACTCTTGCCTCCCCAGGCATCTGAAAAGAACTGTTTAAAACTTAGAGTAAATGAGGCTCCTCCTTGGAGTAGCTTGTTAGAAGTTCAGATTTCCAGGGTATATTTAGATTCAATAACCTTTTAGTAGAATCCGGAATCTGCATTTTCAAATAAGTACCTCTTTTTCTCAGTGATTTCAACACAAGACTTAGACATACAAGTGCATGCAGGCACACGTGCCACATACAACACACACACACACACACACACACACACACACACACGCACGCACGCATGCACGCACAGCACAACACAGACTCCTGTATACTCTCCAGTTGGTGTCAACTTCCCTGGGATAGGTCCCTTGTTCACATTTAGTCTGAGAAAAAATAACTCACTCTTCTCCTGTACTGTGCTGTGGCTAAAGTATGAACCAAGAACAGAGGCTGCAACTTGTAAAATAAAATAGGATGTGGTTGAGGTGACTAAAATAAGTTGGAGGAGAAAAAAGATTTCCTGAGTCAAGTTTTAGGTAGTGGTATAATTAGAATTATTATCCATTATTTATGTGGCAGATGATGTTCACGATGTACTTGAGACTCTGTTAATAGCTAGTGGTTGTGCTGAAGGAGAGCATGACATTGGCCTGTCTTTCTTTCCCTTCCCTCTCTCTCTTGCTTCCCCTTCTGTCTTTGTTTTGTGGAACTCCAGCTAATGGCACTTTTGGTTGAGAACTTTGTAGGACTGGACAGAAAAGTGAAGTACAACAGCTAGTTTGGAGAGTGTCACCTTCTTCCTCTGCTATGACAGTTGGTGGCACTGCTGTCCCTGGACCAATCCCAATGTGTTGAGAATGACCTCACTTAAGTCTAACGACAGACTTCCAGAGGAGAATCTACCTCATCTTTATAGATGCAAATCATGGTTCAAAGAAGTCAGATGACTAGCCTACAGCACAGTCAATAGTGAGTATAGTCAGGTGACCTTGAGTCTAGCTTGCAGGGCCTTTGTACTTTGTGTCAGAGCCCTAGGCTCCCTGGAGCAAGAGGGGAAAGTGTGCCAGGGCTCTTGGTCTTTTAAGTGTGTTGCCCTCATGGTGGTCAACAAGGCCCTTTCCTGCCTAGGCATATCTGTTTAGTCTTCATTTCTTGTTTCAAGACTTTGACTACTCATTAAAAGAGCATTTTTGGTAGAGGAGGGGTCAGCATTGACCTGGAGGTTTCCAAGGACACAAAGCACATGGACTCATCTATCACTTGAGCTCAGTGGATGAACCATATTGGCTTCATTAATGCTTCCCTGTGACAGGTGATGGTTTCCTCCCTCACCTGGATATAGCTTTTTGAATAGTCGATTCCTGTCATGTGAGGTTGGCATATCCTAGAGAAAGGGTAACTACAGCGCTGAGCACAGCCTGTCAAAACAAAGGGCAATTGGACTGGAAAATCCTTGCTCTTCTGGGGCAGTGATATCCTCGTTTAGTGTAGCAAGAGTTCTCACACCCAGTGTCCTCCAACAATCTGATTCTAATGGGGTTACTACAGTAGGGTAAAGCATTTTATACGGAACCAGGTTTACATTATCCTACTCTTTAGAGATCTTGCTTGCAATGCTGTTCAAATCCTTTAATCCATAAATAGGATTCCAGACAGCACTGGGCTGCCTTCCAAAACTGTAATCTTCCAGTATATGAATTATTACCAAAAGATTAGGGTGTTTCTAGTAATAACATTTCAAATAAATCAGCTTTCATGGAGGAACAACAAACTAATATTGGAAATAACAATATAAAGACATTTATATAGCCACTTGCTAGAATAACTTCCCTAACCAGGGGCTTCTTTTCTCATTTACATTCATTCCATTTGAAAAGTCTTTTTTTCATTTATCACCAGCTGCGGGCTTTGGCCTTAAAGCATGCCACATGTTCCCAAGTCCTGGAGCTCTTGGAAGCCTGTGAAATCTCAAGCCTGTTTACCAAGGGATGGCCAGAGATGGGGACTATTGTCTCCAGAAGCTTCTGGTCTTCCTGTTTGGCTTTGAGGAAATGTATAGCAGGAAAAAACATAAGCAGTGTTCGGGCTGGGAAATACAGTTTTGGCCTTTACACCAAAGATCATCAATAGGACTGTGAAGTAGAAAGAAGAGTACTTTGCAGGGCCTTGAGCCCTGTCTGATGGTGCAGCTGTCTTTCCTGATGATCAGGATTCACCTGCACGTTTACACCCTAGTAAGGACCCCAGGTTGCAAGATGCAGGATGAACGGACTCTGGCTCCAGTGCCCACCTACTTTGGAAATTATTGGTGAGCAGATCTCTTTATTTCTCTGCTCCTGCATTTTATCATCTAGGATATGGAGAGTCTTACAATCTTATAGAGTTATTGGGATGAAGGGAGACACCTATGGTAACATCATCACTCTGAAATCCTAGTTCTCCCTCTCCTTCCTACTGTTCTTTTAAAACCATTTGTATTAGTGTCTGGTGTAGATGTAACCAACCTTCTTATTAAATAAGAAACACAGAACCAATGCAAAGAAGAAAGCCAAGAGGTCAGAGCTAAGAGCTAAAACCTTACCCTTCCTCCTGCAGTGGTCCTACCTCTCAGAACTCACTACCCCTGTGTTAATGTCTTTATATAGTGTTCCTGTTCTGCCTTCTCATTGGTTGTAAACCCAACCACATGACTGCCTCGTCACGGCCTGTCTGTATAGGCCTCCAGGTTTTCCTTGCTTGGGCAAGGAGGAGAATAAAGCTGGGAAGTGGAAGGCTGAGTCAGAGAGACACTGCCAGCCGCCACGATGAGAAACAGCTTGTGAAGATGCCGGTAAGCCACAAGCCATGTGGCAAGGTATAGATTAAAGGAAATGGATTAATTTAAGCTATAAGAACAGTTAGCAAGAAGCCTGCCACGGCCATACAGTTTGAAAGCAACATAAGTCTCTGTGTTTACTTGGTCGGGTCTGAGAGGCTGTGGGACTGGCAGGTGAAAGAGATTTGTCCTGACTGTGGGCCAGGCAGGAAAACTCTAGCTACAAATGGCATCCAACGTGGTGGCAAGAGTTTCCACCTAAAAACTGAGAAAAAAAGATTCTAAAACGGAGCTAAAACAGCTTCCTAATTGTCTCTCTCAAATGAGCGGCAGCTGCTGGTTTGAGCTATTGGCGGGTTCCTAGCGCCTGTGCTTGATCTGCAGTAGGGCGGAAATGAGGCCTCTGCAAGTGGCACATTAAGCTGCATGGTGGTTTTAGCCTTTGCAGGTACAAAACAACAACAACAAAAAGGTTTCTGGACTACACGCTGCTTGGATAAAAGCATAGACCCATGATAGCTCCCAGAGCTGGTGGTAAACTTAGCCATAATGGGAAGCTGAGGTGGGCGGAGCCAGCAGCCACAGCTGCTGCAGTTTAAAGTGATAGATTCACAATAAGACAGATTCAGATGTAATAGTTTACAATGTGTGTAAAAATGTACGTAGGCTTGGAAGAGAGAGAAAAAGGAATATATACAGTTGTATAAAGAAATACATAGTTTTTAAAAATAAAGTATTTAAAGAGACAGTAAAGGTAATATAAAAAATAAGCCATGTAAAGATGAATATTACACAGAGAATCTGGATTGTGTTGTCTTTGGGATTTTTAACTGCAGAAAAACATTTGTTTGTAAAAGCTGTTGAGTTAAACCAATATATATATTTTAAAGATATCTTGACTTCAAAATTTAGAAGTAAGGATATGTTGCTTTGGAAAGGAGACTCTGCTTTTGTTCCCACAGAAAGCCAAAGGCTATGGATTTGTTCAAGATTAAGATACATCAGGTTTGACCAGCCAAGACCCCCTGAAAGATCTCCGATGACACCATGGCCCAGATGATCCAACATCCAGAACAGTTTGAAGGCATCTGGCTCAGACGATACAGCCTCATGGACTATTCCATAATTCTAAAATTTTCTTTGTTTCCCCATAAGATACAGCGCCCCCCTCCAGCAGGAAGTAGTAAGAGAAGCTACACCCAAATTCCCAAATTATATGTAATTTTACTTTGTTAAGGTTAAAACCTTCCTTTTTGAAAAAAAAAGGGGGAAGTGCTGTGGGATGTATGGCAAATGTGTTGCTAATTAATCAATAAAACACTGATTGGCCATTGGCTAGGCAGGAAGTATAGGCGGGGCAAGGAGGAGAATAAAGCTGGGAAGTGGAAGGCTGAGTCAGAGAGACACTGCCAGCCGCCACGATGAGAAACAGCTTGTGAAGATGCCGGTAAGCCACAAGCCATGTGGCAAGGTATAGATTAAAGGAAATGGATTAATTTAAGCTATAAGAACAGTTAGCAAGAAGCCTGCCACGGCCATACAGTTTGAAAGCAACATAAGTCTCTGTGTTTACTTGGTCGGGTCTGAGAGGCTGTGGGACTGGCAGGTGAAAGAGATATATCCTGACTGTGGGCCAGGCAGGAAAACTTAAGCTACAGTCTGGTGGCTGATGGGAAGCATGGGGCCCCTCTTTTCTGGTGTACAGATAGCTGCTCTGAGCAATGTCCCCAGGCTAGAAGCAGATACTTGTTTAATGCTGATAACTGGTTATGACCTTGAGTGAGCTGTCACATTTCCAGATCTGCATTATATCTTCAACTTCCAAAAGTGTCTGGCTCCTCCCTATCCTGTAGAGTATAAAGGCAGTAAAGCCAACCCACTATGTAAGATCCAATTTTAAGGAGACATTTCACAGCCATAGAATTTTAAAGCTGGAAGGGCTATCCAGGAAGGAAGGAAATTAATTAATTGTATAACTATTCAGAGTTCTTCTTGTACTTTGTCATACTTAATCCTAACAGCCTTGTTGGGTAGCGTTTTTCCCAATTTACAGAAGTTGAAACTGAGGTTCGGAGTCATTCCCAGGTAACCTCCTCCAAGGCACATAGTAGAAATGTGGCAGAAGACTCAAACACAGATTGGCAGGACTCCAAACCATAGGGCATGCCACTGTGCTGTTTTGCTATTCACAATTGTCATTTTAGAGGAGACCAACACAACTGGGGGTTAGGAGATGCTGTTCACTGATGGGAAGGATGAGAACCCAGGCTTCCTCACTGCAGTCCCTGAGCATTGCCTCTCCAGCACTGGCATAAATGGGTCTCCCTAATCTACTGACTACAGTCTTTCAAAGATGTTTCGCTTTCATTCCTGATGGATTTTTGACAGAAGCTTCTAACATTTTTGTTCTATGACTCTCTTCTTATATAAAAAGGTTAGAATGGTTGATTTCTTTAGTTCCTTCTAGCTCAAAAATTCCATTTCTTATATAACCCTCCATTCCCCATCATAGTTAATGATCTGTGAAGAAACGCTTAAATGCTCAGGTTTACTACCTTCTCAGTCTGCAAGGGAGAGAGAGAAGCCAGCTATTATTTCTCTACTTCAAAAAGGAGATATGAGACCCATATTGCTTGAGCACTTCACTCAAGGACATAGATGATCAGTAGCTGCTTTGGGCCTAGAGTGCATGAGGGAGGATGCTTCACTTACCTTTTAACTTCAGCACTTAGCAAGGGTCTGGGACAGAGTATGTGTTCCCCATAGCATTCAAATGTTCTAATGAGGTATGAGTGGAGGTTTCTCAGCTCGCAGGGTAAGCATCTGTTAGCTGTGTTCTTTTCCCCTAAACTGTTTGCAGAGGGGGCATGGCAGGACTTGGTTGCTAAGTGCTTTTCATAGTATATATTATACTTTATCAAAACAGCAGGACCATGGTATGCATCTGGAATAGAGAACTTTGTGGTTCACAGCAGCTGCAGTGTTGGCTCAGAATTCAGACCTGTGAGAGCAAATGAGAGAATCTGTAAGTGCCACTCCAATTCCCTCCAGTTCATTCTGTTTGAGTCAGCATTAGTGTATTATTAATAGGATGGGAGAGGGGATGCCTGGAGAAGAGATGTTTGTGGACTGTGCCCTCAGATTAAAAGAGCTTTGAAATGGAAAGCATTACCCTCTGATTACATGAGGCCTGCACTTTACATTCTGGACTTTTAACTGAAAAGGTGAAGAAAGAGGAAAATCACTGTGTGTTTGGAAGCTTGTGTCATTTTTCTCTCTTTGCAGCCCTCTACTCAGCTGCCCCTGAAGGCACGTGTTGATAAATGGTTTGTACTACACAGGGGAGCCTGTGGGCACACATAGGCTGGTGCTGTTCCTGTCAGGACTACTCAAAGGGAAGGCAGCACTGTACATTGGATCTAACTCTCCTTTTCTCCCTAAACAAATGTTATTTTAACTGAAATGGTCAAAGATTCAATTACAGAGAGAAAGGGAAAGAGAACATCCATTCTTTTCCTCATGTCAAAGTGAGTTGGAAAGTACAGATAGGCTGCCCACCAGGCAGGGGTCCTTGAAGCCCTTTACCCAATGACTTCTGCCTTGGTTTCCATAAAGGTCAAGATGGAAGCAAAGCTCTCCTTGATGTCTTGTGGCCTAGTGCTACGGGATGTCTTTCTGTATGCTGTGAATATCTGTTGCTCCCATTGACTAATAAGTAAAGCTGCATTAGCCTATGGCAGAGCAGGATGGATCCAGGTGGGAAAATCCAAGAGAGATCGGGAGAGAAGAAAGGAGAGTGAGAGGAAACACCAAACCACTGTCCAAGGAGCAACATGTAATGGGACACAGGTAAAGCCACAGAACATGTGGTGATACATAGATTAGTAGTTATGGGTAGAGTTAAGTTGTAAGAGCTAGCTAGTGAGAAGTCTGAGCCAATAGGCCATATAATTTGCAATTAATATTAAGCCTCTGAGCGATTATTTTATAAATGGCTGCAGAACCACAGGTCTGGGCGAGACCAGAGAAACTTAGGGTTGGACTGTGTTTAAAATTAATCTGCTGACAGAAAGTATGTGTAAGGGAAAGAAGGGAGCTCTGTGTGAGGGCAGCTTTGTCCATTAGCCCCATCACTGTGAGAGTTATGGATGCACTGGTCAAATGAAGAAGATGGCGACTTATAAGTGTAACTATAACTGTTGGGTTATCTCAACACCATCTATGATTTCAGCTGGCCTTGGCTCCATGGAAATAAAGAAATATGAAATCAGTAAATGGTTAAGTCTTCCATATTTCTAAACACCTCTAGGGTAGAGGTAACAATAGTCCATATATGTCAACCTCAAAGTGGAAAATGATTTAAAAAATCAATTTAGGATCACTTTGACCATATATAGATGTTTAGAAATTAGGCAAAACCCCAATATTGTTATGTGAGGTTACTTGCAAGGAAAAATATATGGGCTAGAAGTCCTGATATTTAGGTTCCATTTTCAATTTTGGAACTAACCAATTAGCTTATCTAAATTCATTATGTTGCAGGGTAGTGAATGCTACCTGGGCTGGGGGGAAGCCTCATCGACTCTCTGTATGTGCTAGGAAACACATCTCCTCATGGATATAGTGGGTTTTATACAGCAAAAATCTAGAGGCTGTGAAGTTCTCCAGACACATATATCATAGGTATGAGATTCCAATTTATATTATAATATCTCAGGAAGTAAACATAGAAAAAGATTTTAATTCTGTGTAAACTGTAGTTTTGGTGAAGGAATATTTCTAAAGAATGAAACAATGATTTGAAACACCCAACACCAGGTGTTTCTCCTCTTCCTTCCTGGGCTGCCTCTGTTAGGTCCTATGTGGAATTTCCCACAGGCCCAGGCTGGCTGCAGCACTGATGTGGTTTTTGTCCTTGGGCAAGGGCAATGGAGACAAGTGGAAATCTTACCTTGGGAGATATAAGGGAGAAAAGTTATCCAGACTTTTGAATCTGAAACAGGGAAAATAGTATCTGCATTAGAGGAAAGAGAAAAATATTAAGATATGTATGGAACTAATTTGTCCAGTCTCCCCTGTCTGACAGACTTGTCTACCCTTCAGGACATTAGGGTCTCTCCATGTTGTTGCTGCCTTATTCTCTGGCATGTGGCATATCTCCCCTCCTTTGTTTTATATTTTTGGCATCCTTTATTTCACCCTGGGCTTCCCTATAATCAGCATGTGATGCCAGGTGACTCTATCCCCTTTAGCGTAATTAAGCCTTCACATTCTTGTGAAACTTGAGCCCCTTCAGAGCTGGCCAGGCCTGACAATTAAAATGTCCTCTTTGTCTTTAATCACTTCATTTAACATTTAGTGCAAATGAGATGCCCTCTGCACCGATCTGGAGCCCCATATGATTGACAGGAGGCACCTTCTGCTCACAGCTCAGAAAGATTTGTATTTAGGGGCCATGTACCTATAAACTCCTACCATCCTTTGCCCACTGAGCTTTTCTCACTTGCTTGGGGAATGTGATTTTAATTTTCCATGCTTTCCTGGGCACCTAGTGGAGTTAATTCCTGCCCTTCTTTCACAGAGACCGTGGACCTTGAAACCCTCATCCTCAAATAGCTTGTGAGAACCTTCCTGATCCAGGTGTGGAGGCATGAGGAGGAGCTCTGGATGGAAACAGTAAAGCCAGAGGTAATTGCTGGACCCACAGACCTTAATGGTGACTTGAACCAGCTTATTTGTGTGTGTTTTCAGGTGTGTGAAGGAGCATATATATGTGTGGGTACATATATATCTGTGTGCACAGTATGTGGAGACCAGAAGACAACCTTATCTGCCTGAAGTCAATGTCTTCAACATCCTATGGAGAGCATTCTTGTTCATAATTTAATCTGAAGTCTTGATCAAGGGATATGATGGCTAGCTTTAATTGTCAACTGGATACAACATAGATTGGCTGGAAAGAGTCTTAGTGAAAGATTATCAATATTGGGTTGGCCTGCAGTCTGTGGGCTTGTCTGTGGTAGATTGTCTTCCCTTTCTTAACTGTCATGGGAAGACACACCCTAAATGTGGGTGGCACCTTCTGGTAGCAGTCCACATAAAAGGACACGGATTTAAGATGAAATGCTAATGGTCTTAAAAAACCCGGAGCCAGATATTGGGGTAAAAACTGAGAGACCAGGGAAGCAGAAAGAAGCCAGCCACGTTCTTACTCCTAGAAATCCTCACTCAAAAAGAAACCTACTTCCTGTATACTCATGCCTATATGCCTTTCTGTCCCTGCCCTCTTACTTCCTCTCTCTGCCCAGCTACATCACTTCCTATCTGTCTGTACAGACCTTCAGACCTCCATGGTTAGTGCTGGGATTAAAGGCATGTGCCACCACACCTGGCTCTGTTCCTGGTGTGGCCAACACACAGAGGTCCAGATGGAGCTCTGCCTCCTAAATGCTAGGATTAAAGGCGTGTGCTACCATTGCCTGACTTCTATATTTAATATAGTGGCTGGCTTTTTTCTGATCTTCAGATAAGCTTTACTGGGGTGTACAAAGAAAGTATCACCAGAGAAGGAGGAAAGCTTTTCCATTTTTTTACTTGTTTGGCCTTTACTCTTACTGACCAGTTAATCTACACTGTTGTTGCCACTGCTGGTATAAGAACCAGCTTTGTTGGGATTTCAGTGTGAATTGAAGACCAGCAGCTCTCCATGAATCTTTCAGTTCTTCAGTACCAGACTATAACTGCTGAGGTACCCAGCCTTGTGGCCTGAAAAACTACTAGGTTCTCAACCTCTCTAGTATCAGACAGCCATATCTGGACTGCTCCAACTATATAGTGTAAACCAATTTTTATGTGTGTATGTGTGCTATAGGTTACATTACTCTTGAGCATCCTGAAAAATACAGTTGAGTAGGACATGGGGAAACATTTTGAAATAATTCAGTGCTCATAGGAAACAGATTGAGATTGTGCTGATGATACTAAGATTGATCAGCCTTGAAGTAGAAGAAAACAAATTCAAATATTGTCCTATTTTATTACTGACAAATAACAATTGCATACATTTAGAGAGCACAATGCAATGTTTTAATACGTATGTACATTATGGTGTTATCAATACAGCCTAGCATAGTCATTGACTCAAATTTTTATCATTTCTTTGTGGTGAGAATGTTTATTGAGTGTTTACTGTGTTCCAAGAGTATGTGGTGGTCCTTGGATAGTGAAGGAAGAAATCCAGTTGTAGTACTATTAGTTGGAGTACTTGGATTAAAAAGATAAAGGAGAGAGATGCCCAAGAGAGAGGAAATGAGTCTTTCAGATATTGCATGTTTACCTCAGGGTTTCCTGAGATAACTCCTTTGTTCTCTTTTGTATGTCTTTTCCACATGATCTCAAAAGTCTACCATAGATCTGAGGCTGCAAACCCAGGGCTCCAGCACCTACTCTCAGCACTGGCGAGAGGCCCTGTGGAGAGTCAGACAGAGCAGCTTTTAGATACTAGAAGAAGGGTGCTCGTGAATCTGTATCCATGGCTTCTGGGCCATTGGTACACCCATGATTCAACCTGCTATATCCAGGGGAATCGACAGTAAGGTCCCAGATTGTCTTACATATTCTACTACCTTTTTCTTCTTCTCACATGTGTAATTTCCAAATTCCTTGACAAAACAATCATCTATGGCTGAAGCTTTACAGAGAAGCATATAGACCTAGAGTCAGATTGGATGAGTTTGGATCTTGCTTCCACACCTTGGTTTCATTCTGTCTTTATGGAAGTTATTTATACAATTCTTTTCCTCAATGTCTTGTCCATGACATAGGATAATAAACAATCATGAAAGAGGAATATGAGAACGGATCAGAAGGTGGGCACTGGGAAGGGAAGCTGTTCTATTCATATTATTGCACACAGGCATACATTTTCTCAGCCTCTTCTCATTAGCTGAGAATGTGATGTCCTAGCCTGCCGTTGCATCCAGAGTTGATGTAAAAAAGGCCACTTTATATGATCACTATTAATAACTAGGTAATACCTGTTTGTTTCTCCCCTGGCTGAATATCAAAAGATTTAAATGATTCATTTGATCAATATATGGTAATAGCAGACAAAACTGAAAAATTGTGACAACAACAAATGAAAAGTGAAGAAATGAAATTACTATATTTATTTCTACTTATAAAAGAAAGTAAAATATTATTGACATGTCACCTATCTCATAGCACAGCCTCTCAGCCCTGCAATATGACTATCCTTTCTATAAGTGTAACTTTTACTTGGTGATGAAATGCAGAAGAAGCCAGAGTCACCCAGGCCTCTTTCTCAAACAGTGTCTTTCTGCAAAAGCTAATGTTTTTAAAGCACAAGCCTGAGCCTCATGAGCAGTCAGGCACATAAAAAATAAAAAAGTAACAATTTGCTCACAGCTGCAAAAGCTGAACTGTCTCTCAGTGGTCAAAGGCTGTGAGAGTGCAGAGCCTGTCCCTGTGGCACATGACCATCAGATACCCCTGTGCTGATATCCAACCCCCAGCTCTGACTAGTATGTCTAGCTCCTCTATCAATGCCTTAATTGTTGGGGTTTTGGCTTATGATAGTTCAAACTCGTAAGTTCCCCCTGCGTTTGGAATCAGTGGAGAAGCTGGCTGAAGAATAAAGTACAGGTAAAAGTATCGGTTGTTATCAGTAATAATGGAGTTTAGAATGTGTGTTTTGTAATATGGTCAGACTTGCCGAAAATTACTGTCTTGTCTGTTAATCTCTGATAATTAGATTATCAGAATGCATACTGTGTGTGAGACCACCTGACACCCCGTCCTCCTTTGGAGGTGGAACTGAGAGCCACCAGTCTGTGAGCAGACTATTCTAATTACCCAGGGCTGCCCAGTGAAAAAATCTGGGTATGAAGGTTAGCTTTAACTGTCAAACTGACACAACCTAGAATCAACTGGGAAGGAAGCTTCACTGATTGACTGTTTGCATTGGATTTGTCCATGGGCATGTCTGTGGAGGGTTGTCTTACTTAAGGTGATAGATGTGGAAAGACCCAGTCCACCAAGGGTGGCATCATTCCTTAGGGGTTCCTGAACTGTGTAATAATAGAAACATGGAGCTGAGCACAAGCAGGCAAGCAAGTGAACATATAGGCATTCATTTCTTATCTTCTGCTCTTGGATGTCATATGACTAGTTGCCTCCAGTTCCTGCTTTGACTTTCTTATAATGATGGACTGTAACCTGGAATTGTAAGCCAAATAAATCTTTTCTCTCCTAAGTTGCTTTTTGTCAGAGTGTCTTATCAAAGCAGCAGAAATGAAACTATAACACTGGGCTAGCAATTACCATCAGACCAGCCATTCACTTTGAAACACGCCAGTAATATGGAAGGAAGAACAAAAGCAATTTTGCTAAAACTAGAATAACTGAAACTTATTAGTTTTGGATCAAGATAGAAGCTTGAGGATCCTGTCTTAGTTAGGGTTTCTATTGCTGTGAAAAGACACCATGACTTAGGAAGGAAAGCATTTATTTGGGGCAGGCCAGTTTCAGAGGTTTAGTCTATTATCATCATAGTGGGACATGGTGACATGTAGGCAGATACGTTACTGGAGAAGGAGCTGAGAGTTCTACATTTTGATCCTACAGGCAACAGGAAGTGAACTGTGTCACTGGACATAGCTTGAGCATAGGAGACCTCAAAGCCCACCTCCACAGTGACACACTTCCTCCAACAAGGCCATACCTACACCAAAAAAGCCATGCCTGTTAATAATGCCCTCCCTATGGGGGTCCATTTTCTTTCAAGCCACCACATTCTACTTCCTGGACCCCATAGGCTTGTAGCAATATCAGTCCAACTTCAAAAGCCCTCATAGTCTATAACAAGCTATTTAAGAGTCTAAAGTTCAAAGTCTCTTCTGAGATTCATGCAATATCTTAACTGTAATCCCCTATAAAATCAAACTCAAAAAGCAGATCACATACTTCCAACATAAAATGGCACAGGATATATATTACTGTTCCAAAACATAGGGAAGGGAGCATAGTGAGGAAATACTGGATCAAAGCAGACTGAAAAACCAACTGGGCAAACTCCCAAACTCTGAATCTCCATGTCTAATGTCAAAGTGCTCTTCAGATCTCCAACTCCTTTCAGTTTTGTTGACTGCAAAACACTTCTTTCTCTTGGGCTGGTTCCACTCCCTTTTAGCAGCTTTCCTTGACAGGTATCCCATGACTCTGGCATCTCCAGTATCTTGGGGTCTCCAAGGCAATCCAGGCTTCACCTTCACAGCTTCATGAAATGGCCTCTCTAGACCTCAATTCAGGGACATGCCTGATACATGCCTGGCCTAGAAGCTTTCCTTAGTCATGGAGAAAGATTCTTTAACCCCTTTCTTCTATCCTTGACTCTAAAGCTAGAACCATGTGGCCAAAACTAGCAAGTTCTGCTGCTTGCTAGGGCTGGAACATGGCCTCCTTGTTCAATTATATCTTCATCAGCTTTCTGTTTTTGATGATTTCCTTCACTGCCTAAGCTTGGCTGTCTTGAAACTGGATATGTAGACCAGGCTGGCCTCAGACTCAGAGATCCATCTGCCTCTGCTGTGGAGTGCTCAGATTAAAGGTGTGTACCATCACACCCAGCTCTAAACTTTCCTTAAATTCCTTCTTACAAGTTGGAAACTTAACTGGATGGGATCTTGCCCTGAGGTCACCACTCCCTTTATTCCATTTTTTAATTTATTTCCTTGAACACAGGACTTTACTTCATTCCATTTCCTGGAGCTCCTTTTCTCCTCAAATTGTACATTTTGTATTTTTCCTTGCTTATCTTGCTCCCTTTCATTATATATCTGCATTAGGGTTAACACTAATAACCACATGACAGAGTCTATACTAGGCTGTTTTGAGATTTCCCCTGCCAATGGAATTAATCCAAATCTCTTCACTTTAGCCTCAGGCAGATGCTTTGGACAAGGGCAAAAAGCAGTCACATTCTTCACCAAAATATCACAAGAATTTCTAGGCAACATACTAAAATTCTTCCTTTCTGAAACTTCTTGAGCTGGGGACCCCACAGTTTAAATCTTCCACAATCTTACTAATATGGCCCATTAAGCAGTGCTTAAAGCATTTCACTTCTTTCCTAATCCAAAGTACCAAATCCAGATTCCTCCAAACAAAAATATGGTCAGGCCTATTACAGCAATACCCCAGTCTCTGGTACCAACTTCTGTCTTAGTTAGGGTTTCTCTTGCTGTGAAGAGACACCATGACCATAGCAACTCATAAAAGAAAACATTTAATCGGGGGTGGCTTACAGTTTCAGAGGTTTAATCCATTATCATTATGGCAGGACATGGCTTGCGGGCAGATATGATGCTGGAGAAGGAGCTGAGAATTCTACATCTTGATCCCATAGGCAACAGGAAGTGAACTGTGTCACTGGGCATAGCTTGAGCACAGGATATTCAAGGCCCACCCCCATGGTGACATAATTCCTCCAACAAGGCCATACCTACTCCAACAAAGCCACACCTCCTAATAGTGCCACTCACTGTGGGGACTATTTTCTTTCAAACTGCCACAGATACTGAGAGATTAGTTTGTGGACTTGCTTTCAATAGGTTATGCAGCTGTACAAGGTGCTGCTTAAAGGTCTATGATTCTCAGACCTGCAGAGGATCCTCATCTTTCGTTTGGCATTAACAGTGATATTATGTATTTCTATTTAAGCAGATGTCTGGGGTAGTGTCAGCCTGGATACTAGAAAATGGGAAGCACTTGGCCTTCCTATGGGCCCTTAGCCATTGGCAAAGAAATAGCAGGGTGCACTCTTTTAATTCCTCAGCCTTCCATGAATTTAGTATCAGGAGGAAATAACCATAACTGCCTGGGTCTGATCTAATACTCAACAAACACACAAACTCCTATTGAGACTGATTGTGTGCCTAACTGCCCCCCCCCACGGTAGTTGTTTGTTTTATTTTACTCTTTGCTCTTTGGGTGCCTGCCACTTGGCTCCCAAATAAATACACGGAGACTTATTCTTTATTATAAATACCAGGCCTTAGCTTGGCTTATTTCTAGCCAGTTTTTCTTAAATTATCCTGTCTACCTTTCCCCCTCTGGGCTTTTACTTTTCACTATTTCTGTATATCTTTTCCTTCTTATTCTATGTCTGGCTATGTAGCTGTGTGGCTGTGTGGCTGGCCCCTGGCATCTTCCTCTCCTCCTTTTCTTGCTCTTCAATCTTCTCTTCCCAAATTTCTCCTCCTATTTATTCTCTCTGACTCCTAACCCCACCCATCCTTTCTCCTGCTTATCTATTGGCCATTCAGCTCTTTATTAGACCAATCAGGTTTTAGACAGGCAAAATAACACAGCTTCACAGAGTTACACAAATGCAGCATAAAAGAATGCAACACATCTTTGTATCATTAAACAAATATTCCACAGCATAAACAAATGTAGTACATCTTTAACTAATATTCTACAACACCTCACAGCCTTGAAAATCTCATGTTTTAGTGGGAACAATATATGTGGTTGGGTCATGCTGGCCCACACTCTTGCCCCCTACCCAGCATTATGTATGAGGTTCCTCTGCCCCAGAATCTTCTACTTTTATTGGGAACCAAGACCTGAATGGCATGCAGTAATAATCCAGAGGGGAAGTATGTAGTTTTGCCAGGGATATCAAGGATTGTTAAATGGGGAGACAACACAGATTTACAAAAAGTTTGAAAGAAGGAAATAAACACTATGGGCTCTGTAGAATAATCGAAGAAAGAGCGAAGAAAAATTGTTGGGTAAAATGAAGTGTGTGTGTGTGTGTGTGTGTGTGTGTGTGTGTGTGTGTGTGTGTACATACATGGATTTTGTGAGAATTGAGAGGGGAGATGTATAAATATACCAGAAAAGAAAAATGCATATTTTCCCAATAGTTATAAAATACAGACTATTTCATATCTTTTCTATCTGACCTGTCTGGGACATCTATGGGACTGCTAATCTAATTTCCATGCTTAGAGAGAACATAAATTCCACAGGAGGTTTTTATTTATATACCAATTCCCAGACACAGAAAATGCTGTATTAATTTGATTCATGAGCACCTTTCATTATAGCATCTTTCCAACATACAAACATGTGCACATGTGCACACCTCCCCCACACAAGGCCCATCTCCATACCTCTGTCTCTCTTCGATGATTTTTAGGATGTAAGGGAAAGCAGTCCTTTCTTTGATCCTTAGGACCCCATTTCCTTTTATTCCATATACTAACTTCAACTCCCCTATAGTGAAAAGCCCTTCTTTATGCCCTTATGTGGAGACAAGATACCTGATATCTGACATCTAAGGAGGAACATGCCCATCTATGGTGGTTTAAATTAGATATTTTCTATAGTCTTGGGCAACTACATGCTTGGTTCCAAGTTGGTAGCACTGTTTGGGGAGGCTTAGGAGGTGTGGCCTTGTTGGAGGAAGTGTGTTCCTGGAGGCAGGTTTTGAGACTTAAAAGTATCTAGCCATTTCTAGTTCACTTCTTCTGCTTGTGATTGCAGTTCAAGATGGGAACTTTCAGCTTCCTGCTCCTGCCACCAAGTCTTTGCTCTGCCATTATAGACGCTAACCCTCTGGAACCATAATCCAAAAACTCTTTCCCTTTATAACTTATCTCTGTCATGGCATTTATCATTGTGATAGAAAAGTACCTCATATGCTCTCCCTCTACTTGAACCCCTGACATACTCCAGTCTCATTTCTAATGTCATCTGTTATTGGTCTCACAGATTCCTGCAGTCCCAAGCTTTCCTCTCAAAAGAAACACCATTACTGAGAATCTGGATTCTGGTGGTCCCACAGATAAAGACAGGCTTTGGAGAGGGGAGAGGCCAGGGTAGTGACGTAAAGCTAACTGCGGAAGTGAGATCCCAGTGGCATTTTCCAGGTAAAGATTTTGAATTAGCTGTTGAAGAAGAGATGGAATGTTTGAGGGGGATTTGGTGCTTGGGGTCAGGGAAGATGTAATCCTTGAAGGAGTCAGCAGTGGTCAGGATGTTTTACTGGACAGCTCCTAGCTCAGATGCATTGAGCTTTTGGGTGCATGATGGAGGTTGATTTCTCCAGTTTCCCACAGCCTTTTGGATTTACTGAGTGCACCACCAATATCAAACAACAGAGATATTGCTTTCAGCAAAGAGAACTCACCCCTCACTCCAGCCCTCCTTGAAACTCTGCCCACATTGAGCAGCTCCATTGACTCCCACCTCTCTATTCTCACCTCCCCAGGGCATTTTTGCTTCATTTTGCCCCTCACCCCTTAGTTGAAGGATTTATCTGATGTAAGAGCGAAAAGAGCTACTAGGAAATCACACGGTGTGTCTTCATCAGTGTCTGGGCAAGCAAAAACAGTGAGAGCCTGAATTGATGATGTGGAACACAGTGGGAGGGGGAGTGGTGGGTACCATTTTAGGAGAAGATGATGTTAAACCAACCACATAATTTCCAAAGTGCCACCTCTCAAAATCAGCTCTGACCAAGAATATTTTAATGATGAAATGACCATCTTGGAGATTATTTTGCAAGTAATTGAGTAGAATTCCCTGGTGAATGATGTTTGGCATCCAGTTCTTGAAAATGCTTCCTCCTTTTTGTTCCTAATGGACAGAAGCACAAACACTCTCTAATCACATGAAACACAACTCTCCTTCCCAGCCTGCAATTATGGCATGGCCCTGGAGAGAGGCTGGTTAAAGACTCTGTCAACTTGTCCGTTAAAAGAGCTGGGGTTCAGTGGGGGTGGCCTGTGTTTGCTTTCTTTCATTTCTCTTTCTTTTCTCTGTGTGAGCACAGATTACAACCATTTCCAGTGAGGCTGAAATTTGGACATGGATTGTCAGCAGGGGAGTAAATTATTGCCAACCAACTTTACAATATTTAAAAATGAAAGAAATGCTGCTTTGATTTGGAGGGGAACCGAATTGTCCCTGTAACTCCGACTTCATTCAATGTTTGTGCTGGTCTGGAATCTGGGTTCATGCTTGCTGCCAGGTTGATAGGAAGGACAAAGAACACTTGGTCTCCTGCTTGAAGGTATCAGGAAAACAGTCTTCTAGGTTTGTGCCTAGCTAAGGAACTAATTTATCCACCCCCTTTTTCTTCACTGTACTCAGTTTCTTTCATTTGTTACCAGCATCCTCAACATGGGGACCTTGCCAGGTTTTCAGCCCAAACATCCCCCAATTAAAGAAAAAAAGTCAATCTATATGCCAAGGATTATTATTCAAAGCACTTCTCCGTCTGTCTTTTCTATTGGAATTGCTTCTGTTCCAGACCCAAAGGGAACATGTGATTTTAAGAAAAGAAAAGGGTAGTGGTGGGAAGAATGGTGTCACTGTGGTCACCCAGGCTTATGTAGAATCCAGTCATGGAGGTGAAGCTCTAGGGAGGTGAAATCGAGAGCAAGAATGCCTCGTGAAGATAAAACAGAACCAGTGTGCATCTCTGCTCTATGAGACCTGAATGGCTTCCTTCTTAAAAACTTCAAGTCACCCTTGTTTACTGAATGACATATAAAACCCTAGCCCTGGTGGGGAATTCAGGACCAACTAAGGTATGGTTTTGACAAGGTTTTCCACTTTGCTTGTGTGTACATCCCTTGACTCTCTCTCTCTTGCTCTCTGGGCCAACTTTCCTTACCCCACGCTTTATGCATACTGCCTGCCATGATGCTTTTTTTTCTCTTCAAGAAAAAGACCCAGTCAAGCTCTGTTAAATTTTAAATAGCCTTCATCACTAACTATCCCTGTATTTGCCAAATACCATCCCCCCTCGAATATTCCTTCCTAATTCAACCAGCTCTAAGCCCCTCTCCTTCCTCTGAAAACCCTAGCACATTATCCCTCCTCCACTAACAGTTTGTATATTTGCATATTTTCCTTATATCCTTCTAGGATTATGACTAACATTTGCATAATCAGTAATACTTAATTCCCAAGATGTTTTCTGCTATGTTAGTGTGGCAGGCCAATTCATTTTTGCTCATTCGGGGAGGGAGGGGAGTTCTGATTTCCTTTCATTTTTAATGATATCTCCACTGAAATGGATGGTTAATATAATCAAAGAGCCCCAAGAGAAAGGTAGAGTGTGTCAGTCTGTTTTCCCCCACTGTGTCAAAGTAACCGAGGTATACAACTTCTAGAGAAAAAAGGTTTATTTGGATCACAGTTTCAGAGATTTCAGTCCATAGTCTCTTGGCCTGCTCATTTTGGGCCTGCTTTTTGTGAGAGAGAATTGTTTAGCAAAGAATTCATGGGGGAGCATGTGGAAGTAGAGCAGCTCACTCCACAGGGGCTGGAAGGAGGGGAAAGTGAGTGAGTGAGAGAGAGAGAGAGAGAGAGAGAGAGAGAGAGAGAGAGAGAGAGAGAGAGAAGAGAATTACTCACCGACTTACTCACCACACAGTGGCTAGGAAGGAGAAAGAGAGAAGAGAGCCAGGATTCTCCCAAGGGCACATCTGCAATGACTTTTAACTCCCTCCCTCTAAATCTTTAGTTTTACCTCCTAATGATTCTGGCATCTTTTAATAGAATCACAGGCAGATGACCAAGCCTTTAACACATGGCCCTGCAGGGCATTTTGATTTAACCTGGAGCAAAGCCCCAGTTGCCTCCTATTTGGGCAGTTTCAGGGTCTACATATTTCTCCACCAGAAAATATATCCCTCAACCCTTGCTGATGGTTTGGAATTTCTTGCCCCCCCCCCCAAAAAAAAATAGGTTCTTGGTTTCCCTGTGGGATTTGCAGCTCCTGTAAGAATGCAACTGGAAGGGAGATAAGAAGTGATTTAAATTCATACTAGGCAGCAAATGGCCCATATAAATTATTTGTTAAGAACACATTGTAATGGAGACAGTGGCTTTGGATGCTTAAAAATGAGAATGAAACAGAAGTGTCTGAGAGAAAGCAGGATCTGGGAGTCACTGATATAAACTAGATTTCTCATCATTTAGCATCTAAGTTAGTCTTTCAACAGACAGAATTTCAGATGATCCTGTCCATTTGTTAAGACTATGTAAGTCCTGAGTGACCAGGCAGAGCTAAATTGGATGCTATAGGAGGCTGTGGGATGTGTCAGAGAAGAGACCTCTGATAACCCACCTCCTGCTTCCCTAATTTACTGGAAGGCGTCTATATGAAAATAGAAATATGTAGCTAAAGTTTTCCTGCCTGGCCCACAGTCAGGGCAAATCTCTCTCACCTGCCAGTCCTACAGCCACTCAGACCCGACCAAGTAAACACAGAGACTTATGTTGCTTTCAAACTGTATGGCCGTGGCAGGCTTCTTGCTAACTGTTCTTATAGCTTAAATTAATCCATTTCCTTTAATCTATACCTTGCCACATGGCTCGTGGCTTACCGGCATTTTCACATGCTGTTCCTCATTGTGGTGGCTGGCAGTGTCTCTCTGACTCAGCCTTCCACTTCCCAGCTTTATTCTCCTCCTTGTCCCGCCTACACTTCCTGCCTAGCCAATGGCCAATCAGTGTTTTATTTATTGACTAATCAGCAACACATTTGCCATACAGAACATCCCACAGCAGAAATACCTCCATTGTTTCTACTTTAGTGATTTTTAAAAAGCAACCTTTGCCTAGAAAAGGGTGAGAGGAAGATTCTCAAACCATTCAGTAACCCAGAGCAGAGAAGCAGTAAGTGGGCTGACAGAAGCCCTTCCCTCCGTACCCCTCAGCAGGCTCTTAGGCACTTAGACAGCGCCACTGTTTCTTTATCTGGGAGATAATGCTTCCTTCCTTCTGTCAAATTCCCACTTGGATTCAATTTCAAATTGAACTCCCTCCCACTTTCTCTTATTCTAACCCAGAGGAGATGATGAGCAGCTGGTCACCATCTTCCTTATGATAACCCTTCATATGGTGCAATTTTATTTCCTTAAATTAATGACAGTGTGTTGGGCGCCTTCCATTGCAGACACATTTTAATAGATGCTTTTAACATACAGTGGGCTGAAGGAGAGAAAACAATGCCTCTGTCATGTTTGGGCACATCCTATATTTGAACATCATTAAATTTCAACAAAGCTAGTGGCTTCTGATTGGAGATAGAGTTTATGGAGTTTTGCACATCACAGAGCCTCTGTGAGTAATCCTCATGGTGCAGTTCAGCATTGACTGCCCTTGGGAGAGGTGTTATGCATCATTCAATTCCAAAACCCACTTTGTCTGGGATCAGTTATTCACTAACTTAATATTGCTGTTATGGTATAGGAACACTACAGTGAGTAAACTCACACCCAACACACTGCCACTTGGATACCTGCTAGGAATCCATAGCCCTGTTGGGGAAGTTGGTAGTATGCTCTGAAAAGTATAGATTTCCTGAAATCTTGGAATTTTATCCACTTCAGCTACCACTTTATCAGTCTCTTAGCCCACTTTTCCAGAAGTGTTTGGGTTTATCCTGTTTTTGCAGCTGCCTCCTTGCCATGGGCTTTCATTATTTTGCTTTTAGGATTTTGTGGTATATTTTTTAAAGCATGATCTTCTCTCCTCTGTGTGCAAAAGGCTTTTGCTTTAAATATTTTTTTCTCCATATATCTTGCTCTTTCTCATTTTTCTTGCTTGTTCTTTTCATTGGTTCCTTAGTCTTCTACCTATAGGAGACTATAGTCAGGTCATTTCCTGGCAAATGTATGGACTGCAAGCTTGAGTCTTAGTGTGCTCACTTATTGTACTTTAACACAATTCCACAGTCTAACTAAGTTATTCTGCCAGTAGTTTTAGAAGCTGGGAACTCAAAGAGCAAGAGGCTGCATCTTCTTCCAGGACCATGACAAGGCTGAAGACATCACAGGACAAGGGAACACATTGGAAAGAGAGGAAGAGGGAGATGGACTGTTGCCTCTTATATTTAAACCACTCCTGAGACAGAGCCCTTGTTTTTTCAAAATTAATTAATTAATTAATTATTAATTAATTTTTTATGATGATGGTTCCTCCTACCCTAATCATTTCTTGTAAGCCCTACCTCTCAACTCTGTTACAAAGGCAGTTAAATTTAAAGGTATTTTCTAGAAGTGCATGCAAGCTTCAGTGTCCACACTCTGGTGCTGCCAGTGCCAAGCCTAGAACTCTTGGTTAAGTTTCCAAACCTGTACCTTGGCTTCCCTGTGTGTAGGATGGAGAGCTGGAGGGTTAACCTTTTAGGGTTCTTTACTGCTCTGATTCTCTGAGGAAGCTTCCCCAATGTCATGCCTGCCACTTCTTCATAATCAATCTGAAATGGCATCCCTTTCCTGTGCCTTGTCTTTGCACAGTTAATGAAGTCCCTCTCTTCTCTGAACTGACACATCCCTTTTGTGAATGTTGTTATCTTTTTAAAAAAAATATACCTTTTATTTATTTTTTAATTTTAATTTTTAGAGAATGTCATGCATGATTACCGTATTTACATTATTTTCACTCCCTCTCCCCTCCATCTCCTCCTGCATATCCCATTTCCTCTCAAATTATTGACCTCTTCTTATTTATTATTGTTACACACACACACACACACATACACACACATGCACATGCACACGCACCCTCCTGAGTCAATATACTGGTGCTCATATGTATATGTGTTTAGGGCTGAGAATTTGGGATTGGATAACCTATTGGGAGTCTCCTCCCTGAAGAAGACTGATTCTCCCTCTCTCAGCTGCCATAGTTTGCCTATAGCTCTTTATCTAGGGGTGGGGTCTTAGGAGATTTCCCTCCTCTACATTGGTATATCACGTGATATTGTCACTGTGTAGCTCTTGTTTGGGCGACACTTTGTTAAGGTTTCATGGATGCAAATCTCTGTCATGTATAGAAGACATACCTCACAGCAGATGCCTTGGTCCTCTGGCACTTACAATCTTTCTAACCTTTCTTCCCAACTGCCTCTGGGTGGTGACCTCATGGACCATAAAGGAAAACCTACTACTGTCATTTTCCTAAGCCTGTCTAATTCCTAAATGCGTTCTAAATGTTTATCCTTATATGTACAGATAAGTGTAGTTCTCATCCATCATCAATGAAGCTTCTTTGCACAGCAGATAGAGACACAACAGATATCCACAACTGGTCAAAATGCAAAGAACAACAGACCACGAGGTGCGCAATCTCAATAGACACATATACAAAACAACTTCCACACCTAAGGATCAGGGAACATGGCATGTCCTCTGTGAGTTTCTGCTTATTTCACCTTGTGTCTTGTTTTTAGGGGAAGACCTACACCTTGTGTGTTCTATATCTTCTGTTCCCCTGACCAGGGCCTTTTCTGTACTTAGCGTTGGCATTTAAGGTGTGCTTGGTGATCTCCCCATGGGTAATGTGGGGGTTTTCTGTACCCAGCAGCAAGATGAGGGCAGTTATGAGGTGGAACTCACTGGTTTGGACCACAGCCAGAGGTTAAGTACAGGGCTGAGGGAGGCAATGAGTGTGGTGGGAATCTATGCCCTTCTAGGAAGGGGCCCATCTGTACTGGCATGCTGCCTGGCATACAAGATGTGCATCGTAAATACTGGCTGAAGCAGCAAGAAAGCCCAAGATATGAAGTTCTTCCTTTTGTAATCCATTTGCCACTGGACTTTTCTAGATGCTTTCCAGTTCTCTCACATTTGATCCCAAACACTAACCTGGAACAAATGCCACTTAGGCACTTTATCCCCATTTTTTATATTTGGAGGTTGCATATTTCATAAACTTGATCAATGGACTGTTTAACAGCCATGTGTTGAATACTGAAGGTACAAACAATAGAGGCCCTTGCTGTCTGTGAGGGAGGTGACAATCTGTAGTGGAAGGCAGCTAGATAAGCAGTCAAAAAGAGCTAGCTGCTATCATGCGGCATTATACTTGCTGTCCATATTCTAGAAAGCCATGGTCTAGGAAAGTTCAGCAATAGGCATGGTGAGTGAGATAAAGTGTGGATAGAAGAAGGGCTCAGGAATCTTCAACTCCAAGCCCAGTGTTATTTCTTTTGTTGAAAATTCCCAAACTCAAAATCATTTTAAGTTTGTAATACAAAGTCACACTTTGGTCTTCAAAAGGCAGTGGGCCTACACTGTGATCTGGGGAGAGGCCAGTACTGTGAACTGGAATGATCAACATACAGGTAATTTCTTAACGTAAAATTCATGACAAGCTGTGGAGACAGGAAGGTCCCTCTGTAGCCAGACTGTCTTTGTAACTCCGGCTTCTGTGGCCAGGCCTCTCTATTAGCTCAGACAGCCCTAGGAGCCTCTGGTTTGAGAGACAGCCGTTAAAGGCTTGCTTCCAGCTGGTGTGTTTCTGTTGGCTGGGTCTGGGCTGGAGAGACAAAGGGATGAATGGTCCAGGGTGTGCAAAGGTGGGAAAAGGGAGGCGGGCAGAGGAGGGGCTGGTGGCAGGGTGACTGACTGATTGCTTTGTACTGTGGCAGGAGGCTTTCAGCAACAACAGGGATGTGAAGCTGTTGCTTAAGTGCTTTTCGTCATCCTCACCTCGGTCAGTCCCATCAGCTGTTTCCATCAGCTCATTGCTAGTCAGGGGCCATGGTGTCACAGGCTCACTCTTGTTTGCAGCTATCTCTCTCTACTTTGGTATCAGGCCAGGCCCAATTCCTCTAAACCCTTCTGCTCTGGCCATTGGGACCCAACCTGTTCCTACATTTGATGGATCCATCTGTTTGGGACCTGCCTCCCCTCCCCCCCACTCCAGTGAGAGCTATACCCTGCTGTTGCTGTCCTGAATATGTAGTTCTGTGGCTCTGTGTACCTATAACTTCAAATCTCTTCCTATCCTAGAACTGGCTACACCTCTGTGGGCTTAGGTTCCTGTGGTGCCTGGATCTCCTAAAGACAAAGGAAGTGATCTTTTACTAGCATCCTAAAATAGTGAGTCTTTCTTCTGCCCTATATGCTGAGGTTGTATCAGAACTCACTCTGATTATGCTGAAACTGTAAAGGAGTGATGATGCATGCCAGGCAGTGGTCTGGTATCACTTGTGTGTCCTCTGATGTGCTGAAGATACTCATCTCCAATTCACACACAGAAATCTAAGCTTAGGGAGGTTAAGTAACTGAACTCAGATCATGTGAACATGACCTCATGTTGTCCTCAGAGCTGTAATTTAAGATTGCCTGTGTGGCTAACTGATTTATTTCTTAATCAGTACTGTGAAAGAGTGATACAAAGACTGGATTTTGGAATGCAGCAAAGCAAAATTCCCACTTTACACACTTAATAAGTTTTAGTTGTTAAATTCTGTTGGCTCTCAGCCTTTAATCTGTACCATTTAGATTGATATCTCTCTTATTCCCATAGTGGATGAAGTGAGGTAATATATAAAAATGCCTAGTATAAAGTCTTTAAAATAAACCCTAGCATCTTGTGGATTCACCTGCCCTTAAGGATCACAACTGGGAAAAAAACTACTGGGTTTGCAGAAGGTGACTGTCTGTTGCTTGCACAGTTCATGTTTCTTTACTTTTGTATTGGTGATCAATAAGGGAAAAAAAAAGATGAGTGACATCACAGTAACAAATAGTCTCAAGTGTTACTGGCTTTCAACAACAAGCACTTATCTCCCTCCCTGTGCTGTGTGTCTTAGTCTGTGTGGACTAGGAAGCAAACAACAAAACAACAAACATTCATTACCCACAGCTCAGGAGGCTGGGAAACCTAATATTAAGGTTTCAATAGATTTGGTGTTGGGTGAGAGCCCACTTCCCGGTTCATGGAGGACATCTTCTGTCTCCATGCATGGAAGAAGAGGCAAGGCAGATATCTGGGAGACCTATTTGAAAGGGGACTAATCTCACTCATGAAAACTCAATCTTCATAGCACAAACCCCCCTCAAAGGCCCATTTCCAAATATCATCACCTCACAGTTAGAATTTCAACATGTGAACTTCAAAGAGAAACACATTCTGGCTACCGTATGGCATGTCCACATCTCAAATTGGCTGGGTCTCTATTTTGTAGTCATCTTTACTCCAGGGCCCAGGAGAAAGGTGTCTCCCTGGCTAGGATACATGAGGCAGAAGTGACAGAGCAGAAAAACATGGTAGAGCACCTCTTATTTCTGTCCATACATCATTGGCCAAATTCAGGTGAATGGTCCAGTGTTTTTGTTTGTTTGTTTTTTAATAAGACCTCACTCTGTAGCTTAGGCTGACTTTGAACTTGCTGTGTAGCGGTCTGGCTTCAAACTGTTGATCTACCAGCCTCAGCCTCACAGTGTTAGGATTATAAACATTCACTGTCACACCAGGCTACATGGTTGCTCCCAAGCTTAACACTGCTGGACTAGGATCCTCTCACACGGAGGGAATTGGGATCAGAATAAATAACGAGTAAGACAATCTACTCCCAATTTTAAACGGAGCCAGCTTTGATTTTGATGATCGCTAACGGATTTTGGTCTCATAGTATGTGTGCCTCAGACTTTCTGGGGATGTTTAGGTTTGCCAGTTTTGATGAACCAATGTATTACCTAAAATAAGAAAAAACACTTAGATACAGTGGAAACAATTTCACTGCTAAAATTCCTGTAGGAAATGTAACGTTAGAGCATATCTAAAAATCTCTAGAATCAGCCTTTTATTCCCCATTAGAATAATTGCTTTTGTAATGCTATTCTTGATAATGTGATATTTCTTAGGAATGCATAGTTTTATAGTAGAAAAGAGTACTTTTTCATTTCTTATTTTTCAGAAATATAAGTCAGAATAGCTTATGGTTGTCCCATGTACCAGAAAGAAGAAGTGGGGAAGCTTCAAAACCCCATTTCTATCAATTCCATAGTCTCTATTCACACATGACTTTGCCTGCGTCTCTCTTGAACCGTTTATCACAATTCTGCTGTGTTTTACTTATTTACTCACTTACTTGTTTATTTATTTGCACTCCTGGGGACTGAAACAAGGCCTTGTGCATGTGAGGCATGCACTCTACCGGCAAGCCACACCTCAGCCTGATTTGTTTATTTCTTACAGTCAGCTGCTACATTGTCAGTTCCTGTAGGGCAACAACTTTTTCTTTCTTATCTTTGACTTTCTTCTGGTCCCTGGTTCTGCTGGAAATAAACATCTTTGAACTGACCTGGGTAAAAGCAAGAATTAACATTAATACAACATAAAACAGGCTATTTTCCTCCACTCCTTGGATTAAAAAAGCTGTATGAATGATTTTTTCCTTTCCTCTATGGAAAAAAAGTAAGGGTTTGCTAACCATTCCTAAGGGTTATACCTTTAATTGGCCTTAATTTGTTCCTTTTGAGTACAGTGCTGACGCTGCAGGTTGCATGCTGATGCTTTTTCTCTTCCAGGGTGCAGGCCACAGTTAGAAGTGTCATACCTATCTGTGTTTTCCATGGTGGGTGTGAGCATGGAGGAAAGTGAGAAGGGGGGGAGGGGTGAGTAGAAATCACAGGCAATGGAGAAAGAGGGAATTGTATATACCTTGCAGAGTGCAAAACGAAGAAAAGCATTTTGAATCTTGATAGAATCTGTAATATTAAAGTGAGAGGAAATCTTTCTTTCTCTGATTATCTGGCTGAGTCTTTGGATCAGCAGAGCAGAACCCAGTTTTAACTGGTAGGACTCCCTGTTCAGATCTTGTTAAACACCAGAACAAGAGACAAAGACAAGGAAAGAGCCATAAAAATGGCTCTCTGCTGCTGATCCATGGGTGCCATGCTTGAATCAGAAGCATTTTCTAACCCCGGTGACTGAGAGTATGTTATAGCTTTTAGTCTGTGTGTTTACCAAGGCAATGCTTAGTATTCAGCACAGAATTCTAAGGGTAGCTTCCTGCACTCACTGGCCTCACTTCTTTCTCTGTCTGCATATTCAAGGATTACAGATCCTATGCATACACCCAGATGGCCAGGCCCTGTTCCCTGGATTCCCATTCCTTTCATCAGACCAGACTGTATTTCCACTAATCACAAGATACATCCTCATGTGAGTTTTCTGGTTTCTGGACTAGATGAAGTAAATGCACAAATCTAAATTGTTTTGGCAGTAGGAGGCAGGAGGAAGTTAGAAGAGGAACACAGAATGGGACTTGGATCTTCCATTTCCCGGTCATAGGCTGTTTTGAACATCTACAAAGCCTTCAACATTCGTTTTATCATGATGTATGGCATCAAAATTTCTGCTCTATGATCCACAAGCTAGAATTCAAGCCTGGCTTTTGTATTCCATTCTTTTATCTTATGTATTAAATATGTTTTGAGAGATTCTGACCCTGTGCAAGGCCTAGGGTGACACAAAGATTAAAAAGCCACTGTATCCTTCCTGGCCTTTGAGAGATTCAACATTTAATGGGGAAATACGTAAAGAGTGTGATAAAGACACAACAGGGTGATGTGCCTAAAAAGGTTTAAATTTTAGATATCACCTAGTAAATATGAATTTTCTGCTTTAGTATTGCTTTCAATATTTTTCTATTTCATTATTTGTTTTGTTTTTGAATTTCATAACAATATTTTTTATTAATTTTTTGAGAATGTCATACAATGTACTTTGATCATATCCATTATCTTCTCCCAACTCCTCCTAGGTCCCCCACCCACTTAAACTCACACAATTTCTCTCTCCCTCTCTCCCCTCCTCTCCCCCTCTCTCCTTCTCCATCTTTCCCTCTCTCCCTCTTTCCATCCCTCCCATCAATACTCTTGGGCATGGGGCCTACCTACCCTGGGGAGTGGTTGATATATCAGGTATCCACCATTTTTTTTATAAACTTTATTATAAAAACTTTCAAATAAATAAAGAAAACCAAACTTCCTCTCTCCCAGTAATATTCAAATGCCAATAGCTCCTCAGCTAGGGGAGGGATTTCATGCCCAGCTCCCTTCTTCCATGCTGGGATTGTGTCTGATTTGAGCTTGGACAGGTCTAATGCATGCTGGCATAATCCCTGTGAGTTCATATATGCATCTGTTCTGTTGTGTTTAGAAAACACTGTTTCCTTTAAATCATCTACCACCTTTGGCTCTTACAATCCACCCCCCTGCCCCCCACATAGATCCCTGAGTCCTGAGGGTAGGAGTATGATACAGACATCCCATTTAAGGCTGAACATTCCCAGGATTTTTATTCCCTATGCCACCATTGACCAGTTGTTTCTCTGATGAGGGTTTAGCAATGCACTTGCTGTCAATATTAATATTTAATGCTAATATAGCTACATTTGCTCAACTATAGGGTCACTCAAGTAAGTTTGTGCCTGGGGGTTAAGCATGGACAATTTTCTTTGGGCCAGAGATCTAAAGGAAGAATGTAAGATCCCTGAGTGAGGGGGCTCAGGATGAGAAGCTGGATGAGGGAGACAAAAAGTAAGGAAACACAAAACCTAGGAGAGGGTCATTTCACCAATTAAGGCATGTATGACACGGGTCATTTCACCAATTAAGGCATATATGACACGTATGTTGTTGGGGGAGCGCTGGAAGGGGGATGAAGCTTGGCTAGAGTATAGCAGGTTGAATGATGGGAAGTAATGTAGGGTCTCAGATATGAGTTGATGAATCTGGATTTCATTCCTTTGTTATAGGGACAAACAGCTTTTCATATATTTCAGATTTTCATTTTCAGAAGCTGACTCTGTCCTGGTAACTCACCTGTCAGTGCACAGCTGTTGAGCACCCTTGGCCTCAAGGTTTTCATATCTATGAATGTGTAGCCCATGACCTGCACATGAAGTCAGAATGTTGTGTGCCCCTCATTGAGAAATAAGGGCTCCCATTCACAATGCTATCTTAAACGTATCATATAACATGTCTCATGACCTCCAGGACTTTGTTTATACCACACACCTCTCTCCTACTTGTCAGTATAGCTTTTCCCTACCTCTTGTGATTTTCTTACTGTTTTCAGCTTCTTCTTGTCCAAACTCTAAATACTTCAGCTTTGAGAAGCTTTTAGCATTCTAAAAAAGTTTTCTTTTGCTTAGCAATAATTTACAATTAGCTTAGTGACTTAAACAGCACCATTATATTATCATTAAGTCTTCAAAGGTAGGAAATCAGAAGTCTCTGCGTGGTTTAGGTGTGTCTTTGGTTCAGGGTCTTACAAGAGCGTGGCGAGTCTGGCTGTGTTCCCTTCTGTACTCAGGGTCCTTAGGTGCATGAATTTGTCAGTATGGTCTGGTTCTTGGCAGTTGCAAGATGGAGGTCTTTACTTTCTTGCAGATTACCAATCTGGAGCCTCCCTCTTTAGTAGAAGCTCCCCATAATGTCCTGCCACATGGTCTCCTCTGCAGCAGAACAGGTTGTATTCTCAAGGCCAGGAAAAGAACATGTATGGTAGTTTATAATCTGTTTTTTCTCTTTCCGATTTGTAAGGCCCTCTGGGAAAAGAGCTCATTGTATGAGGTCAGGTCCACCTACTCTTAAGGAGAAGGTATTCCACAGGGCATGCACACAAAGGGGACTGTCTTAAAATTCTGATTGTACAACATCTCTCACTATCCTAAAGTAATTTACTTTCTTGAAATTCCTAAAGTCCCTGTGTGGTCTGTTATCAGCTACTCCACGAAAGCACTTAATCATGCCCTGCCTCCTCTTAGACTTGAGTGGCTGCAGACTCATTCTTTACCTATTAGAGCAGAAGACAGAATCTTTTCTGTCCTGTTCCTGCTTCTCCTCACTTTTCTTCTTTTCTTCCAGCCCCTCACCTCCTGTTCTCTTTCTTCTTTCTCTCTTCATCTTCTCCACTTCTTCATGTCATCCATACCCCCACCCCACTCCCAGCTTGCACTCTTAGTGCTGGGTAGACTGGAAACTTGAAGATAATCTTTGGTTCACCTTTGGTCTCACACTGAACTTTTTTGTGCATATGTTCTTTATTGCCATGATAATAATACTCAGAGCAATGACCTTGCTGTGGAGGAATGTTCCAGGCCTTAGGAAAACCCGCTGGAATTCTATGCCACATTATATCTCTATGAGCACCAGTCAATGTACTCCTGTAGATTAGAGATACTGAATTTTGGAACCTCAAGGTAACTGGAGAAACAGCTTTATTTCTGAACAAGGATAACTTTTCTGCGTGTGTGTGTGTGTGTGTGTGTGTGTGTGTGTGTGTGTGTGTGTTGAGCAGAAGCTTAACTAAAGCTTAAGTTTGCTCCAGGAAGTAATCCACCTTTGAACTTAGTTTCTGTTTGTTTTTTGTTTTTTTTCCCTTGGAGCCCTGATTTTAACGGTAGGCAACTTGCTAAGCTTCAAATCAGCCTCCATACATTTCATCTCTTGGGAGTAACCTTCGAAAGAAGGTGTAGTGTGTTTGGAAAACAAATGCATAGTGAATTCTGTTTGAGGCAAACCATGCCCACTTAGGTGATAGGGCTTGACAGAGTCCAGGAGAAGATGAACCTTTGAATTCTCTCCAGCACACAAAACTCAGAGCTGCGTCTCCTGAACAAATGCTATGGCACAGCAAAATCACTCACTGACTTTTGATGTTGCATTTGCAAGAGAGTCTAGTCCTTGTTTATTTTTTCTCATTTTATGTTATGGCAGGTTGTTAAGACAGGTCCATGAAATGTATAGGTGCATGGCCTCGTCCCAGCCAGGTTCAAATATAAGCCACCCACATTGTATATATAGATTAATGTTTAAAGGCAGAGCCTGGCTGTATATATCCAGGGCAGATAGATGCACTGTGTGGATAAAGAAAATGTATACAATGGGCTACATTTCAATGTATACACAGAGAAATACACACTCTGCATGGTTGCTTCTTGGAGGAACTGGGCTGAGTGTCAGAGAATGAAAGACTACGACCTTTTAGGGCCTCATTACTGAGCTATTCTGAGTGGAGGAAAATATTTGGTGAATAGAAATCTATCAACAATTGCTCCTAAGCTTAATAGTTTTATTATCTCCACAGAGCTGCTTATAAGAATCTAGAAAATCTAGGGCAGATTGTGACCCATTTGGGCTGGTCATTTTAGGAATGATCATAGTGCAGAGGACCAGATAAAGTACCAGCTGGGTATGGGGCTGCATACACATGTGCACATATGTCTGCACACACATACACACACAGAGGGATCATATATATATGAGCTTGCACACACATATACAGTCTTGTACAAACATGCACATGGCTTGCACAAATATGTACATTGACTCGCACACACATGTATATAGGTTTGCATGCATAAATGGGCTCACACACAAGACTTGCACACACACAGGCTTGCAGATATATACACAGGCTTACATATGTACATATACACAATATTTTCACATATATGACAGAGCTTATACACACAAACACACATAGACTTGAGCATGCATTCAGGCTTGCAAATATATTCACAGGGGCTTGCAAACATATGTATAAGGCTTGCACATGCACACAGGTTTGCATAAGATGTACATGGTTTACATGCATCGCTTCTACACACAGATTTATGGACTTGTATTTGCATACACAGGCTCACACACATTGGTATGGACTTGTGTATGCCCACAGACTTGTGCACAGATCCATAAAGCTTTCAAGCACACCAGCTTGCACATGATGTACATATAAGTCTTTACATACATTCAGAGGACTTGTAAGCATAGACTCTGGAACAGCCAAATGCATACACTTGCACATGCACAGAGGCTTGCATAGGCACATGAGTTTATATAAGCACATAAACACACACACACACACACACACACACATACACAGGGTTTTGCACACATTTGTAGCTCGAGTTTTCCTGCCTGGCCCACAGTCAGGACAAATCTCTATCACCTGCCAGTCCCACAGCCTCAGACCCGACCAAGTAAACACAGGGACTTATGTTGCTTTCAAACTGTATGGCCGTGGCAGGCTTCTTGCTAGCTGTTCTTATAGCTTAAATTAATCCATTTCCTTTAATCTATACCTTGCCACATGGCTTGTGGCTTACCGGCATCTTCACAAGCTGTTTCTCATCGTGGCGGCTGGCAGTGTCTCTCTGACTCAGCCTTCCACTTCCCAGCTTTATTCTCCTCCTTGCCCCGCCTATACTTCCTGCCTAGCCAACGGCCAATCAGTGTTTTATTGATTAATTAGCAACACATTTGCCATACATCCCACAGCACTTCCCCCTTTTTTTTTTCCAGAAAGGAAGGTTTTAACCTTAACAAAGTAAAATTACATATAATTTGGGAATTTGGGCGTAGCTTCTCTTACTACTTCCTGCTGGAAGGGGGCGCTGTATCTTATGGGGAAACAAAGAAAATTTTAGAATTATGGAATAGTCCATGAGGCTGTATTGTCTGAGCCAGATGCCTTCAAACCATTCTGGATGTTGGATCATCTGGGCCATGGTGTCATTGGAGACCTTCAGGGGGTCTTGGCTGGTCAAACCTGATGTATCTTAATCTGGAACAATTCCATAGCCTTTGGCTTTCTGTGGGAACAAAAGCAGAGACTCCTTTCCAAAGCAACATATCCTTATATCCAAATTTTGAAGTCAAGGTACCTTTAAAATATACATTTTGGCATAACTCAATAGCTTTTACAATCAAATGTTTTTCTGCAGTTAAAAATCCCAAAGACAACACAATCCAGATTCTCTGTGTAATAGTCATCTTCACATGGCTTATTTTTTATATTAATTTTACTGTCTCTTTAAAGACTTTATTTTTTAAAACTATATTTTTTTCTATAACTGTATATATCACCTTTTTTGTCTTTTTCAAGCCTACGTATCTTTTACACACATTGTAAACTATTACATCTGAATCTGTCTTTTTGCGAATTTATTGCTTTAAACTGCAGCAGCTGTGGCTGCTGGCTCCACCCACCTCAGCTTCCCAACATGGCTATGTTTACCGCCAGCTCTGGGAGCTATTGTGGGTCTATGCTTTTATTCAAGCAGCATGTAGCCCAGAAACCTCTTTTTTTGTTTTGTACCAGCAAAGGCTAAATCCACCATGCAGCTTAATGTGCCACTTGCAGAGGCCTCATTCCCACCAGTAGCTCAAACTGGCAGCTGCCGCTCATTTGAGAGAGACAATTAGGAACTGTTTTTATCTCCGTTTTAGAATCTTTTTTCTCAGTTTTTTAGGTGGAAACTCTTGCCACCACGTTGGACGCCATTTGTAGCTCGAGTTTTCCTGCCTGGCCCACAGTCAGGACAAATCTCTATCACCTGCCAGTCCCACAGCCTCAGACCCGACCAAGTAAACACAGAGACTTATGTTGCTTTCAAACTGTATGGCCGTGGCAGGCTTCTTGCTAGCTGTTCTTATAGCTTAAATTAATCCATTTCCTTTAATCTATACCTTGCCACATGGCTTGTGGCTTACCGGCATCTTCACAAGCTGTTTCTCATCGTGGCGGCTGGCAGTGTCTCTCTGACTCAGCCTTCCACTTCCCAGCTTTATTCTCCTCCTTGCCCCGCCTATACTTCCTGCCTAGCCAACGGCCAATCAGTGTTTTATTGATTAATTAGCAACACATTTGCCATACATCCCACAGCACAGATTGACTTGCATATGCACACAGGCTTGTATAGACACATGGGTTTGCACAAGTGTACAGGCACACATAGATGCATTGGTCTTGCACAGATACAGATCTTAACTTGCACATACACTTGCATGCTGGCTTACATGTGTTGAATAACATAGTGATAGTCTGATTGACTGGAGAGGTAGGAGGGTGAACCATTACTCTCTTCTGCTGAAGATTTGTTAGAATTCATAGGAAATCAGATCTGAAAGCAGTCCTAGGGATTGTCTCACCAAATCTCTCATTTTGCAAATGAGAAAACCACAGATATTCAGATAAGCTAAGAATAGCTTGTGTAAGGTCAAAGCATCAGGTGGGAGTTAAGAATGGCCTGGGGCTCAGCTCTCTCATTCCTAGTTCATTCAAATATCCTTCCATGGTCACTTACACAGAAAAGAACTTCGAACTCCACTCTCACACAGATTGTAAAACACTTGGTAAGTGTTTATTGAGTGGCTACTGGAAGTGGGGCTAGGCACTTCACTTGTCGGAAGCAACTAAAAAACTCACAAACAAAAGATTTCTCTTGCCCCATGTAGAGAAGCAATTTTCACCGTCTTTCTGAAGTTTCTTCTACTCTTGGAACTGCCAGAAATGCTGACACAGTGTTCCATCATTTAATTTCAGACATATGCATCTATCAGAATAAAGTTATCTTCAAAAGAGGCATCACCTGCCACCTAATCATTTTCTCTCAGGATAGATGCTTTCCCTATAGCCCTTTCTGTTGTAGAAAGAGGCATCAAGGAATGCCAACAAGGCTGACAGAGGAGAGGCATTAAAAGTAGGTTGTTGATGTTGAAAAACAAATTTCACTGAATCTTACTGGCTTTCAGGGTTAATTTAGTAGTAAATGCTGGATCTTGTGTGTGCAAGAATATGGAGAAAGGTTACTGCCTGAAGTTTGTTGTAACAATGACCATAATTATCTACCCCTTAAGTTTGGGCAGGTTGTGAGTTGCTGTGGCCAATAGAATATGTTGTAAGTAATGCACTAGTTTTGAGCTCAAGCCTAGAAAGATCTTGTATTCCTCCTCCTGTCTTCCATAGGTGTCCCTATGACTAGTGTCAGGTGAGCAAACCCTTGTAGCCAGCTGGAGGATGACAGACTGTGTAGAACACAGCTGAGCCATCAGCCAATAGTTCTGAGACCATCAGGTGCATTTGGCTGCTCTGTTGTGTCCTGTCAAAACTCATGCTGAAGTCTTTACTCATGAAACCTCAGAATGCCCCTGTAATTAAGAACATGGTCTTTAAAGAGGTAGATAAGACAAAGGGGACAGTAACCACATTCTTTCCAAGGAGAGAAACTTTAGAAAAAATCAGCTTTGTATTTGATTTAGAGAAAATGAAATTTTGTTGCTAAAGTTACTAAAAATGTGCTTTTGACAGCCCTAACAGATGATCACATCTACTTAGCAACAAGTCAGACATCCAAGATCAGCCAAGTCCACTGCTAAGATTAACAGACCCACCCAATAGATACCATCCCAAATTCCCAATCCATAGCATATTAATATGGGCAAATGATCTTTCTTTTAAATCTCTAAGTTTTGGTGGTAGCTCTTCATGTAGTAGTGGATACTTGGTACAATGGTGAAAAATCTATAGATTTTCTGTTGAAAATGTATGTATAAGTGTTGACCTGACCTCAGAACTCTTATCACTTCTCACTGCTCTGTATGTGGCTGAGGGTATGGATGGATGCTTATAAGAGCAAAATGTATGCTGCCCTGAGTTAGCCCCATGGTCTTCTATTCCAAGTTCTAACACCAGCAGCAAAACCAACTGAGATATGGCTGCTGGTCTGATGTTTCCTACCCTCTCTTAGTTGTGTATGTTCTCTGACATATGGCATAAAGGGATTTCCACTAGGACTAGACAACTTATTTGAGTTTTTAGAGCAACCATCCAATGCTAGGCTATTAACCCTGAATTCAATAAGGAGAGTGGGCCAACATGTTGGGACAGAAAAGTGAGGTTATATGTAGTACTAAACACTTCTGGATTGGGTTTGTACAACTAGGGATTCATGTGTCTTGGGTGAAGGTCTCAACATTACCTTCTTATATGAACAACTGGCTAACGATACACAAGTCCAAGACTGATGTCACATGTATTAAATTCACATAACTTTAAATAGCTCAGCATTATGAACTAGTTAATGTATGTCAATTGTCTTCCAAAATTTTCTAATGTTATTTAGAGGCTCAGATCCATTTATTCACCTATGTTTATTTAGTGCTACCGAGTGCTAGGCAGTAACTCAGGCTCCATTAATACAGCCAAATTGTCTATGCTCTCATGGACAAGATATATTCTGCACGGTGTTAGAAGAAGGGGTCAGAAGGTTCCATATCCGAGTCTGTTGGTCTATCTATCTACCTATTTTCATCTATTAGTATTTTTTGTTTTTTAGTAGTGCTAGGCATTGAACTGAAAATCACGTACATGCTAGACAAGTGCTCTGCCACTGAGCTTCATCCTTCATCCTCCATCCTTGTCTATCCATCTTTATCCATCAACCATTATCAATTGTGGTGCACTGACAGGCAATGAGGTTGTGCTCTCATCACTTTAGCTATAATCAGATCAGTTTTTCTTTGATTTTATTCAGAATTTGGACTTCTAAGTAAAGTTTGGTTTTAAGGGAAGGTTACTTGTTTAGTTAAATTAAAAACATTTGAAAACTACTCCACATGTTCATCTGCCCTAGGGAATTCTATGCTTTTCCTCATGTAAATAATTTTACAAGTTGATTTGAGCTTTACTTTAAATTGACAATGCTATAAAATATATAGATTATAAGAAGGAAAAATTAAAAATATGACAAACTTCTCTTTAAATTAAATATGCTGAATACAGAGTATATTGACCATGACGCATGCTTTTCTCCATGGTTTTGATATCCAACTTCTCTAAAGCATGGAGCACCCAGCCTGGGACTTCCTTAGACATTTAAAGCAGTCTTTTGGGTTTCTTCTGACGTTTGAAACCACTTTCTTTTCAGTTTCCCTGACCTGTGTTTGTTCCTCTTCCCACAGCTTTTCACTGAAAACATCCTTTTTTCACTTTCACTGTCTGTCAGAATAATGCCTCTTGCTCACGCAGTATCTGTTGACTGCTTCTTCCCTTGAAGATGACAGGGCCCCCAATTTTGTATCCCTGAGCTCATTTACTCTGGGGAAATAGATACCTTGGCTACTTATGTTAGCTTACCTTCCTGCTGAACTCATGCCCAATGGCCTAGCCTGGTGGTTGTGCTAGTACTGTCTCAAGTAAGTTGTTGAGTCTAGGTAGAGAAGCTCTTCACAGTAGCCCAGAGGGTCCAAGGCCTTATCAGCACAAGAAACCTCTTTCCCATGTTTCTTGTAAGTGCCGCTACTCCTGCATTCCTCAGCTGTCCAGCATGTTATCTGTCTGCCAGTTCTCCTGTTTAGACCCTTGGGGTCTGCATCATCTAATTCTGCTCCTTCATGACTGGCTGCCAGGCATTTTCAAAGAGCTGCTGATTACATTGTATAAATTATAATTTCTAATACCCTGTCTTAGGACCTCTGGTATGATTTGGATTTGAAATATATCTCAGAGGCTTATATTTTTAATGTCTGGTACTGCTATTTTGGAAGGGGCTAGAAACTTTGGAAAGTGGGTATACCTGAAGGAATTAGATTACTATGGCTCTGTCTTGATGATCATATCTAGGCTACATTCCCTTTGCTTTCTACTTCCTGTCTACCAGGAGGTGAGGAAACTTCACCTCCCTTGCCCCCTGTCACTGCATTCTGCCCAAGAAAACAAGGCTGGGCAACGTGGATTGAACCCTCTGAAACCTTGTTCTGGAAGAATCCTTCCCTGTAAGTTGTCTAGTACAGACATTCCATTACAGCAATCAAAAAGTAACTAAGAAAACTTAGTTTTCTGCAGGTTTGTTTTTAAAGTGTTTCCCTAAAGCAGGGCTTTGGTTCTATTCATTATATATTATGAACTCTTCTCAGCTTTCAGAGGCCAACAGAATAAATTCCAAATTTCAGAGTGTATCACCCCCTTTCTTTGGCTCCAGCCTGCCTTTCTACTTTGCTTTCTGTTTTCCATTTGCTGAGATTCTAGTCTCCTTTAAAGGTACAACTTTAGGTGCTATTCTTAGGGGAAAGCTGAGTACCCAATATTATTTGCCTCCAAGCCACAGACACAGAGGGTATTCACACTGCACATATTTGTCAAAGCACTTGTTTGTATCCACCAGAACTTTAATAGTCACTTCCAAGGTCACACTTCATCACTGAGGATAATCAGGGCAGGCGCTGAAGACAAGAACCTGGGGTCAGGAACTGAAGTAGAGGCCATGGAGGAACATTGCTTACTAGCTTGCTCCCATGGCTTGCTCTTCTACCTTGCTTATGCAATCTAGAACTGCCTGCCTTAGGTGGCACCATCCATGGGCTAGGCTCTCCACAGCCGAGGCCCCTCCCTATCAATTATTAATCAAGAAAATGCCCCAAACATTTGCCCTCATGCCAGTCTGATGGAGGAAATTTTTCAGTTGAGATTCACTCATCCCAGGTAACATCATTTTGTGTCAAGTTGACAAAAACTAACCAGCACAGAGTCCATTGATATGAAATTCTAGAATGGCCAGAATTAATGTCTTTTTTGGAGCAAACAAATTGGTGTTTACCTGGTTCTGAGGAAAGCAGGAATTTTACCTCTCAAAAGAGCATGAGGATACTTTTTAGGCTGATGAAATTATCCTCTATCTTTTTTTTTCTTCTTCTTTTTTTTTGATTGCAGCTAGCCAAGGATAATATAATTTCTCAAAGCTCACTAAGGTATGTATCTAAAATGGCTGTATTTTTCTATGTACAAATTATATTGCAGGGAAGCTGATTGCTAAGTAAGAACATCTCACTACCTGTGATCTCTGCATTAACACGCCCAGCACTTCCCCTCCGTCACTCAGAAACATAGCTTATTTCTTTATCTTCAATAAATTAAAACTCCATCTACTGCAGTATTTCCTAGCTGAGATGAGATAAATATCTCATAGCCCAAACTCTTCAGCCAGGCAGTGTGGGCTGAGGGCTCTGCTGCTTACACTTGGGAAATCATTTACCTTCTGTGCTTCAGTCTTCTTAGCTGTTAGATGTAAGAATGAACAGTACTGTTAGTGTCACTGTGTTGTCAAAGAGAGTACATGTGTTCTATATGTAAAATGCTGAATTGAATGTTTAGGATTCTGTCAGTATTATACACACTGTGTACATGTGAACATGTGTGCCCTGGCATTACACCCAGGACCTTTGCATTCTGTGTATATGCTCTACCACTGAGCTACTCCAAGTCTCACTGTGTGTGGTGGTATTTTACCTGTACTGAAATGTGATTTTAATTGTATGTTAATAAATAAAGTTGCCTGGGGGTCAGAGTTTTAGAGCCATAGCAAATGCGTGGCGGTGGTGGCACACGCCTTTAAGGACCTGGAGGGCGGTACATACAGGCAGTGACAAGGCAGTCACGTGTTTAGGTTTACAACCAATGAGAAGGCAGAACAGCTAGACTATTTAAAGACATACACACAGGATGTAGGCCCTTTTTCGAAGAGCTCTCTTGGCTGAAGCAGGATCGCTGAAGCAGGAAGGGTAAGGCTCTTAGTTCTGACCTCTTGGCTTTCTTCTCTGAATCGGCTCTGTGTTTCTTATTTAATAAGATGGTTGGTTACATCTACATTTGGCACCCAACGTGACAAGAATCCATTAAAAACCGCTTAAGTTGGCTTGGCAGCAGGTCCGGTCTCCTGCCAGGGTGGCCGGCAGGTCCGGTTTCCCGCCAGGGCGGCAGGCTCCCTAGCCCGGGCCCAGGTTGGCTTGGCCTCAGGCCGGACCAACCTTGAGCTACTTGCTTAAAGCCAGTGCTACAAACAACTCAGGCCTGCCCTGCCGAACAGGGCCCCTGCCTGTAAAGCTAATGCACGTGGTTGGAGCTTAAGGTAGCCAGAGCCAAGGCTTGACTAAGCTCAAGCGGGAACATGTGGCTGGATTCAAGCTCTTAGGCAGAACTTGCGGCTACGGTTCTTGCGTGCTCTCTCTCTCTCTCTCTCTCTCTCTCTCTCTCTCTCTCTCTCTCCTCACACCTTGGACACTAGGTGGCTGTTTTGAAATTCCCTCAGATTGGTACTGTTCTACAAGGACTTGGTAAGTCACTTAACATATCAGATATTTTAAAGGAAACTATTTAAAAGAAAAATTTTTTTCCACATTAAAAAAAATGGGTTTTCTGTGTACATTGGAAGAAAACTGGGCTTTGTTTGCAATTTTAGACAGTCTGACAATGGAACAGCTATATGAGAAGATTAATGTTGATCGAATTATGCATTTTATTACTATGCTTATCCTCATTTTACTATTTAAAAAGATAGTCAATTTAAGTGCCAGGGTGACAGCTTTAGAAAAACCTGTTAAACCTGTAAAAACTCAGACAGAAGAAACTAACAGTGAAGTTGCTTCAAGATTGGATCATAGGGTTACAGAAAGAAAGCCTGTTTTCACACAGTCACCCTTAGTTTGTCCAGTAACCGTACAGCAGTTGCCTGATCAAATGACTACACAAAATATTTGGGCTCCAATTGAAATGTTAGATTTACAAAGGTTTAAGGAGGCAATAGTATCTTATGGCATGCATTCCCCATATGTAAAGCAAATGTTAAACTCTTGGTCAACATATAATAGGATTGTACCACAGGACTGGCGGGAGCTGGCACAAGCTGTTCTTGAACCCAGTCAAAGGCTTCAGTGGCTAACTTGGTTCAAAGATGAAGCTAAAAACATAGAAAAACAGTGGAGGGATAAAGGAATACAAGTCTGCCAGGATCAACTTATTGGAGAAGGTCAATATGCTTCAGCACAAACACAATGTTTATATGATGTCCAAACCCTAATTTTATGTCGAACAGCAGCCTTGAATGCATGGGACAGAGTTGAGGAACCAGGAAAAAAAACTGAGTCATTTACAAAGGTTGTACAAGGCCCAAAAGAATCTTTCACAGATTTTTTACAAAGACTGGCTTCAGCAGTAAAGAGAATGGTCCCGGATTCAGAAGCTAGTAAGATAATAATTGAATCTTTGGCCTTTGAGAATGCAAATGCAGCATGCAAAACAATAATCAGGCCGTTAAAGGCAAGATCTACACCTTTGGAAGATTGGATTAGAGACACAGTTAATGTTGAAGCTCATGAGCATGATGATACGTGGGTAGGAGAAGCAATTTCAAAAGGTTTGAGGAATGTTAGATGTTTTGGATGTGGAAAGCAAGGACATTTGAAAAGGGACTGTAAACAGGTCATTCCTAGAAACAATGTTTCTTCAAGGAACAATGGCAACAGAATGCCCCTTCCTTCTGGAGTATGCAGAAGGTGTGGTAAGGGAAAACACTGGACCAACGAATGTAGATCAACAAGGGACAGACAGGGTAATCCTTTGCCTCAGTCTTCGGGAAACTCCCAGAGGGGCCTCATGCAGGCCCCAATAGCAAATCCAGTTCAAACCTTTCCTGCAGTCATAGAGGAAACCCCTACCCAGAACAATTAAATAACCAAATGCCTATTGGAATAAGTCATGCTGGTCAGGATGATGAAACAGAGAGAATAGAAAATTTAGGAGCAAATATAAAGAAAATTTTTTGGCAAACTTCTATTAATGAACAAAGACCAAAATTATTGATAAAAATAAATGGTGTTTTGTTGTCTGGTCTGGTAGACACAGGTGCGGACGTTACCATAATTGCACCAGAATTTTGGCATCCAACTTGGCCTCTTCAGGAGGTAAACGTTCAACTGTTAGGAATTGGGACATTATCTCATGTGAAACAGAGTGCAAGATGGCTTGAGTGTATAGGTCCAGAAGGACAGAGAGGAAAATTGAAACCATATGTAGCTAACATAGCTATGAACTTGTGGGGTCGAGACTTGTTGCAACAATGGAATACTCAGATTAACATCCCTCCAATCTCAGAAACAAATCATAAATTAGCACATGTTTCTGAGAGAAATATTAGAAGGCATTATTCTGAGTGGTCACCAGCCATCCATATTATACAAGAACAGGGCACAACAACTGATGATCTTCCAAAGACACCAACAGCTCTACCTTTAAAATGGTTAACAGACAAGCCTGTATGGGTCCAGCAATGGCTTTTAACAACAGAGAAACTCCAGGCTTTAGAAGAGCTGGTAGAAGAACAGTTAAATGCTCAGCATATTGAGGAATCAACCAGCCCTTGGAATTCTCCTGTATTTGTTATTAAAAAGAAATCTGGTAAATGGAGAATGGTAACAGACTTTAGAGCAATTAACAAAGTAATTCAGCCAATGGGCTCTCTACAATCTGGAATTCCTTTGCCCACTCTGTTACCAAAAGGATGGCCTCTCATAGTTATTGATTTAAAAGACTGTTTCTTTTCAATACCATTACAAAAAAAAGACAGAGAAAGATTTGCTTTCACAGTGCCTACTTATAATAATTCTCAACCGGTTAAAAGATTTCAATGGAGGGTCCTCCCACAGGGAATGTTGAATAGCCCAACTCTGTGCCAATATTTTGTACAACAGCCATTGGAAGTGATACATAAAAAATTTCCTAAATCTATAATTTATCATTATATGGATGATATTTTACTAGCTGACTCAAATGCAGATACTTTAGAAAGAATGTTTGAGGAGGTAAAGAAAATTTTGCCTTGCTGGGGATTACAAATTGCTCCTGAAAAGATACAAAGAGGAGATTCTATTAATTATTTAGGATATAAAATAGAGCTACAAAAAATTAGACCCCAAAAGGTGCAAATTAGGAGAGATAGACTACAGACTCTTAATGACTTTCAAAGATTATTTGGAGATATTTCTCATCTACGAACTATGGTTGGGGTAAAAAATGATGAACTGCATAATTTTTTCAAAACCTTAGAAGGTGACAAGGACTTAAATAGTCCAAGAGAATTATCACCTGAAGCTGAGAAAGAATTGGCCTTGGTAGAAAAGAAAGTACATGAAGGGCACGTGGATCGTATTGATCCAAAGCTGGATTGCATTTTGGTTATTTTACCTTCTAGGCATTCTCCTACAGGAATATTAATGCAGAGGGAAGATATTATATTAGAATGGATATTTTTACCAAATAAACCAAACAAAAAATTAAAAACTTATGTGGAAAAAATCTCTGACTTGATTTGGAAAGGAAAATTGAGACTTCGTCAATTAGCAGGAATAGACCCAGCAGAAACTGTCGTACCTTTAACTAAGGAGGACATTGAAAAATTATGGACAGAAATTGAACCTTGGCAAAGAGCTTGCAGTAATTTTTTGGGAGAAATTAACAGCAAATATCCCAAAAGCGATAGAATTGATCTTATAAAGAGAGCTGATTGGATCTTGCCTCGAATTGTACGGGAAAAGCCCATATCTGGAGTTCGTACATTTTATACAGATGCCAACAAACAAGGAAAGGCAGGTTACAAATCAGAAAATTTAAGTAAAGTGGTTCAAAGTCCTTATAATTCAGTTCAAAAATCAGTATTGTATGCTATTCTGTTGGTATTAACGGATTTTTCAGAACCTCTCAACATAGTAACTGACTCTCAGTATGCTGAAAGAGTAGTATTACATATTGAGACTGCAGAATTTATCCCTGATGCTTCAGAATTAACTTCACTATTTATTCAATTACAAGACACAATCAGGAAAAGGAGTCATCCTTTATATATAACTCACATTCGATCCCATACTGGTCTGCCAGGCCCTCTAGCACAAGGCAATGATGAGATTGATAAGTTATTAATAGGAAATGTGCTGGAGGCCTCAGAATTTCATAAAAAAACATCATGTCAATAGTAAAAGTTTAAAAAAGGATTTTTCCATAACCTGGCAACAAGCCAAAGAAATAGTAAAGAAATGTCCTACTTGTTCCTTCTACAATCAAACACCATTACCAGCAGAATGTAACCCAAAGGGTACTCAAAGGAATGAAATCTGGCAGATGGACGTGTTTCACTTTCCAGAATTTGGAAAACTGAAATATGTACACCACACTATCGATACTTATTCAGGATTTCAGTGGGCAAGTGCTTTGAGTTCTGAAAAAGCTGATTCTGTAATCACACATTTGCTAGAAGTTATGGCCATCATGTGTATACCTGCACAAATCAAAACTGACAATGCTCCATCATATGTCTCTGTTAAAATGAAACAGTTTTTTGCTTATTACAATATAAAGCATATTACAGGCATACCACATAATCCTACAGGTCAAGCAGTTATAGAAAGATCAAACAGAACTCTAAAGGATATGCTAAATAAACAGAAAGGGGTAACAAAAACCCCCAGAAATAGACTGCATAATGTTCTATTAACTTTGAATTTTCTTAATGCCAATGAGAAAGGAACAACAGCTGCAGAGAGACATTGGATAATAGAAAAAACTACAGAATTAAATCAGCCTATATACTTTAAGGATGTGCTGACCTCAGAATGGAAACCAGGGTATGTGTTACATTGGGGACGAGGTTTTGCTTTTGTTTCTACAGGAGAAGATAAGTTGTGGGTACCATCAAAATTGATAAAGGTTCGATTTGAACAAGAGAAACCTCTTAATTAGAGGAGGTGATAGCTCATCAACCAACATGAACATCCAATTTAAACTAACTTATACCAGTAACACATGTCTTTTCATTTAATCAGATAATAACTTGCCAAAAAGGAACATCCCCAAAATTAGTCTTGGGGAAAGGTTTTTGTTTTTGTCTTTTAGGAGAATGAAGGTTAAGGAATCTGAAGAACACTGGACAAATAAGACAACTGAAGAAAAGGGACAAATCATCTATCCCAGGAAGCAGAGTGAAATGGCATATGGATATATATTATCTAAAAAATTTTATGTCTTCCTAAATGTTTGTTTCTTCTTTTCTCTAAAGATTAAACACTATTGGTCTTCTAATAGTCCCAGTCCAATTAAAATTTAAAGCTGACTTTGGAGTTGGAGAATGGCTCTCTCCTTCTTTAAACTCAAGCATGTTGTTAAAAGGAAAATGCAAACTCCCTGTATCATGCCAGAATAAAAGAGCCATCTTCTGCTATGAGACAGGAGAAAAGCCAAATTAATTAAGGGACTATTCTATTACTAATCTCAACTCTTTGATTCTATTCTGATTCTTTAAACTTTTCTTAAAGTATAAATTTTATATCAAAACTTACAAGATTAATATATATAGATATATAGATATATATATACATTTTAAACTTTGTTAAGATATGAATGGTCATATAGAGTACTATTTAATTCTAGAAAAAAGGCTTCAATTAGCTGCATATATATGTCTTTGTGTTCGAGTCTCTTATCAGTTTTCTGCAGGAATTCACGGCCAGGCCTAACATCAACTGAAGTCTCCAGGAAGAAGTTGGGGCCCCACAACAACAACAATTCCACGTGGACAATAATAACATCACTAAGCTGACAAACATCATCTACAGATCAGCTTTGAACTACAAGGTTCTCGGAGCAATTTTGAGATGACTAGATGAGATGATCCAATCTCAAAGACTACTTGAATAAGGACTTGAGATAAACCCTGAACTTTGGCATTATACACAGACTGGATAATGAAGGATATAGTTACCTTTCCTAGAACTTGACAATTAACCTAAAATTTTTCTTTCAGGATAAAGATAACTTCGCCCATACCCAGCAGGAAGCAATTTTAAGAATACGACGCCCACATTCCCAAAGAGGTGGTGTGGGGCGGGTGGTTTTTTGGTCTTTTTAATGGGTTTTGGGTCTGGGATAATTTTCATTGTTTAGGGGGGTTGGTTACAAGTTGTTGTCAAGGGTTAGGAAAAAGACTAAGCAGATTAGATTTAAGGTTCTTAATTTAAAAAAAAAAAGAGAGAAAGAAAGAAGAAGAAAAAGACAATTACTAGTTTTAAATACTTTACATTGGATTGGATTGTTTTATATTGTATACAAATTATATATATATCGAAATTGATATTGTTAGAAAATGCTATATGTATATTTCTAATTGTACTTATATCGTTCATTTAACAATGCAATTTTCTGATCCTTGAATGTTATTATTACCAACTATTAGGATATAAAGAAATGATAGTTAGTAGTTAGACATTACAATAGAACTTGTAGTCATATTAGATATGTTTTAAAAATTGAGCAGATATATTTTAGATAGGTCATCTTCAAACCCTTCAGAGAACTACAGAATATGGCATTTAAAATGTTTTAATAACTTAGAAAATTTTTCTTTTTTGTTATGACTATGAGACATGTCGGCTCCTGGCAGTACCAATCTACTTCAGAGAAAATATGGGCATTGAAGAAACTGCGTATGGAGTTAGCTTTCATTGTGGCAAAAGTTAGCCACTGGACAACAAAGTATCCTCGAATCAACTGCTGACAAAATGGACAGACAGGACATGAAACAAAGGACTACTGATTCTTGCATAAACAAGCGTGGTTGTGGCTTTATCAAAAGGCATCTTCTGAGGCCAGGACAATATGGCACCATCCCTGACGTGGCCTTCGCAACTTGGAAAAGGTACAGTGCCCTTTTCTTCGAAGGCAGCTGAACAGGCAGTGGGTCGATGGCTTCTGATGTGCAATAGAACAGCAGCTGAAACAGTTATTCTTGAAGAGTAACTAAGCTCACGCCTCTCAATAGTAAACTGGCATTTGATAGAGGGATGTGGAGAAGAACGGGATGCTGAGATGAAGCCATATGTACACAGCCAAGAAGAATGGACAGCTGAATTAAAAAACCATCAACAATTTCCAGAATTTAAAATCCTGAATCATGACATGACACTAGTGGAATTCAGGTGTTTCTGGTACATGGACTGCTCTCACCCAACGTGAGGTTGAACTGTTGACCTTGTGTACATTCTACTTCACAAATGAGTCTATCAGATATGCTAAGCCTATAGACTGAAGATGATGCCCCAGCATTGCGGAGAAACCTCAGGTGACTGTCCAGGCAGCTGGCTGTTTCTGTCAACTCACAAATTTTTTGGAAGTTGCTTACATGCACTTTCTGTTTTTATTTTTGTTAGCTAATATTATTTCCTTCTTGGGTCTCTGAGGGAGTTGAAGATTAGTTAGTTATAGTTGAAGGTTAGTTAGTTATAGTTGAAGATTAATTAGGATAGAAAGTGAATTAGATACATTTTGGACTTAACAAAATAGGATAATGAAATTATTATCTCTGAATTTGTCAAATACAAATGGACTAGACATTGTTTAGACATTTATTATTTGTATATATTGTATATAGTTATTGTACTTTTGTATATAGTTTTTCTTTTGTTAGTTATAACCTTTTTCTTTTTTTTCCTTTTTATTAAAATAGAAAAGGGAAAATGTGGTGGTATATTACTTGTACTGAAATGTGATTTTTTTTTTGTTTTTTTTTTTTTGTTTTTCGAGACAGGGTTTCTCTGTGTAGCTTTGCGCCTTTCCTGGAACTCACTTGATAGCCCAGGCTGGCCTCGAACTCACAGAGATCCGCCTGGCTCTGCCTCCCGAGTGCTGGGATTAAAGGTGTGCGCCACCACCGCCCGGCTTGAAATGTGATTTTAATTGTATGTTAATAAATAAAGTTGCCTGGGGGTCAGAGTTTTAGAGCCATAGCAAATGCGTGGCGGTGGTGGCACACGCCTTTAAGGACCTGGAGGGCGGTTCATACAGGCAGTGACAAGGCAGTCATGTGTTTAGGTTTACAACCAATGAGAAGGCAGAACAGCTAGACTATTTAAAGACATACACACAGGAAGTAGGCCCTTTTTCGAAGAGCTCTCTTGGCTGAAGCAGGATCGCTGAAGCAGGAAGGGTAAGGCTCTTAGTTCTGACCTCTTGGCTTTCTTCTCTGAATCGGCTCTGTGTTTCTTATTTAATAAGACGGTTGGTTACATCTACAACTGTGTCTTCCTACAGACTACTGTTTTCAAAATGTTCACCATATTCTGACTTGAATTGGAGATGTCTTTATTTTTGAAATCAAAAAACAATTTCAACATATATTTAAGTATACACCATAGAGAGAGGCTTAAAAAAGATGGTATATACACTCAAAGGATTCATAGACTTCCTCAGACAGCCACTGAGCACTGGATTGTGAGTCCCCAGGAAACCAGGACATGTTTTGTTCTTGTTGTCTCCCAAAGGCTCTGCCACAGTATTTTAGGTAGTTTATCAAGTTTTTAATTAACTATTAGAATGTGTTTAAATGTTGACTTAATTCTAGAAACTTCTCAACTGTGAGTGTTGCTCCACAGGAACATATAGTATTTTATCTCCAAAACACTATGGCAAAATAAGCATTACTGATTCTATTTTTTTGAAACAAGGTCTTATCATGTAACTCTGGCTGACCTTGAACTCACTATATAGACCAGGCTGGCCTCAAACTCACAAAGATCCACCTGCCTCTGCCGCCTAAGTGCTGGGATTAAAGGTGTGTACCACCATGTCAAGCTTATTTATTCCATTTTGAATGAGAATGTTAATGATAGGAGAGGCCATGTGGCCAGGTTTTCATGCTTTCAGTGTTTAAGAAGATTGCCTGTTCTTGCTAGTTAGCCCACAGTGGCTCTATTCTGTGTTTTTATAGTTCTGATCTTTATGTTGGGATTTCCTTTTTTCTTCTATTTTATCTCAACCCCCTCTGCTATGTCAGACTTTTCATGTAATTCAGTCTTGTTACTAATGGAATACACCACTATCCCTCTCTACAACTAAGGACATCCATTTGATGATAAATATTGATGATAGCTGAGACTGTCTGTGTTGTTCAATTTATTGATCCTATGAAAAATACCTAAGAATCAACTTATATGGTAGAAAACCTTACCATGGCTAGCTCATGGTTTCAGAGATTTAACATGGTTGTGTTCCCCTTAGGGCGGTAGTGAGGGGGAAGATCATGGGGAGTGTGTAGAGGGAACAATGCTATTGACCTGATGACTATAAAGTAGTGCAAAAGGGGGAGGTGGAGGGTTCCTATATTCTCTTCAAGCACACACTTCCAGTGACCTAATTTCTTCCCCACCTTGTCAGTGTTCTATACTCTGAATAGAGCCACAGACTAGCAACCAAGCCTTTGGGGACTTTCTGTAGTGCTCAAGCTGGTAGCATTGTTCCAACTTCTAGAATAAACAGGTTCTGTTTGCAGGCTTTGCCCGTTCCAGAGGCTGCACTTTCCCCAAACCCCAACACATCTCAGGAAGGAACTGTCTTTTTGAGTATCACCTCACCTATTTTTGCCCTGTTACAGACATTCTTTCATTCTTACCTTATTCTTTGATCTGCTGAAAATGTCCTTCTCCATACTTCTAATTAAAATGAAATTAAACTTGGGGAGGAAGCAGGGGTAGCTGGGATGTGTTGCCTGAGCTGTCTTCCAGCAGCTGAGAGACAGCCTGGCCAGTGGGCCACTGCAGAGGCAGCCCCTGGGAAGGACTGGATAATGTGCCCTGAATGGACCCCAGCTTGGTGTTTCAGGAGATGCAGTTGAATTTGGAGGACTGGAGATTTGGAGAGAATTTGAAGAGGATTGGATTTGGAGGATTTGGACAGAGGGCATGACTGAGCAGCACCTAGCCTGCCTTCTGTAGACAACAGGCTGGACTCCCTCTTTCTCTTCCTTTCATTTTACCAGTGATGAGGGATAAGACAAGAAAACTTCAGCAGATTCGAGTCTTTTTCTTTCAAAAACCATGGCTCAAAAGTATGCTTTCAGAAGGGAGCTGGAAAGGTGCAGAGAGTCCTGTCAAGTAAGTTTAAAACTAACCCTGACATTAGCCTTGATGAGGTCCCGTGTGGGAGAACTTCAGAGCAAGTCTACCTCATTCTTGACAGCTCTTGCTTTGGGATGTTGGAGGACACAGGCCCACACAGGTAGCTCACTCTGCATTCTTTCTTTGGCTCAAGATAGGCCTAGTTTCCTTCCTTCGGGTTCTTGTCTTCATTGAGGCAAAATGGATCTTTGGAAAGACTTTCTTAAATGTTAGGATGGAAGAGGAGTGTAGGAATCCCAGAGAAATAAAATTATCTCTGAAATATTCTGACTTACTTTCTGTGTAGGTTCCTGATGCTTCCATTCTTTCTGCTCTGAAGGCCAAGGTTTGCTGTTTATTACCAAGGTTCTTACAAATTCCAATGTCCCATTGCCTGAATTCTTATCTCTTATGTTTCAATCCTCATCAGCATGAGAGGTTTGCAAATGGATGAAAATGACATGCCTGCCCTCTATTAACCTCTGTTGAACACCAGACACTCAACACAGTGGGATGTATGCATTAGTTTTCTCTTCCCAATAATCTTGTGTGGTGGGTATTAACCCCATTCTACAGATAAAGAAACTAAAGCTCAAATAAATTAACTAGGTCAAGGTCACACAAACTGGTAAGTAGTGGAGTCAGATTTTTTTTAATTGTATAGTAGTGTTTATCACTATCATAATCAAATAAATAATTGCATAATTAATTGTTTAACTCCTGATATCTCCAACTGAATACAACAGTCTGACCATGTGAGGCTCTGTCTCTTTTTGCATTGTATTCTGAGGGCACGGCAGGTACTAAGCCACCGAAGGTTATTTGTGGGGAAAATTTATTTGACTTATTTGACCAAGAATACTGAGGGGTCTGGAAAGACAGTGAAAGATGCAATGCCCCAAAGGGCCCAGGTTTTATAGTGCATTGGTGATGGCACCATCTTGGACAACTGGAGATGTTCACATTCTGTAGCCTTTCAGGGCCCTCCTCCTAGTTATTTTCTCTAGAATGAGTGATAGGACTTTTCTCCTGGTAGCAGTCCCAGAAGGCATCTGGAGCCCCACAACCAGGGTACAGTTTTGCCCCTGATACCAGCTGTATAGCAACATTAGTGTGAGTTATCAAAGCAGGCACAGTAAAGGAATTGTGCAGTTGACAGGTGTGTGTGTGTGTGTGTGTGTGTAGGAGTCACTGCTGCACAAGGTGACTTGACTTCATGCCTTATGAAGCTTCAGCATAAGATCCTTTCAGAAAAAAACACAGCAGTGCCTCTCAGTAATTGACTGGTTTGTGCATAATCACATTGAAATGCATCTACTCTGCATACAATCACTATTGTAGTAAGGACAGGTACCACTTATTGAATGCTTACTGTGTACCTCAAACTTTATATGAGCATTTTAATTTATCCATCAAACCTTGGCAAGGAAACCTCATCTTTACTTTAGAACTGAAGAAACAAGGCACTTTCTGTGTCTGCCAAAATGGGTACATGCAAGGAAGGTATACATGGCTTGATAGACTTAAGAGGAATGTGTGTGTCCTTCAACTGCTTCAATTTACTTCTACCATCATTTTGTTATTGCAAAAGTGTGTTTCTTGTTTTGAATAAAATTTCTGACAAATACTTGTAGTTTTTGAACTTGATGCTTTTTGTGCTACATTGCTCTTCAATATTATCAAGCACCTTTCTAACTTCACTTCTTCCTTAGTCTGGTCCTTTTGGGGTACCATATCCATCACTGTTTTTCCAGACCCCTTGGTATTCTTGTTCAAATAAATCCGTTTTTCTCCACAAATATTCTGGATGTCTCAGTTCCTGCTAGACCCTTAGAACACAATGCAGAAAGAAATAGACTACCCCACATGTTCACATTATTGTATTCAGTTGGAGGTATCAGGAGTTAAAGAATTAATTATGTAGTTATTTATTCAGTCAAAATAGTGATAATACAATAGGAAGGTATAATTAAAAATGGATTTTTTTAAAAGTTCACTTTCTGTTTGTAGAACACTCAGGATGGTAGTACAGTGCTTCTGGCTGCTTTAATTATTTAATTTCTCTAATGAGCCTTTGAGGGGTGCTCTACTGCCATGCAATAGATCAATAAACTGAAGTACAGAGAAGTGAAATAGTTGGTTCAAACTCCCCTACTCTGTCCATGAATGTTGGAACTGGAACCATTAAACAAAGAGCTATAAGAAATAAATGTGAGGCATCCTAAGGAAGCATTGCTTTCAGCTACTGGAACAGATGACCGACAGGGTGGTAGGAGAATGAAAGAGTGAGTAAGGAGCTCAGTTCATACACAAACAAGGTACGTGTGTGTGTGTGTGTGTGTGTGTGTGTGTGTGTGTGTGTGTGTATGTGTGTGTGTGATAAATGGCTTTGTACTTGTTGGGACTGAGTTGTTGTTTTTTTTTCTAACTGAAGTTACCTGGTCAGGAAGCTGTTTTATTAGAGCATTAATGAAATACATGGAATTGGGAAATGTGCTAATAATTCCTACCAGATAGACTCAGCACTGCAGTTCTATAGCACATTGACCATCCCAGGCTCCCTTGCAACAGCCTGCAAAGATGTCATGATATGCTGGCTATTGAGACTCACAATGTACATCTACACTCCATGGAAAATTCTTTTCCACAGAACAGCAGGTACTGTGTGTGGGCGGGTGGGGGATAGGCATCTTCTATAGTTTGGCCTCAGTCATGTACATGGACTGATAAATTAGGGGAAGGGACCTGAGATCTTTGAATCTGAACTTTTTTTCAAATTACTTTATTTTTCTATTATCAGCTTGATACAATATAAATCTGATTTTTAATTCAAACAATTAATAATGAATTTATTTGGCATCTAAACTCTATCATCACATCTGGAGTATCGCAGATTAAAGTCTCTGAAATAAAATTACAGTTCTTATAGAGAAGGGCAATCCAGTCCTTATTAACCATTTGGGGAAGAGGTCTCTTTGAGTATTGAAACATTTTGATCAGACAAAGTCTGAATCTGAACTGGCCCTTATGCTGGCTAGTTTATGCCAACTTGACACAAGCTAGAATTATCTGAAAGGAGGGAACCTCAGTTGTGAAAATGCCTCCATTAGATCCAGGTGTAAGGAGTTTTCTTCATTAGTGATTGATAGGTGAGGGCACAGCCCATTGTTCGTGATGCCATCCTTGGGCTGGTGGCTCTGGGTTCTATAAGAAAACAAGCTGAGAAAGTCCTGTATGTTGAGGAAGCCAGTAAGCAGCTCTTGCATCCAGGTTCCTGCCCTGCTTGAGTTCCTGTTCTGGCTTCTTTCAGTGATGAACTATGATGTGGAAGTATAAGCCAAATGAATCCTTTCCTTCCCAACTTGCTTTTGGTCACGGTGTTTCTTTGCAGCAATAGAAACCCCAACTAAGGCAAGTTGGTACCAGGATTGCGGGGTTTTGCTATGTCAGACCTGACCATGTTGTTTTGGGGAGGATTGTGGAAGGACTTTGGAACTTTTTGCAAGAAAAGCCATTGAGTGTTCAGTGCTTAGTGAGCTGTTCTGTAGGAGCTTGGAAGATAAGAATGTTGAGGGAAGATGGAGGCCTGGCTTGTCAAGTTTCGGAGGGAAGTTTAAAGACTCTATCAGGGCCATTAAGTATTTTAAATTAAGATTCTATGGTTCTGGCTAGCTAGGGCTGTAATTTATAAGATACGGGAACTACTAAAGTGAAATCTTTGCTTTGCTGGGATACTCAATGCCAGTCAGCTAGAACTGAGAAATTAGTGGTGATTAAAAAGAGACCAATATCATTGAGTTGAAATCTTCTAGGAAGTATTTTCTGAGAGTCAGCACACAGAAGCTGTGTTCCAGAGCTGGCCAAGGTTGTACCTCACACTGGTAGGAGAACTTGATAGTGTAAGAGTCACTCAGGTGGTACTGGTTTTGAAGGCATGAAAGGGTTATGGAAAGCAGCTGAGGCTTTACACTGAGAGGCCAGGAGAAGCCATTGGTGAAGGTACAGCCTCAGTGGCAGTTGAAGGTCCAGGATTGAAGGGGTCATGCAGAGAAGTTGAGGCTTGGCACCACGAAGAAAGCCTAGGAGAGGCTATTGGTAAAAGTACACCTTAGCTGCAGCAAGGAACCCCAGCATTTTGGACATGTCAGTACCATGGGATCACCACCAAGAACAGCAGCAGCAGTGGAGTGGAGCCAGCCAGAGCCTAGAAAACAAGCTGTGTGTGCTGCAAAATGTGGAATGAGAGAAGTGACCCAAGCCCTTTGGAGAAGTCTAGAAGTCCAGTAAGTGAATCCCAGGCATTGGACATTGAGTTATTTATATTGTCAGAACTTGATTTTGCTTTGTTCAGATTTTTGAAGTAAGAAAGCACTTAACTTATTTTTGATTTTTATAGGAGCCCACATTTGAGAGACTTTAAAGTTTAAAAAAAAGAGATTTTGAAGTTTTATAGAGAATTTGAATTCTATCTAGCCACCTATCTATCTATCTATCTATCTATCTATCTATCTATCTATCTATCTATCTATCTATCTATCATCTATCTTCTATCTTCTGTCTTCTATCTATCTATCTATCTATCTATCTATCTATCTATCTATCATCTATCTGTCTATCATCTATCATCTATCTATTGATCTATCGATCTATCTATTTTTTTTTACATCCTGGCTGCAGTTTCCCCTCCCTCCTCTCCTCCCAGTCCTTTCCCTCCATAACCTCCTCTATTTCCAAACCCCACCCCAATCCACTCCTACTCCTTTTTGTTCAGGAAAGGGCAAGTCTTCCATGGTCAGTCCCATGAAGTCTTCCTGGTTGTCAGTTCAGACTCTGTGAGCTCCTACAAGCCTAGGTTAGTTGGTTCTGTGGGTTTTCCTGTAGTGTCCTTGACTCCTCTGGTTCCAACAATCATTAGGCATCATTACATTGACTTTTCCCCCTTCAGTCGTGTTTTGTTCTATCCTAGGTCTCTGTGTCATCCAGCCTGTGGGTCCTGGTGCTCCAGGTAGTGTCAGGGGTGGGCTTACTCTCCTGGCATGGGTTTTTGGCTAGATTAGTCATTGGTTGGCCACTACCTCAATCTCTAGGCTACTTACCCCAGCACATCTCATAGGCAGGATAGACTGTAGATGGAAGGTTATGTGGCTGGGTTGGTTTCCCTCTCTCTCTACTTGAAGTCTTACCTGGTCATAGGTGATGGTCAGTTCAGGCTACATACCCACTATTTCTAGGAGTCTTTCTATCAAAAACTAAAGTGGGCCAATTTTCTTTCACTGCTGTGATGGACTGCAGTCTTCTGAAACATAAGCCAAAGTAAATCTTTCTTCCTCACATCATTTCTTCTAGGTATTATGGTCATAAGGATGCAAAAACCATGAATACAAGACCCTTAATTGCAAAATACCTGGTGAAGACACTTGTGTGGCAGTTTTTCCTCTGGGTAGAGCATGATGACATCTTGGATTAGAGATTAACTTGATCTTGTAGCTATGGCTACTAATGAGCAGAACAATATAGTGATATCCTGGTCTGTGGTAATGATAAAAGAGTAGTAGAGGGAGGAGGGAAAGTCATAAGATCTTCACCTGGGATTTCAGCTATTCCTCTTTTCTACCCACCACCCTAGCTGCAAGTGATCTTGGGACATACTAGAGTATACAGGAAGTAAAAATTCAGCTGTAAGTGGGACTTCAAATGCAACTTTCATGAGGCCATCATTTTGGGATGGGCCTTTGCAACAATGCAGTTGTTTAGGGGTCACTGATATACCGGTAACTCCTAATCTGTGCTCTGTGAGTAACCCTGATAAATTCATTGTTTTGCCAAGCTGGACTTTGGTGGAATCATACGTTGCTCTGTCATTGGTGCCTTATCTGGGGTAAACAAATGTTTATTGTGTTTCCCCAGGAAAAGTTAACAGAGCAATGCACAACGCTTCACACTCTCCCCAATGTCAAACCACAACCTTAGTTTCAGGTGTCCTGTTTTAAGCAATTGGAGAAACTGTGTGGTTATCATGGGAGAGTCAGAGCTTTATGAGCCTGTCCCCCCTCTAGAGACAACTCTTGAACTGCCTTGCCACCTGCAGTTGTTTGGTCACCAGTAGGAAAGGTGTATTTCCTTGGGCCTGTAGTCTGTGTCATTTAAGCAGCCATGAGGCTGAGCTGCTGTCCCAGAGGCTCGTTCCCCTATGGTCTCCCTGATCCTTATCTCTGTGTGTCATGTCTTTTACTGGTGAATCTAATGGGAGGTCATGGTTCTGTAGCTCTGCAGTTTCCTCTGAGTGTTTTACCACAGTTGAGGCCAGCCCTCTGGGAAGTGGGAAGCGCAGGCTGTCTCCTCAGACTCTTGCTCAATGGAGCATGCATTCAAAATAAATTTTATTCTCCCTTCAAAACTGTGACCTTTGCAATGCTCTGTTTAATCCACAGAGAGTACCAAGGCCAGCAGAAATAAGATGTGGGTGAAGGGTCTACATTGGGCACCTGTGGTTTATACTGGTTATGCCTGGCATGCAAGGTAGAGGTATAAGCTGAGCTGGCACTTCTGAATCTGGCATTTAGTCCTTGCATGTTTGCTTATGACTGCTGAATGGAGTTCAATAGTATTGCTCAAATATTCATGTGACCTAATTTGAAAATAGGGTCTTTGCATGTGTACTAATTAGAAATCTCAAAATGAAAACTTATTAAATTTTTGGTAGTGTCCAAGTCCAGTGACTTGTGCCCTTACAGAAAGGAATGCATGGAGAGATAAAGAGAAGAAAACTGTAGGAAACTAGAAAGCAGAGATGAGTGATGCCTTTATAAGCCAAGATATACCTAGAGGCCCAGGAAGCTTGAAGCAAGAGAGTCTTAGTGACATTTAGCAGGATCTTGGCCCCAGAGACACCTTTATTTCATATTTAGCCTTCAGAGCTGTACAAGAAAGCATTTCCGTTGTTTTATAATACTAGTTAGTAGTGCTTGGTAGTACAGCATCCCCAAGGAGCTAAAGAGCCTCTCTTATTTTCTAAAGATGGTAGCTGGTTAACTCCTACATGGATGAAGATCTAACTCTTCTGTATCTCGGAAGCATCCAGTGAGAAATTAGTGAGGTACTATAGCTGCTAATTTTAGAGATTTTCAGAGTTGGAAGAGCTAATTTGTGGAAAGTCAGCAAGTCATTTACCTTTTCTGTGAACTGGAGTCTGGGGCTCAGCATGGAGAAAAGTCTGTTCTCCTTTCTTCTTGAGTTCGTGCCAGAACTTTAAAAATTTCAATGGGCAAACTTGTGAAGAAAACCATTTACCACCCTCTACACTTCTCTTTCTTCCATAACTTAGCTCAGAATCCAGCTGGGATAACCCTTCCATACTAAATCCATCAAATCTGCCATGAGTTGGATGTCAGGCTTTTCTCTTTTCTAGACTGTCAGTTACTTGAGGTAGCTCATTCATACTCAGCCATAGCTGATTCAGAGTAGAATATTTTGTCATGTCCTCATTTGTAATTCATTCCACACTTTATCCATTTTGAGAGAATAGTTCAAGTCCAATGTAAATGCTTAGGTAATGTGCTCATTTTGGTATTTTTAAATGGCAAAGAGCAATGTTTTTCCCATGAGGTTTTTCCTCTTCAGTCTCTCCACAAATGTCACTGCATTTTGGTTAAAATTATAGAAAATTATCTGCTATTGTGAGTCAAAATCAGGCTTTAGAATTCTACCAACTGGTTTTTCATCCTTACTGTACCACATACTTCTCATACAGCCATGAATACAATCAATAGTGAATACCATTAAAGCTGGAATGCACACACCTGATGACTCCATCAGTAGGAACAGTGGGAGGTATAGATGGTAGAAAACAGACAGAAGGGACAATGAGACCTGGCAGATATTGTAAGTACTGTAAATTTGTGTTAGCTGTCCTTACTCCCTAGGTGTTTTTACTTGGTTTTGTTTTGTTCTGTTTTAAAGTGGAAAGTGGGCATATATGCAACGCAAAGTGCAGTTTGGTATCTGTCTGTCTATCCATCCATCCATCCACCCATTTATCTTTTTATCCTCTATTTTCTATCCTACTATGTGTGAACCAATGTACTAAGTTCTTACATGCGTTAGTTTCAAAACACTTATCCTCCTATTTAACATATGAGTAGAAACACTTTCCCAGTTCATCAGAGGGGTATAAGAATGGGAGTTTAAGTAGTCTGACTCCTGGGTCTGAGACCTTAATCACTATGAATGTTACATTCAAGTTATTGACATAAACAAGCAGAACAACATATCTCTTTACTGAGTAGCCCAGCTGGAACTCAGGTCTACTTTGATGTTGTTTTAGTCAGTGGCAGAATCTTCACAGCTGATCTTGTAGAATATTCTATATTAATCATGAGAGTGCTGACAAAAACCTCATATAATTTACTAATACCCACAGTTTGCTTTCTTTTACTCCAGAGTTACTCCAGTGAAACAGGTGCATGAGATTGGATACAGGCAGCACTGGGTTTGAAAACACTGACTCAAGCTAAAGTTTCAATCTTAATTTTTTCTTTGGTAGAATATAAAAAGTGCCTGACAAAGATCATACATACTGAACAAGACTTTAACATTATAAACCCATGTAGCTTGTTCTCATGACACAATGGTATCCCACAGCTACTCTTGCAGTCATTAGTTCCTTCTAACTAATAATGAGAACATGAAAATTGCTACATGACAGCTCCTGCCTTGTAGATTAAAGTGTAATAAATGCTGTCTTTGTATTTCTGCCACTTCTGCTTTGAGTTTCATGAGTGTCTTGAGGAGGAAGGAGAGAGTTAAACTGATTGGTGAGGAGAGATTTTGCACAGCCTAAAATAAGGAAGAAACTATCAGGTGTTGACTACAAAATGGAGGGAAGTGAGGGTTCTTGGCACTCTTCTGGTTCCTTGTGTTAGAGGTAGAGGATCTACTTGTCAGTGGTGGTCACCTCGGAAGATGGGAGGTTAATTTCTAGCAGTGTTTAGCACTGTTGTGTGTCTTGCTATTATCTATACACCTTATTTTCAAATATGCATATGCATATAAATGAATGAATACAAATATATGCTAATGCACACATGCAAACATATATGCATGCATATACATACATATTGCAGATATACATACATATTTATGCTAATACATACATCTATACACACATGCAGTATTCATACACTACTGGCTTTTGTAAGATCATATGAAGGCATAACTGAATTCAGGATCATTTCTTGTTGTACATTTCTTAATCAGCAAATGCTAAAGGATGATTGGAGAGAAGGAAATTTTTTCTTGATATTAAAAAGGGTACAGCATGCCGAAAAATATAAGCAACTCTTATTCACCAATAATGATAAGGGTGATACTTACAGAATAGCCATTTCTGTCTTTTTCTCAAGGTGATAATCTACACTGGGGAATCTGGTCTTGAAAAGTGAGTGACTGAGACCACAGGTTGATGACAGGAATCCTGGTGAGTCTCTGTGCACTGGGGTCAAATCTCGCACAGTACTGTGGAGGGACATGCCTATATTTCTGTATGTACAGTCATTTGCAATGAGATCTGTTAAAGTGGTGTGGAAGCTGTCAAGTCAGGTCTAACTCCAAGGATAGGGGCTTACAAGAGTTGAACTAAGGGGCAGAGCCTGTGGCAGGATGGGCAATGGTTTGAATACATCTGTGAGGAAGGAAGGGACAATTAAGGACTAGATTCAGAAGATGAAGAGCTACATGTTGTGCATCAAGGATTAGCCCACTGCCCAGGGGTTCCTGGCAGCAGTTCCCAGTGAACTTCTATAGAACTTCATAAGAGCTTGCTATTTCAGAAATGAATGGTTCTTGATTTTCAGGGAATAAGATATTATACCTCAGAGCTGAGCAGCTCAAGACCACGCGGAAAGAACAGATAATTTGTCTTCTCACTATCCTATGCAGTGGTCACCCATTTTCTACACTCCATCTTTAGTAACACCAGTCCCCTTAAGGAGTGGAGTAAGGTCAGATTCCACTCAGGAAAAGAAGCCTTTTTAAAACTGGAGATGGGCTTCAAGGGCATGCAGCAATGTTTCTTTGATGGTCACTTGGAAGGAGGCAAGACGATGTCAAATGTTCTGAGTTAGGATCTGGTAAATTTTGTAGATTTTAACAGCACATATGTATGTGCATAAAATAGTTTCATAGTGTGTGGGGGGAAGGGAGAAGAGAGGGAGAGAGGAGGAAGGGAGACTGATTCAGGACTAGAGGCTAAAGAGATTTCTTTTTAAGTATCTCAAAATTTGATATCCCTTAGAAGACAGAGCCCAGAGTACAAAAGTCTGTTTTGATTCCATCCTGGAATTTTCTTATTCTTCTTTTTGTCTGTTTTTAGTATTTTAAAATTTAGTACACTTAATTGTGCTTTATTTATTTTTTGGTAGGTTTATTTTTATTTTATTTTTCTTGCATCTGTATTCCTCCTCTCCCTCTCCTCTTTCAGCTCCCCAAATTTATGATCACTTCTTTAATCATTATTGTATATACAATGAATATATATATTTTGTATATATAATGAAATTATATTTTTGTATATATAATGAAATATATATATATATATATATATATGTTTATAAAACCTATTGAATCATTTTAGCTTTGCTTATATGTACATGTGTCCAGGGCTGAGCATTTACGATTGGACAAACTATGTGGGAGCTCATCCCTGGAGGAAATTGTTTTCCCCCCTCAACATCCATAGACCACCTGTAGCTTGTCATTTAGGAGCAGGGCCTTGTGTGATTTCCCCTGTCTGTGTTTGCAGGCTAACAGCTTGCATTGTGCTGGTCTTGTTCAGGCTGCCATATTGTTGAGAGTTCAAGGGTGCATTTTTCTGTACTGATTAGGGGACACTATCTAACAGAAAATGTCATGGGCCTGTGACTTTTGCAATCTTTCCATCTTCTTTCTGCAATTCCCCCTGAACCTTATGTGTATGTTTCATTGCAGATGTATTAGTGGGACTGAGCATCTCATAATTACTTATTCTCTGCATTTTGACCAGTTGTAGATCTCTGTAATAGTCTTCATCTGTTTTTAGCTGCAAGTCATTATGCATGTATGTGGTGCCAGCTCTGGGTGAGGTGGTTTAAATATTATATAACATATTATATAACACCTGGGTAAACAACAGGGGGTGTCATCCATGTTGAAGATGAATAAAACATGGCTCAGTCTCACAAATACCTCTCAAGCCACAGATTCAAAGGAAGCTGAACAAGTGGTAAACCATGTTTGAGTTGGTTTCAAAGTATGTGTGTATAGCTCCCAAATACATTTCTTTATTTCTGTGCTTCCTAAGCCCAACCTTACTTACATATTAGAGGCAAGAATTACAGTCTTAGAAGTCTTGTCCAAACCTTTCTCCTAAATTGCATAATTGGATTGCAAATTTAACTTCCAACCTAGGACAGATATGCAAAAGAATAAAATATGAGATTTTATTTTTGTCTATAATTAATTTGATCTTTCTCCCGAACTTCTACTTAGTGAGTAGAATAAATGAACTTAATATCTGGTCAGATATATCTGTAGTCCAATTTTAACAGTTGAAAGTTAAATAATTCCTTCAGGTAATGTTCAGTCTCTTTCTAGAAAAAGGTGAGTCTCATTTTGTGGCATGTAGGGATAGGGGAGAGAGGTGTATGGCTTGGCATTTTGATGGTATTAAGTCAGGATACACCATACTGTCTTCTGTAACAAACATCCCCCCACCCCAGGAGCTTACGTTGAGGAAAAGCAATTCCTTCTTTATCTCATTGTGTAATGTGGGAAAGATGTTTTTTCTGTAAGTAGCTGCTTAGTGATCAAAGATATTTCTGTGCCTTCCCCCCATTCCAAGCACACTCCACTTCAGTGACAATCTGGGTGCTTTGCTGTGAAAATGAAAGAATGTTCCAGAATTATGCATGGGCTTGATGTTTAGGCTGACTGATCCTGTGGAAGCTCCTGGGTGTGTACAATTCCTGGGCCTTTGGATCTACCCTGAAATGGTAGATAGCAATATTATAATACTGCTCATATTCTACTTACAAGGATCTGGTCACTTGGCCCTGACCTAGTTGTACTAGATAATTTTTATGTCAACTTGACACAAGCTTGAGTTATTTTGAAAGAGGAAACCTCAAGTGAGAAAATTACTCCCACTAGATTGGCATGTGGGCAAGCTTGTGTTACATTTTCTTGATTGATGATTGATGGGGGAGGACCCTGCTCATAGTAGGCAGTGACACTCTAGATGGTGGTCTAGGGTGTATAAGAAAGCAGGCTAATCAAGCTACACAGAGCAGGCCAGTAAGCAATACTCTTCCATGGCTTCTGCTTCAGTTCCTGCCTCTAGGTTCCCACCCTCCTTGAGTTCCCTGCCCTGACTTTCTTCAATGATGGAATATGACATGGAAGTGTAAGCTGAACTAAATCTTTTTCTCCCTCCAAGTTGCTTTTGGTCATGGTGTTTTGTTAAGCAACAGAAATCCTAATTAATACATCAATGAATATAGTTTTCCCATGTGCTTGAGAAAAGGAAGAGCACTGCTGGGATCTAGCGAGGATCTGCTAGAGGAATTTCACTACAGCCCTCTTGCAGGTTCTCCCTGCAACGGCTAGTGGTCAGCCCTCTTGTCTGCTTGGCTTCATGTGTTTCTGAAGCTTCTGTAGAAGGCTGGTGAGAGTCAGGTTCACAGCCTATGGCTCTGCCAGCACTGCAGTCATGTCTTGACTCTACTGCCACCTTACTCTTGAGCCTCACACTGTCTGGGTCTGTCTGCTGGTCAGGAAGTTCACTCCCAGGCCCTGTTGTAGGTTCACCTTGCTTCTTGGCAGGACCTAGTGATTTTCACCTCAGCTCTTATACCTATCTAGGAACACACACAAATCAGTCATTCTAAATGTTGAACTGCCCTTTGTCACACCACAGGCATTTTTCTTGGCCAAGCCCAGGCTGGTAGGAGGCAAGCTGTGTGTTAGCAAGAATCATCTCATATTCTCCCCAAATAAAAGGACAGAAACCCCTCCTGTTAGTGTTCTTGTTAGCCTTCTAGTTCCAATTCTAGGGCCAGAGAGGGGAAGAGGGGTGGCTTTGTTGATTTCTGTGTCTTATCACATTCCTTCCCACCATTCATAGGATCCATTGAGAGCTGAGCCTCTCCCTGCACAAACACTGCCTCATAGCACAGGTCTTTGCACTATAGAAACTACCTGTGGCCAAGGCCCGGTGTTAACCTAGAGCAGGTACTGAGGTGCTAAAGAAGAAAATAGACAAATTTGAAGAATCTTCTTATGAGGCAGAGAGTTGGCTTGCCAGTTGTTTATTTATATATACTTTCAATGGAATATTAGCTTGTTTTGTTTTGTTTTACATTCAATCTATAATAATCTCTAATCTCTCCTAGGCAGGAAGATGCTTAGGGTAGAGAATAAATCTAAGATATGGAAAGTGCACATCTAGACAGAAGAGTAGCCACAGTCATTACATACCATTTCAGTTTAACGAGGACACTCTTAGGACTATGCCCCAAAAGCACACATCTAGCAAATTTGTATTGATTATGGTCTAGACATTGTTCCAGGCAGTGGGGACACTACATCAAACAAAACAGATTAAGTTACTACCCATAAGAAGCTTGAGTTCTAATTGGAAGGAGAAAGTAAGTAAATACATGCATGTATGTGATGCATATGTGTGTAAAATGTTAAATCATGGTGAGTTGTAAGGAAATATTTGAAGCTAAAGAAGGCCTGGGACGTGAGACAAAGTATCAGGTTGTACAATCCAGAAGTCTTTACCACTAGGGTTTTTGAATAAAAACTGAAGGAAGGAGAGGTTCTACTGCATAGATTTTGGGAGAAATCTATCGATTTTCTAGGAACAGGGTTACAGAGAACAAGGGTTACAGAGCAGAAGACTATTGGCTTCTTGGAGAAAGGAGAGGAGAATGAGAAGACAGAGTGGTGTGATGTGAGTGATTCCTGTGCATTTAAATGAAGGTTTCACAGTTAGCAGATAAATGATCTGGTCTCACCCTTTTGTGACAGAACTTCTCTGGGTCAGTGTCATTGTTAGTGTAAAGTACAAGTGGGCCATTCCCCTCTGCTTGAACAGTGAAAATGGCAGGGAACGTGGAACATTACTTCATGTGGAAATTCACAGTGGAGGGACAGTTTCTTCATTAGTAGAATCCTCTTTCTTTCAGATCCTGTAGGACTGGGGCTGGAAAACTATTGTCTGAAAGTCTGACCTGCCCTCATCTGTCTTTGCAAACACCACTTTACTGGAACAGGGCTGCACTTGACTACCTACAGTTACCTCTGGCTGTCTGTGTCTTACAGTAGCAGAACCTAGGAGCTGAGGTAGAGACCATGCCTATAGAAAGCCTAAAGTGTTTTCTAACTAAGCCTCTTTAAATGAAGTGCTTGCTCAAACTGGAAAAACAGTAAAGAACAAACAATACACAAGTGTATGAGATATGGGAGTAGGACAGGTTTAAACTAAAAGGATGTCAAATATGATACTAATTATTTATACTAACATCAGCCATAAGGTAAAAGAAATAGGAATTTAGCTGAGATAAAGCTTAGGTATTTAGAGATTTGTGGGGATCAGCAATGAACTTTGTAAGGCTGATGTACAACAATGATGCTGGTGTAAGAGCCAATCCATGGTTGCTTGTTTTTCCCCATGAAGGAACCGAGTGGAGAGTGAACTAGAATAAAATGTTCCATTATGGATTGGCTTGGATGTGTTGACAGTTGCCCTGATTCCTCTAACAGTCTTGTCTTCATCTTAAGTATATGCTTAAGTATATGCTGATTTAGCTTAAGAGATCATTAACCCCTGTTAATCACCATCAGGCTCCTGTATATTGATGTCAGATAATTGCCAATAATAGCTTTGGTACTTCTAGAAATATAATTAAGTATAATTTTGCAAAAATAGTGAGACCTTTCTTCCTCTCTTAGAACCTATTTTATGCTTCATTCTGCTTACCACCAGCACAACCTGAGGAAGCCTCTATGAGAGGACACTGTTTCATAAAGCAGAACTTCCAAGTCTTGGGTGTTCAGGGCTGAGCTTCCTTCTTACCTGAGTCCTTTGTGAACAGCTGCCTGGCTGCCTAAGTATTTGGCTTCATTGGTTTAATTGGTTACACTCAATGCATGCATAGTCAGTAAGATGTTTTCCAAATTACTTCTAATTAATGCTCTAGTCATTACAAATAGGCAGTCTCAGGCTGACTCCAATTCCTTACTCAATGGTCTGAGCAGGCTGCACAGTCAAAGTGAGGTCACAGGCACCCCAGTCACCTAAGAGGGTGGAATTCCTGCATAGAATCATGTCTGTTTCTGCTGCTAAAGTCATATGGTGTAAATGGCAGTTTTTCATAGTTTGAGAAATTAACACAATATACCTTATGGACATTGACATTATTCTAAGAATATGCAACTTACTGCAGTAGCTCTGAGGCTCATGTGCAAAGTCTTCTGGAGGGATAACATCAACACCTGGTTGCCCAAGTGCAGGAGTGTCTTGCCAACACTGAGCCTTGTCCATACACACTGACTGAAACTGTCTTGGTCATATGAGAGTTGAGGCTGCAGGGACATTTTGAATTAACTGATTTTATAAGAAGCTTATGTTGATTCCATGTAAGAGCTTCCATCTAGAGCTAGATAGGTATCCAACAGGGTAAGGACCAGGGTAATTGCTTTCTTTAAAAGGCTTTGCACTAAGCTCAGGAAGAGTGTGTCTTCCTGAAGTCCTATTCCTCTGATCTTACCTTATATATACTATCATCCATTGGTAGAAGCTGCTCTTCAGGGGTAGTCACTAATATTTGCATTCTCCAGACAAAACAAACTAACTGGGCAAAAAGTAATACAGTTTTCAGAGTCAATAGCCCAGATGAGAGAATAAATCTGGCTCAGGACATGCCCGATACTAATGCTGTACCTGAAGGTGAGGTCCTGTTGCAGGACACCCTCAATACTCAGCCCTACCAACAGCAGTGGCATCCTATTATGGATTGCAATTAATACTTAGTGCTGTCTGTGGAGTTGAGACTCTGTGGTAGTATTGTGTTCCCCAAAATATTGTGTACCCTAATAAACTTATCTGGGGTCAGAGAACAGAAAAACCACTAGATACTTAGGATAGGCAGTGGTAGTACACGCCTTTAATCCTAGCATTCCAGAAGCAGAAATCCATGTGTTCAAGGATACAGCCAGGCATGGCGACTCACGCCTTTAATCCCAGAAAGTGAACCTTTAACCCCTGGTGGTAGAAAGCAGAAAGGTATATAAAGTGTGAGGACCAGAAACTAGAAGCATTTGGCTGGTTAAGCTTTTAGGTTTTGAGCAGCACAGTTCAGCTGAGAGCTATTCGGATATAAGGACACAGAGGCTTCCAGTCTGAGGAAACAAGATCAGCTGAGAAGTTGGCCAGGTGAGGTTAGCTGTGGCTTGTTCTGTCTCTCTGATCTTCCAGTATTCACCCCAATACTTGGCCTCAGGTTTGATTTTATTAATAAGACTCTTTAAGATTCATACTACAAGACTCACTTCCTAACAACTAGTAGACACCATGTTGTCACCAAGGGACATTGAAGCTGAGTTGTGCAAACACTGAAGAAGCAAGTATGGAAATGTGAGGCGAGCACACCAGGGTACAACTTGGGCAAAAGTAGAGAAGCAAGAGGAGCCACTTAACCATAGCTGGTAGTTCATTCAGTCACAGGGGTTGCACATCAGGAGGAGTGGAAAAGATCTTTAAAGACAGAATCCACTGTGTGCTGGGCCCTTGATACCGTGAAAGACATCAAGAGAAGTGAGACAATGAAAAGATGAAAGGGATGTGGCCCCTATTTTCAAGGAGCTCATGAGTCACAGGAGTTCCTACGTGGTCATATCATAGTAGCTACAGTTTGCTGAGGTAGTTGGTATCGCTGGGTATGCAGGTTTCATTTCTCTTGCTATGACAAATTGTAACTTTGGAGGAAAAATAGTTTATTTGTTATCCAACTCCAGGTCATAGTCCACTATTGAGAGGAGGCAAATCAGGAGCTCGAGTCAGGTCCTTGAAGTCAATGTGGCCTGTTTGTAATTGCAAAAGCATTACCTTCAACCAAGGAACTTGCTTCACAGCTATGGAAGTGAAGTGTGACAGGATTATGGAGGATGCTGCTTACAAGCTTATAGACAGGCTTATCCTTATCTAACATTTTACATAGTTCAGGATCACCTGCCCAGGGAATGGTGCCTCCCACAGTGAGCTGGGTCCTCCACAGATATGTCTACAGGGCAATCTGATATAAGCAATTCTCTGACTGAGGCTCTTCTCTCTAGTGACTCTAGACTATGTCAAGTTGACAGTAAAAACTAACCAGGACACCTGGTGTAGTGTTCTAGAAAAAAGGCCAATACACATCATGGCTGGGAGACCTGTGCTTCCAGGCTCTGGGATTCCTAGTGTGGAGTCTGATACTGACACTGTGGAGGGACCAAGGGAAGGGGCATTCAGCAGTTCTGGTTAATTTACATACCAACTGAACTGCTCCCCAGACACTTGGCTAGATGCTTTTGAAACCATTTCACACTTGAGCTGGTGGAATGAGCAGAAGTAGGGGGGATAGGGGGAGTTTGTCCTGTCAGTTAAAGGCCTAAATATGATTAAAGGCTGTGTAAGACTAACAGTTCACTTTATCCTGGCTGCTGGAGCTGGGACAGTGATCTTCTTTAGCCTTGAAACTTTGATGGAAAACTTGGATTCTCTTTGGTATCTAGCCTGCTGGGTTTTGTCCTAAAACTTGAATAGTTGCTTCTCCTGGTTCTCAACTATTAGGTATTCTTGGGCCTATAGGTTATTGACTGCAAATACTAGGATTTTGGGCATTCATAACTCATCATAACTATCTATACACTGTTCCACTTACTCTCTTTCTTCCAAGAAGTCCAACCATACATAAACCCCATCAGTAAGCACCCATCAGCCTCTACTTTCAAATCCATCATTACAGGGATCCTCAGTTCTAAGCAGTTTGCAACATTATCATTTCATCCTTGATGTTGCCTGGCAGTCAGGATGTTCCTGCTGTGGGGAGAGAGGGTGATAGTAGATGGGATATGCAACTTCCCAGTTTTGGCTCTCAGCCTCCAGAACCTCCTCACTTCAGCCTCCTTTTGAGGGAAGATCATAATACAGCTTTAGTTCCTGGACATAGTCAGTCATCTTGAAAAGGAAACTTAGTGGTATTGTGGGGAATACTGTCAGAGATACCTCACTACAGACAGTGCCATCATGGGAAGAAAGCACTCATTTTCTTTCTTTTTCTCTGTGCTAGCAAAAGGTTTCAATTGACTAAGGGTTTTTGTTGTTGTTTATTTTTTAATTTCTTACCAACCATAGTCAATGAAGGTAAAGGTAAAGAAGTCTCTTTAGGGTACAGAATGTACTTGTTAGCTTTTTGCACTGGAGTTTCTATAGAGAGTCTCAGCTCTACCTACGCATATCCCTAAGTCACACAGAGAAACATGAAACCATAGGGAATTATGTTTCCATACATTGTCAAAAGGTTGTGGTCTCTATTTGGTGCAGCATAGAGATAAAATTACCATGTATTTATACATTCTTTTCATCTTACCCTAAGTGCTATTCTTATTGGCCTCATTTCTATTATCTTCTCTGAGGCCTTGAAGTGAGCAGTAATATGAATGATCTTTCATATGCAATATGGAGAATTTCAGGATGAGGTGGATTAAGAGATTCAGTGTCAGTCACACACTGTGGAGTCTTACTTGTAAACTGGTTCTTCTTCTTTCCCTCCCTTGTTTCCATCTCTTCATCTTCTTCTCTTGTCTCCTTCATCAGACATTTGTAGGGAACTAGGTAGAACTTTTTAACTCCTGCCTCAGAGACATCTTTGGTAGAACAGAGGTCAACTTATACATTCACTCAGCAGGAAATGCAATGTTTGGGAGTAACTGGAGAGGATCAGATAAGGCGGTAGTTTCCTATGTAGAAAAGGCTAAAGTATAGGAGTAACATTTTTATATTAAAATTATTAGAAGTAACATTTGGTTAGAGATGGAAGGAACTTATTTTAGTTATGGTTTCTTTTGCTGTGAGAAGACACCATGATCATAAGCAACTTGGGGAGGAAAAGGTTTATTTGGCTTATACTTCCACATTGCAATCCATCATTGAAAGAAGTCAGAGCAGGAATCTGGATTCAGGAACTAAAAGTAGAGGCCATGGTGGAATGCTCTTACTGGCTTGCTTGGCCTCCTTTCTCACACTATCCAGGCCCGGCAGCCCAGGGTTGACACCACTCAAAATGGTCTGGGCCCTCCAACCTTAATCGCTAGTTAAGCAAATGCTCTACAGCCTGCTTATAAGTCAGTCTTATGGAAGAATTTTCTCAGTTGTCTTTCCCTCTTCTCATATATGTCTCAAATTGGTAAAACCAAACCAGGAAGTTTGTAGGTGAAAGAAGAGAAGCTTATTCCAGGCAGGACAGAGAGAATCTGTGTCCACACAAGGCCTGGCACTAGGGCTCCAGTGCCCGAGAATCACAGAGCAGTTCAAGTCCAAGGCTCATTTTTTGATTCTGATACCAACTTCCAACAGGAAATGTAATCCCTCCAATCATAGCTCAGCCTCAAGAATAGAGTCCAGGGAGGTCGTAAACACTGCTGACATAGATTAATCCTCCTGCCTGTTGCCAGCCTTTGATAGCTGTTCCTCTTTCTTCAACAATGAAGAGAGCCATGTCCATCTAATGACTGTCATATTATCTCCCATTAACTTCATTATTGGACACCGTTCCCAGTAATAACTCATTCATTGGTAATGACTTGGTGTCCAATTCCTGGATAATTACTGTCACCAATGCGATCAGACGAATGTTTCTGTGGCTGTCATTGTCTGGGATCAGGCATATCAATAGAGGGCTGCAAGACTGTAGGGGTTTCCTGGAGGTAATAGATAAAAACTACCTTGAGAGTGACATAGTGGAAATGCTGAAAACCCCAACAGATTTTACCCTCCACTGGGGCTTCTGTCTGGCCATACTAGTAAGTACACACACACACACACACACACACACACACACACACACACACCTCTGCAGGACCATTGCTCAGTGGATGCTTCAGGTCCTTATCTCATTGACAAAACATTGAGAGCTGGCTCTGGCCTGAGATTTCTGATAGATTATATTTTATAATCTTTGATAGAGACTTGACTCCCACATTGCCCAAGCTCCATTCTGATTATCCACATGTATATTGTGAGCTGAAATATGCTACTTATTTAGAAAGCTGAGGAACAGCCTTCTGAAACTGCCCATGGCTGGGCATAATGCTATAAAAAGGAATGAAATCTGTATGGAATGAAAGGCTAGGTTGTTGTGAAATAGTGCACTGTAGCTAGGGTTTTCCTGCCTGGCCCACAGTCAGGATAAATCTCTCTCACCTACCAGTCCCACAGCCACTCAGACCCGACCAAGTAAACACAGAGACTTATATTGCTTACAAACTGTATGGCCATGGCAGGCTTCTTGATAACTGTTCTTACAGCTTAAATTAATCCATTTTTATAAATCTATACCTTGCCACATGGCTTGTGGCTTACTGGCATCTTCACAAGCTGTTTGTCATCATGGCGGCTGGCAGTGTCTCTCTGACTCAGCCTTCCACTTCCCAGCTTTATTCTCCTCCTTGTCCTGCCTACACTTCCTGCCTAGCCAATGGCCAATCAGTGTTTTACTTATTGACTAATCAGCAACACATTTGCCATACAGAACATCCCACAGCACTTCCCCCCCCTTTTTTTTTTCAAAAAGGAAGGTTTTAACCTTAACAAAGTAAAATTACATATAATTTGGGAATTTGGGCATAGCTTCTCTTACTACTTCCTGCTGGAGGGGGGCACTGTATCTTATGGGGACACAAAGAAAATTTTAGGATTATGGAATAGTCCATGAGGCTGTATCATCTGAGCCAGTTGCCTTCAAACCATTCTGGATGTTGGATCATCTGGGCCATGGTGTCATTGGAGACCTTTCAGGGGGTCTTGGCTGGTCAAACCTGATGTATCTTAATCTGGAACAAATCCATAGCCTTTGCCTTTCTGTGGGAACAAAAGCAGAGTCTCCTTTCCAAAGCAACATATCCTTATATCCAAATTTTGAAGTCATGGTATCTTTAAAATATACATATTGGTTTAACTCAGCTTCCTTTACAATCAAATATCTCTCTGCAGTTAAGAATCCCAAAGACAACACAATCCAGATTCTCTGTGTAATATTCATCTTCACGTGGCTTACTTTCTATATTAATTTTACTGTCTTTTTAAAGACTTTATTTTTTAAAACTATGTATTTGTTTCTATAACTGTATATATCACCTCTTTTGCCTCTTTCAAGCCTACATATATTTTACACACATTGTAAACTATTACATCTGAATCTGTCTTATTGTTTATCTGTTGCTTTAAACTGCAGCAGCTGTGGCTGCTGGCTCCGCCCACCTCAGCTTCCCAACATGGCGGTGTTACGGTTTCCACCAGCTCTGGGAGCTATCGTGGGTCTATGCTTTTAGCCAAGCAGCGTGTAGCCCAGAAACCTCTTTTTTTGTTTTGTACTAGCAAAGGCTAAATCCACCACACAGCTTAATGTGCTACTTGCAGAGGCCTCATTCCTGCCATACTGCAGGTCGAGCACATACGCCAGGAACTCACAAGTAGCTCAAACTGGCAGCTGCCGCTCATTTGAGAGAGACAATTAGGAAGCTATTTTTAGCTCCATTTTAAAATCTTTTTTCTCAGGTTTCAGGTGGAAACTCTTGCCACCACGTTGGATGCCATTTGTAGCTAGGGTTTTCCTGCCTGGCCCACAGTCAGGATAAATCTCTCTCACCTACCAGTCCCACAGCCACTCAGACCTGACCAAGTAAACACAGAGACTTATATTGCTTACAAACTGTATGGCCATGGCAGGCTTCTTGATAACTGTTCTTACAGCTTAAATTAATCCATTTTTATAAATCTATACCTTGCCACATGGCTTGTGGCTTACTGGCATCTTCACAAGCTGTTTGTCATCATGGCGGCTGGCAGTGTCTCTCTGACTCAGCCTTCCACTTCCCAGCTTTATTCTCCTCCTTGTCCTGCCTACACTTCCTGCCTAGCCAATGGCCAATCAGTGTTTTATTTATTGACTAATCAACAACACATTTGCCATACAGAACATCCCACAGCAGTGCACTGCAGAGGTTGAACTGGTAGAGGGGAGCTAACACAGGTAGGTGTGGGAAGCCCTCACTGGGAAAGCCTACCACTTTGGGAAAGATAGCTTCCAGTGGACACAAGTTGTCAATCTCACTGCCCAGAATGTCAGGCCTGTCCAGAAATGGACCAGTCTCCACAATTCCACACAAAATTACAGCACACCTAGATCAGACTGTCAAGCTAAGTTTCTAGACATATAATTAACAAATTCTCCTTTTCCAAATATGGTTAACCTCATATTCATGAATTGGTTTAGTCAGAGTCTTCAGTTCATGTTGTGAAATTAACTAAGTCATTGCAAGAAGTATGTCTTGGTAAATTCTGTTACTTCTCACAGCTCTGTTCTGATCTTTGCTTTCATACCCTTTCTTCCCTACATTTCATATGTATTTTTGGTGACTGTATTGGTTTTCTGTGTTCACTTTAACATCTCATAAAAAACAAAGTAGCTTTGAACACTCCAAATCATCTCATAGAATTCTGCAGTTCAGAAATCTAGCAGGCCTGTCTATGTTGCCCAAGGAGACCCCCTCCCCCAGAAATTGAAGTCAAGGTGTGAGTTGGCATTGGTTCTTCCTAGAGGGCCTGGGAGACAAACTGCATTCCTTGGTTTGAAGTTCCCAATCCACCTTCAAAGCCAACAGTGGCATTCTGGCTCTATCCTGTGCTTAAAATGTCAGTCAAAGGCTCTTCAGCCTGTCATTTGTTTCCTCTCTGCTTTCAAGGATATGGTGGTTTAATTAAGAACAGCCCCCAGAGGCTCATGTATTTTAATGCTTAGTTATCAGGAAGTGGCACTACTTGAGAGGGATTAAGAGGTGTGGCTATGTTGAAGTAGATGTGTCCTTGTTGGAGGAAGTGTATCACTAGGGATGGGCTTTGAGGTTTCAAAAGCCCAAGCCACACCCAGTGGTTTCTCTTTTCCTGCTGCCTGGAGATTTAGATGTAGAACTCTCATGGTACTTCTCCAGTACCATGACTGCCTGTGTGCCACCATGCTTCCACCATGATGATAATGGGACTAAACCTCTGAAACTGTAAGCAAGCCCCCAAATAAATACTTTCTTTTATTTTAAATGTTGCCTTTATCATGGTATCTCTTCACAGCAATAGTATAGTGACTTAAGACAGGGTCATGGATTCACTCCAATAATATAGGTTAGTCTTCCCTATTATAAGGTCAAATTGTTAGTTATCTTAATTGCACTTATAATTGAGGCTATATATATCAGCTCACAGTTCTGGGGACTAGAATATAGAATTTTCTTGGAAGTCAATGCCTATGTAATGACCTAACTTTTATGTGCTTATTTCATTTCCTCATCCACAGGAATAACCTTGAAAACTAAGTGTTGTTGGTATGATCTAAAAAGTTATAGAATAGTTTGGGGCTATATATATTACTTTGAACTTTTACTCACCTAAAATTATAATTTGAGATATACACCACTCATGGTTGTTGATCAGTACCTACTTCCCAACTAGCAAACACAATGGGCAGAGCACACAGTGACCTTGTGTACCTCCTTATATTTACCATTCCCCTGGATACACACCCAGAAGTTTGATTGCTGGGTGGTAAGGTGAAGCATAGCTGACTCTACTCAGTGTGTCCTGGTATACGCTATACTGCCTATATCAACTTCCCTTTAGTTATCCACAAATATGACTCTTCACCACATCCTTATGGGTACATGGGACTGAATCTTAACTCTGCAACTTGGGCTAAGATACTTAATACTCCTTCCCTTGGTTATCTTATCTGCAAATGGCAAAACCTAGATTCTTTTCACTAAGTCTTGTGAGGATTAAATGAGTTAAAATATATTTTGCTAACCTATACTTAGTAGGTACTGGCAATACTATAATTTATTTTCAAATGCTCATGGTATCATAGATAAAAGGTAGCATTTTGTTTTAATTTGAACTTTTCAATTATTGTGGAGATACTGTCCAACTATTTGTTTTTCTTCTTGTGACTTACCTATTTTATTTAGTGAATAATATGTTCTACTGTTTCATGGCCAGTGTTCATCATAGTTAGGGGTATGCATTTGTTTTTTGTCTGGTGCATCTCAGTTTCTCTTAGTCTGTGCTTTGTCTAGACAAGTCTACTACCCCTGCCATCTGTTATTTCCAAAAGATAAAGTGTAGAAATTGGAGCTCTAATCTTCTAATTCTGTCCCAATGACTAGAAAACTATGTAAAAAGCATAAGTGAGAAGCACATTAAAAAACAAACAAACAAACCAGGGCAAGGCTATTATAAATGGCCTAGCCCATTTACAAATTGACAAATGAGATTTTCTAATGGGCAGAGAAGGTATGATTCATGGCTGAAAAAAGCAGAGGAATTTAATTTGGTAAAACATTTTATGGAGCTTGAGATCAGTGAATTCAAACACCATTAAAATAATTAAATAGTCTCAATTCTTACTCAATTGGACTATTATATGTTACTTTTTAACTCTGTTCATTACAAAGGCAGTTGAAATACTACTTTTGAAAAATTCTAAATAGGTTATAGTCTGTGGTTTGTAAAATGTTCAAGGGTAGGTAATCCTATTGTTTAGCATTCTTTCCAATTCATTATAGTTTTTGCAGTTAATGTTTACTGCTTTGGAAATTTTTAAATTAAAAGTAACTACCTGAAAAGGCTAAGGGTATAGCTCAGTGGTAGATCACTTGCCTAACATGCATGAGGATCTGAGTTTGATCCCTAGTCCTGCAAAAACAGAAATAAAAAAAATAAAAACAATTAAACAAAGAATGACTACCTGGTGCAAGGGACAAGTTTCCCAGAGACCAGATGTTGGATGATGGTGGTACAGATGTTGGGATGGTGTTGGCTGGCCTGGGAGTTGGGGGCTGTGGTTTGAAAGGGTGGAGGAGAAAAGATCTGCTGTGTTTAGAGTGAAGCAAACCCACTAGACCAACTGGCACTCAAAGCAGGCCTGCTGTTGGGTACAGGGAGTGGACACAGAGGCCCTGTCCTCATCCATATGGGCAGCTCCAGACTTCAGAGATCTTTACAAAACAGCTTCTGACTACAAGCTAAAAGGCAGAATTGTCTGAAATCTTCCTGGTTTCCAGCATCATAAAAAGAGTTTTCCTCCTATACTTTAATAGCCAAGAAAAGATATCACTATCTACTGGTTAGGGCACATGTATACAAACAGATATAGGTATTAAACACTGTGGAGGTAGATTTTCCCCTTTCTTCCCAATGCTATAGTGAGAGAGGAAACAGGTCTGGTAGGTCCTGCCTCAGGATTCCCCTGAAGACTTGGACCTCAAGCAGCTTGGTGGCTGATGAGACCTCTCAGTTCCTAATCCATGTTTAATACCCATGGTAGTTCACTATCTTGTTCACTGTTCTGTTGCTGTGATGAGTCACCATGACCAAGGCAGTTCTTATAAAAGAAAGCATTTAATTGAGGACTTACTAACAATTTTGGAGGTTTAGTTCATTATCATCATGTCGGGAAGCATGGTGGCACATGGGCAGAAATGGTGCTGGAGAAGTGGCTGAGAGCTACATCCTAATCTGCTGGCTGAGAGAGAATCTAGGCCATGGCATGAACTTTTCAAACCTCAAAGTCCACCCCCCAGTGACACACTTCCTCCAACAAGGCCACATTTCTTAATCCTTTCAAATAGTACCACTCTCTGGTGACCAAACATTCAAATCTATGAGCCTATGAGGGCCATTCTTATCCATATCACCACATAGACCTTATAATCTGTGTGGCTTTTCCAATTTACCAGTGCAACACCTTGACTAAGGAGTCCTGTCCTGATAAGGAACATCTGAGAAGTTCTCCTACAGTCAAGTGCTTGACTTCTGTCTTAAATGATCTCCAGGTACAATAAAATTTGTTCCCATTTTACCAGAGGCATTCTTCTAACCTGTTCTCCTAAATTATGGTAACACAAAATGTCTGCCTTTATTTTCCACAACAAATCCTGGAGAGGAGTGATTGATGCATTCTCGAAAGCCCTAGTTGAAAGGACTGGAGGAATCAGCAACAAAGAAACAGCAGGTGTGTCCATAAATTATAACCAAGAACGACAGGCACAGCCAACACTCACTGGGTAACAGACACATTAGAACACTGTATTAGACTCCTTATATGCATCATCTCACTTCACCTTCCCAATGACCCATGGAATATGTCTCACAGTAATTGTTTCCGTTTTACAATGAAGAAACTGAAATGTGGAGAGGAGCACCAACAACTTGCCAATTGAAGAGATTGTGATTGAGCTCAATTATGCAGGATTCCTGAGCCCAAGCTATCAACCATCACTATTGTAACTGCTGCCATAGCTGAGAGAGCATAGGTTTCAGGTTTGTGAGAGATGCCAAGGGGTAACAGTTGTCTGCCATGAGAAGAGAGGGTGGTTTAGATTCTAGGTACTCTGTGTTTATAGGAAGGGACAACTCTGTGGACTGAAGTTTTTAGAGAAGCTATTATGGAGTAGGTGAGCCTCAAAAACATGGAAGATGGTTGAGACTTATCTTTTTGATCAGAGAATATTTCCTATATAGTAAGTAAAACTGAAACAAAATGCCCAAGACTTACATGAAAACACAGATAAGGCAAGAGTCTTGTGGAGTTTCTTTGGACCTGTGGCTAGAGTAACATTAGGGGGTCCTGTGTTGTCTCTTTCTTTCTTGAATGAAGCTGATATTATCATTTATCTCAGAAGACAGGGAAGATTATGTCTTTGAAAGATTTGTCTCAAAGGCCTCATTCTATAGCTTGTTGCACTGAAAGTAGTCATATGCCTATGTTGTTTTTATCTCTCAGCACTTGGAAAGATTCCAAAATAGCAACTACCTGATCTATGACACCGATTCAATTTTATTTAAAGGGGGTAACCACATTGGGAAAACTAACTTAGAAGTGAGACTCCAGGAGAACCTGGGCCATGGATAGGAGCATAGTTCTTTCCTTCTGAGGGAACTGATGCTTTGGAAGTAGTTCTTTCCCTTTGATGGTAAGTTTTGACTTCCTGTCTGAGGCATAGTCTTTCCTATCCTGAATTACCAGGTGATATAACATGAATAGCATGTATCCAACAGTATACATTATCATTATTCATAATGAGTGACCTGAACTTGAAATGCTCACATGGTTGTAAACTCCAACAGAGTAAAGAAATTCCATTTATCTGTCGTACATTCCTGGGTTAGTCTTCTTCTCCATTGGAGCCCCGTTCAAAGATATGTGGACTGCACATTGAACAAGATTGAATGTGACTTTGCAAAAATAGAATGCCTGGTCTCTCCTCTTCCCCTCTCCATTCGACAATGCAAGATAAATTCACTCTATGGGAACCTTTTGTGGGTTGTACTTCTCAGGCAATTTGCAGTTTTCTGGGGGAAAGGCAGCTCACGCTACATTTATCACCCCCTGCCGCTGGCTACAATTCAACCCACTTCGAGCCACTGAGCAGAGGTGCTGATGGGGGCCCTGGCATTAGAATTCCACATCATAATGGAAGTGCAGGGAAGCAAAAGACTGATGAATTAGGGACACTCAGGTCTCTACTGAGAAAGAGGTCAAAATGTACATGATGCTAGATGACAGGGACCCAAGATGAACATACTGAAATAAAGAAAACAAAACAAAACAAAACAAAAAACAACATAGTTGTTCACTTCCTCTTATATTTTTTTCTTTTTGTGATCTTAGTTTGAAAAATGAGTTTCCTGTTGTTGTTGAAATCATCACTCATGTTGAGATGGTAGCTTCAATTTCATTCTATAATGCTGTTCAGCTCAACATACCCAAAGTAAAAAAAGATCCAATTGATCTGCCTTCTCTTTGTCTATTTACTTTACACAGAGGTGTGAGTTCTCTACAGAAACAACTAGCAACAGCCACAGAGCTTTAAAGTGGAGTGAATGGGTGAGTTGAAGTCTGAGTCAAAATAAGCTAGCATGTGCTGCGGAAGTGAGCAACCCTGAATCTCCCCAAACAAAAACGTGTCTGTCTCATGGAAGCTAGTGATAGCTCAGAGTACATGGCCACCTGGTAGCCCAGGAGGGCGGAATGCATCTTTATGACTACACTAGCTAGCACATATCTCACCAGTTTGACTAAGAGTATGCAGAGACATCTCCCACTAGAGTGAAGTTCTTTGGCTCCAAAGAGAAACAGATTTGTGGTGGTATTGTATTCCCCAAAATATTATGCACCCTAATAAACTTATCTGGGGTCAGAGACAGAACAGCCACTAGATACAAAGGCTAGAAAATGGTAGCACTCACACCTTTAATCCTAGCACTCCAGAGGTAGAAATCCCTCTGGACCTCTGTGAGTTCAAGGCCACATTGGAAATGGCCAGGCATGGTGACACACGCCTTTAATCCCAGAAAGCGAGCCTTTAATCCTAGGGAGTGGCGGTAGAAAGCAAAAAGGTATATAAGGCGTGAGGACCAGAAACTAGAAGCATTTGGCTGGTTAAGCTTTCAGGCTTCTAGCAGCACAGTTCAGCTTAGAGCCATTCGGATATGAGGACACAGAGGCTTCCAGTCTGAGGAAACAAGATTAGCTGAGAAGTTGGCCAGGTGAGGTTAGCTGTGGCTTGTTTTGTCTCTCTGATCTTCCAGTATTTCACCCCAATACTTGGCTCTGGGTTTGTTTTATTAATAAGACTCTCTAAGATTCCTGCTACACAGATTCTTTGCATTCACAGTCTATTGGACAGAACCAGTCATGTGGTCTTTATAACTGCACAGATCGAGGAGAGTATAGTCTTCTTTGCTTCTAGAGGGCGAGAATTGGCTGTGGGTAAGCTGCAGAAGTTTCAGCAATTTTTTTCTGCCTTCTGTTGATTGGCTTAGTGAGTAGGCACTAGTGGTGTGGTAATGCACCTTCAGGTTTAAAGGAAATCAGTGCATCATTTACTCGACAAGGACACTTGCAGATACAGTGTGTCTACAAATGGTCATAGTCAAACATTTTCACTATCAAAGACATGAAATCAACCCTTCACTGGAAGAATAGGAAAACAGACCAATCTTGGTGGTAAGTTACCTACATACCCATCATCATTTGAGATAGATGATTGTTAGGGCTAATGCTTCCCATGGTGTCACAGAACTTTTCTGTTATTGGATTGGTTTTAGATGGTAATACACTAAAAATCTGACCAGAACTAAAGTGAGAAGCTATGAGGACCAAGGGTGGAATAGAAGTTGTAAGACCACACTTAGCATTAGCACCCAGGGCATTCATTGTTCTGATGGAATGGACACAGTTTCCATCATTTATTCTTGCTCTGACTGATGCCATTGTTTCTGAAATATTTACCATAATATTGGTGATAATCTCTTTCTTCTTGGTTCACCTCAAAGTTCATGGTTGGGTCTAGAGCCTTGTATGTGCAGAAATATGCCCTTTCTTCTAAGATTTTCATGTTGGGCTCATGGAGAAATGTCATTATTGAGCAGTGTGCTAGAGTAAGCTTACTGAGCTGCTTAGCTGCAAGCTCTACTTGCATTGGGTCCCAGCCTGGCTACCTAAGAGCTGAGCACTAGTGCCTTAGCATACAACCACCAAACTGTTATATATTCTGGGAAGGAGACACAGCTGTCAGAGAAGAGCCCAGAGCTAGACACAGGTCCTTTTCCTGCCTGGAAGAATTTGGGACAGAATTACATCCATATTTATCTATACTGATTTGAATATTTAGAAATGTTGATTGGATGTGAATGTTAAGAGGAAAAAAAAAATCACTCCCCCTTGACCTCACTTGAGACTCAGAATTTTTGAAAATTCAGATTTTCAGAATTGTTTAGAGAGTTGGAATGGATACCCATCCTGTTTTAGCTTGTGACCCTGGGGTGCCATTTGGAGCCCATCTGGAGGCATAATGAAGCCGTTTTAAATAGATATTTCTAGTATAAAGTGTGTAAGAGATCAAATACATCTAGGCTTCTGCAGGTTTCAGAGGAGGCAGAATGGAAAGCCATGCTGATGAAACACGGCTCACAGGCAAATGTTCTCTTTTGCCACGAGGTGAGCAGCTCACAGGGTCTGACTAGGGAGAGAGTGCTTTGGTGGCTGGATGGGTAATGAGCCTCTGCTGGGAATACCTTGTGTGCATTGTTTGTACCAATGTCTGTACAAAAATAAAAGTCCCTCCCTTGATGGAGTGGGGCTTGAAAGAAAAATAGACTGCATTCCATTGGAGTAAAAGGATCTGATCACTGTCTGGCCCCATCTTTTTTGGTCCTTTATAATTCTTTTCTATGTCACTGTTTGACACATATCATTACAAAGCTGTCAGAATATTTCTTCTCTCCCTTTCTACCACAGGGAGGACTCTGTTAAAAACATTAAAAACAAGGATGCTAATGTTTTCATTATGTATGTGTGTGTGTGTGTGTGTGTGTGTGTGTGTGTGTGTGTGTGCCTATTTATATGTGTGTGTATAGAGATGGAATTGTCTGTGGAACACAGATGGGGGCCTGGAATTTCATTCTAACACATTTACTGACTCTGGCCAGCAACCCGAAAACTGCAGAACAGACAGAAGTAGGTCAGGGTGGGAATTGTCCTATCTCAGCATATTATAAGGTAGGTGTGACAAGCGAGTGAGCTGTCAGCTCAGAGACAGAACTAGGAAACCCAGAGATGGGTGGATGACCGTATAATTTATCATCTATGCTGGGACACTATGAGAATGAAAGGGAGGCTGTTAATAATTATACTGGAACAACATGTGTATTTGGAGGCTGTCTCAGGCAATCTGGAATCAAGAGTAAGCCTGGGGAAGGGCTGTGTGTCAGAATGCCAGAAGAGCAGCCACTCTTCCTATTAATGAAGGCTGGAGCAAGGCCAACATTGTACACTGTTAAAAGATAGGAGAATGTATAGAGCAAGAAGGCGGAACACTGAGGCCTTCCATGGCCAGTGCTGACTTAAAGACCAACAAGAACGAACAGAAATTCTGCTAGGGAGGTTAAAACGATGTTGGCCTTCTCCAATCTAGGGCAAAAGGCTGTTTATTCCTTTTGAAGGCCAGTAGCAGTCTTCTTACCCCGTGGAAATCTTTTCATCTCTCTGAAAGCCAAAGTTCCCTACACTTGACACCTGTCAGGAGTAGGCAATCCACATTAAATAGAAGCTGCCCAAGATTACTGTGTTGAAGGTTGGAGGACAGGGTGTGCAGAGAATTCTGGTAGAAGACTGTCATAAATGGAAGGGTTAGAGGACTTGAGGGACACTCCCTCTATTCTTTTCTGCTCTGTCTTCTGCCAAAAAAATGGATATTAGATGTAATAAAGTAAGATAACAAACAGCCTAAGAATATTTGTGAGTTATTTTTTTGAAGTACACTTGAAGTGAGGGAAGAACATTATTAAGAATTCCAGAAGCATTAAGATTTTGGAAGAAAACATCTAGAATCATCAGATTCCAGAACAAACAATATATACATTTATCATCTATCCATTCATCTATCATCCATTTACTTATTCATCACTCACCTATTTATCCATCATCCATCTACCCATCCATTCATCCATCCATTCATCCATTTACCATAAATAGTTCATAGAAACTGAGTACCTATTATATGTAGGTACCAAACTTGGAACAAAGGAGACATAGATAAAATAAGCAAGATTTATAATGTGGAGGACTGTTCAGTCTAGTAGAACCAGTCTAAGAAATTACTTAGTAATATTATATTGTTGAAATGGGAAGGGATAATGCGCTCAGAGGAGTTAGGGAAGTGATATTTAGGGCCCGTGCTTATAAAGTGTGTTGGAATTTGACAAGTATATAAGGTAGAGAAACAAAAATTCCTAAGAGATAATTGAGATTCCAGCAAAGGTATAGAGTGAGAAAAGAGTCCAGTTGGGAAAAGAGCAAACAGCAGGGTGGAAGGGCCCAGTGCAGAGAAGGAAGGAGTGGCAGAGCGTTCGCCCTGGCCTCTCATAACGGCCAGTTATCTAAGTGACCATTAACGTAAGACAGACTTAAGGAGCCCCCGAAAGTGAAAAGTAGAATCTAGGGAACTAACAACCTAATAAGAAAATAGCCACATACAGGGGCAGTACAGACATAAGCCCCTCTGGAGAGGCTAGAGTAGAAATCACAAACTATCCCTTCCCAATGTCTAATAGATGCATAGCCCATCTTCTTTAACTCATTCTGTGGTTAGAATTAGCTGAGGCTTCTGGGGCCAACGGGACTCAACACAGATCCTTGGACAAAACACCACAAAGCCTGCATGAAGAAACTGACCCAGGGCATGGCTGACCTCCGGGAAGGTTCTAGGAGACAAATAGGATGGCTTTCTGTGCTTTAACCTCTAGTATTAAAGCCAAGGAAAGCATTCTCTTACCCACCCCTTAGAGGACAAGTTCAGTGCTGTGATGGAAGCCTGGAACCCAGTTCTTGGCAGCCCTGTGGCAGGACTTGAAGTATTGAAGGACATCACATTATTAACATGCCTAACTACCTGCTGACATAGAGAATGAAATTGTATGTGTGTGTGTGTGTGTGTGTGTGTGTGTCCGTGCATGTGTGCATACACAACCGTGTATTGAGACCAGAAAAAACCTTGAATATTGTATTGTTCCTAAGGAAAGGCTCATTTGTTTTTTGAGACAAGGTCTCTCATTGAGAACCGAGTCTCATAAGTTAAGCTAGGCTGGCTGGCTCACAAATGATCTACCTATCTGCCCGTTCAAAGTAGGGATTAACTACATTGCATACCACCACATCAGGCTTTCTACCTGGGTCTTAGGGATGGAACTCAGGTCCTTACAATGCATAGAAAATACTTTACTGACTGAACTCCTCAGAACCCTGAAACAAGATCATTTTTAAGTTAAGAAAGAAGTCTCTGGATCCTGAGCCACATTTTGGCAAGAAGCCCTCCTGCCTTGGGCGAGTTTCATCAGACTAGCTCCCTGGCTAACCCCATAGAAAGGAATGTGGCTCCAAAGCTCAGTCCAGGCCTGTCATTATAGAATGAAACCCAGATCTGCACCATCAAACAAACATAGACAGAGGAGCATATTTATTTGTTCATTTTTCAATCCCACTTCCTTTGGAAAAGTAGATTGTTGTATTTAGCTCAGGTGCTCATGATTGGGCTAAGGGTCAGAGGCAACACACCAATCTGCTCTTTCAAGCCCTCTCCAGACTGGAGAATGCTGTGAACAAGAGAGAAAAAAGTTGCAAAGGTTTAATTCAGAACCAGAAGACCCATTTTTACCTTACTCCCCATAGAAGCACATCACTGGAGAACGAGGCTGCTGCTAGGCAAAGGGGTACGAGATTATTGTGCCTGCCCTTTATTGCACGGGTGGAGACACCTGCCTCATTCATTTAATATTTTTGAGTCATAATTATTTCCAGAGGAATGCCAGGAGTTCTAGAGAGTGACAGACCAAATGACATGCCTGGGTAGGGTGTAACATTCTAACAGGGACATAGGCAATAAATGAATCAATAAACAGAGTTATTACACTGTTACCTCTTATGCCTTCTTTTGAGGTAGTACATATATTTCAGGTTGATTCTTATGAAATTGCTGGAGATTGACCACACATAACTCTGTAAAAGACAATTCTATCAGCTGGTTAATCTTCACAACCCTAGAGAAAGCTATCATTCTAGCCATGTAATTGGCAGAAAGTGCAAACAAACAAAAACATTGCTGGGAGTCACAGAGCAAGTTTGTGAGCTAATCAATTTAAATTGGGACAATTGGCTTTGGAGTCCATGGTCTTCACCATCATTGACCTAGCTGTGAAATGACCCTGAGAAATGCAACTAGTCTCAGAAAAACACTCTCAAGCCTGTGAGGATACCCTGAGTTCTCATTCTTGGGGTACAGAACACATATCCCATGGGTTACCCTTTCTGATTATCCCTAGGGATAACTTCTTATGCATAACTCCTGTAAGAAGGGGACACTAGGAACTGACCTGTTAGTCCTTTCTTGTATCTGTGAATGAAGCTGACATCAGATTCTTCCTCCACAGACACCTTCATGCTTAGTAGCCATCTGATGGTGATGACTTGGGCTTCTCAGCTGCCCCAGCTCCAAAGATTCACCTAACTTTGACAGCAAGAGAGGGAATGAAGAAAGGCTGGATGACCACACAGTTACAGGAAAAGGCCCTGGTCTATTGGATGGAGAAGCCATAGCAGCTCACAGTTCTGTGAGCAGTTTTATGGGTGTAAACTCACCACATCTTTATGGACTAAGATTTTTAATGCCTCGATTGTCTTCTTATCCATTATTGACTCCATTTTCCCCAACCTCTTTAACTAATATGACTCTCTCTACTAAGGTCTGTAGTGTAACCAAGGCAGGTTGTCTGGAGCAAGGAGGTCCTTAAAATCCGTAAGTTCTGCACATCTGTCTAGGTATATTCAAAACTTACTAGCCTGAATCTTCCAAGATTTCTAGCATACTGTAAGCACAGCGATGGACTATTTTTCCTCTGACTTTTCCTAAGGATTTGGTACCTGATTTTCCTTCTTGACTTGACTGTTTCTTCCAAGCATCATCCCTTTATTAACAGCACATATGTTTTGAGAATAGAGTCTTGCCTTTATCTTGGGTTCAAGTTACAACTCCGTAAACTATATTAAAAAATAATAATGTCTTGATTTAAAAACCAATTAAAGAATATCTGATATGAGAAATGGACAGGATTAATAGGTGAATAGACTCAGCAGAAGGAAAGATGGGGAAATACTGAGACACACTGACACTTTTAAGTCATACCCAGATGGAAGACTTGGGAAATGTCTAGAAATTCTTAGAGCTGGGTACAGTTGGAGATTCTGAAGAAAATATAGAAGGGAGTCAGAAAAAAATGTTTGGAGATATTGAGTTAATTTGTTTTCTAAGTATAATGACAATTAGGAAGCTGTAGATTGATTCTAAGCAGAACATCCTCAAGCATCTAGTAGGCTTGAACAGTGCTATTGACCATCTTGGCTTGAGAGCAGCCATAGAACAATTCCACTCAAGAGCAGCAAGATATAGACTCTTTCCTGATGTCCACAAGAGATCACTAAGTTTCTCTCTGAGATTAAAGGCAGTCTTCAAATAGAAGCCTTATGGATGGTGAGCTTACTATTGAAGACTGCTAAGAGGGCCGTGTTCTACGTCATAGAACAAGTCTCAGTTAGTTTAAAAGGATTTGTGTCCTAGAAAACACTTCTTTGATCACAATGGATTGAATCTGAAATCAATAATATAAAGATATCTGGAATATTACCAAACATTTAGAAACTAAGAACTGTACTTCTAAGTAGTGCATTGGGTCCAATCATATGTCAAAGGTATTTTGAATAGAATAAAAATAGACACATTAGAATTTATAGTATGCTTCCATAGTAGTATGAGGGATGTTGTAGCTAAAATCTTTAATTAAGAAGGAATAGTCTTTAATCAACAATCTTTTTATTTTTTAATCCCTATTATTAAACATAAATTCTTTTCTCATACAATATAATCTGAATAAAATTTCCCCTCCCTCTATTTCTCCCAGTTCCTTCTCACCTCCTCTCCCATCTGGATCCATTCCCTTTCTGTCTCTCATTAGAAAAGAATAGGCTTCTAAGAGGTAACAAAACATAACAAAATAAAATATAATAAGACAAAACAATAACCATCATATTGAAGTTGGACACTCCAAGCCAACAGAAAAATAAGAGTCCCAAGAGAAGGCATAAGAATCAGAGACCCACTCATTTACACATTCAGTAGTCCCATAAAAGTACTAAATTGAAAGCTATAGTATATATGCAGAGGGCCTGGTGTAGACCTGTGTAGGCCCTGTGATTACTCTTTCAGTCTCTGTGAGTACATATGAGCTTTGCTCAGTTGTTTTAGAGGTACAGCTCAGCAGCAGGGCACTTGAATAGCATGGGTGAAGGTAGGTCCAATCCTTAGTGCCACAAACAACACAAAACAAAACAAATTGAGATAAATAACCCATGTAGTACCATACCAAGTAAACTGATAATCAGTTTATTCTTTACCATATGGCTACAGTTTCTGTACTTTTGATGCAGAAAGGCTCACTAGTGAATCTCTTAAATATCTAAAGAAGAGACACCAATTCAATATAAAGCAGCCCAGCTGAGGAAGGGAGAATTCCAGCTCACTCTTTGAGGACAGAGTTTATACTGGTATCAAAATTAGATGGAAGTACAAGAGGTAAAGGAAACAATAGATTAATACTGAATATGAACATGCTTGTAAAATTAACACAAACTTTTTGTTAAGTGCAACTGGCCAGTATGTTAAGAGGAATTTATGAAGCAAAAAATTTTAATATCTAAACATCAACCAATGGGTTACCAAGGTTCAGAAGAAAAAGTACATAATCCTGCAAACAAGAATAGAAAAATCATGAGACAAAGCTAACATCCATTCCTGAGAAGACTTGACAAGTTGGAAATACGGGAGTAAATTTCAGCCTGATAAAGAGCCTCTGCCAAGACACTGACAGCATCCTACTTAGCACTCAGGACTGAATGCTCCCCCATCAGAATGTAACAGAAATGCCCATTCTTGCCTCTTTAGTTCAACATCACTGATTCTGACTACACAGGTTTAAAAAAAAGCCAAATTGAACCAAACCAAAACCAACCAAGCTCACTAGGCAATATTACTTGTTTGCCCATGAGGGTAAAATCTACTCCTGGTTGAGAACCACTGATAACAGAGAATTGGATGAAATCTAAAAAAATAAAATGAAATAAAAATAAAACCCATAGACTGATATAAGATCAATATGCAAAATAATTGTTTTTGATATGCTAGCAATGACTGAATAAAAATGAAAATTAAGTAACTGTCATTTGTAAAAGCATGGAACATGAACAAATCTGACAAAATAACCTAAAAATGTACATGTTGAAAACCAAAGTATTGTTGAGAGACATTAAAGAAGACTCAAATACACAGAAAAACACATTTTAACATGCATTAGAAGACTCAAATTAGTAATGTTGTCAACTATTTCTAAAGTGCTCTATAATCAAAATCCTAGAATGCTTTCCTGAACATTGGCAATCTGATTCTAAAATGCATACAAAATGTAAAGGATCTAAAACAGCCCAAGCAGATTTTAAAACAAAGTCAGGGCAGATACCACCTGATTTTAAGAAAAAGTTGCTATTCAATGAAGAAAGAAAAAAAACAAAACAAAACCACCTTTTGTCCAGTAAACCGTGTTTAGCAAAAGGAGCAAACAAGATTCAACCTCTGCTCTGAACAATTCTGAAAACTTAACTCAAGTTAATCAATTATAGGCAAAAGTGTATAAAATTCTGGAAGAAACTATGGAATAACATATTTGTGATTTTGGATTAGACAGAAGTTACTGAGGCTGGGAGATGATGCTGCAGTTAAGAGTGGGTACTACTCTTATAGAGAACGAAAGTTTGATGGCCAACACACTGAGAGATGCTCACAAATGCCTATAACTCCAGGAGATCTGATGCCTTGTTTTGGACTCTACAGTACCTGCACTCATGTGCACATACCTATACTGTTATAAAACAGCATCTGATAGCCTTGGCAGGTTTAAGCCAAGGTGCCCCATAATGGGTGAGAAAGAGACATACCATGCAGACATGACATCCACAGGAAAAGGTTTTTTTTTATTAAAGGGGGAAGGAAGGAGGGAAGAGGAAGGGGGGAGAGAACAGGGGTACATGTGGTGGTATTGTGTTCCCCGAAATATTGTGCACGCTAATAAACTTATCTGGGGTCAGAGAATGGAACAGCCACAATATTAAACATAGAGGATAGGCAGTGGTAGCACACTAGCATTCCAGAGGCAGAAATCCCTCTGGATCTCTGTGAGTTCAAGGCCACATTGGAAACAGACAGGCATGGTAACACATGCCTTTAATCCCAAGAAGTGAGCCTTTAATCCCAGGGAGTGATGGCAGAAAGCAGAAAGATATATAAGGCGTGAAGACCAAAAACTAGAAGCTCTTGGCTGGTTAGGCTTTTAAGCTTTGAGCAGCACAGTTTAGCTGAGAGGCATCCAGTCTAAGGAAACAGGAATACCTGAGGAATTGGTGAGGTGAGGAAGCTGTGGCTTGTTCTGCTTCTCTGGTCTTCCAGCATTCACCTCAATAACTGGCCTTGGGTTTGTTTTTATTAATAAGATTCTTTAAGATTCATGCTACAGGTACATGCCTTGGCGGGGGCGGGGGAGAGGGAGAGAGAGAGAGAGAGAGAGGGGAGGGAGAGGTTTTTTCCTCTTAAAGGGGGCTTTACATTCGATGATATTGTCAGGAAGCTGGGCCGGCCAGGCTATTACCTGCTTATTGGCCAGGACTCCAAGAAGTGGGTCTGAATACTAACATATACAACTACTTATACACATAATTAAAAATAATAATTTTTTAAACTGCAGAGATAAGACAAACCCCAGCAGCCAGCCAGCAGGTGAGAGACCTGTGGGCAGGCAGCCACCACTGCTGCCACCCACTGCATTCTGTTCCCACAAGACCCAATCTTATGAATTATACATGTGTGGGAGTAGCAGGTGAACATTCACAACCCAGATGCTACATCTGCATGGAAATGGCCTATTATAATAGAGAGACAAAGATAGGAAAGAAGAGAGAAAGAGAGAGGGAAAGAGAGATGGGGGTTGAGGGGTGTATACCTCATAGGAGTGAAGGGAGAGAGAGAGACAGAGAGAGAGAGAGAGAGAGAGAGAGAGAGAGAGAGAGAGAGACAGAGAGACAGAGAGACAGAGAGACAGAGACAGACAGAGAGACAGACAGAGACAGAGACACAGAGAGAGACAGGAGAAAGGCGCTGAGTTTTTCCTTAAGAAGAGGCTTCTACATTAGAATGCAGGGCGGCTCCAAGGGACAGGTCAGAATATTAACACCTACTCTGCTGCCCAAACCCACTGACCCCATCATCCTCTTGGTAGAAAGCCCCTCTCTGGCAAAATTGGCAGATCCTATAGGCACAAGCACCACCCACACCAGTTGGAAGAATAGGTAAGTGCCTGGTCTCCCAGCCGAACTGCCCCAACCCCGAGGTCCTAAGCCCCAGGGCATATCCTGTATCTCTCCCATTCCTATCTCAGTTCCAGCATTGCAGCTGGGCCCTGCCCCCAACTCTGGTGGAACCCCACTGATCTGGTGCAGACCACAGCAGCCAACCAGCAGGTAATAGACCTGCTGGCAGGCAGCACCACCACCACTGCCACCCAATGGACTGTTTTCATGAGACCCACTCTGCCACTCAAGCACACCTACCCCAGCATCCTCCCCTCGGTCAGCCCTCTCTGGCAACAGCAGCACACCCTATAGGCACAAGGACCACATGCATCAATTGGAAGAACAGATGGGTAAATGCTAGTATAAGAACATATTCAACAACATAAAGGGCAATATGGCACCACCAGAACCCAGTGGTCATACAACAGTAAGACCTGAACATTCCAATGCAGATGAAGCAGAAGAAAATGACCTTAAAAATAACTTTATGAAGATGATAGAGGCTCTTAAAAAGGAAATGAAAAATCTCTTTAAAGAAATTGAGGAAAAGACAAACAAAATATTGGAAGAAATCAATAAATCCAAGAAATCAAGAGAGCCTAGAAAAAATAAACAGGTGAAGGAAGCAGTTCAAGACTTGAAAATTGAAATAGAGGCAATAAAGAAAACACAAACCAAGGGAATTCTGGAAATGGAAAATCTGGGTAAGTGTAGGAACTACAAATACAAGCATCTCCAGCAGAATACAAGAGATGGAAGAGAGAATCTCAGGTGTTGATGATAACAATAGAGGAAACAGATTCATTAGTCAAAGAATGTTAAATAAAAAAAAATCTTAACAAAAAACATCCAGGAAATCTGGGAAACCATGAAAAGACCAAACCCAAGAATAATAGGAATAGAAGAAGGAGAATTCCAGCTCAAAGGCACAGAAAATATATTCAACAAAAATCATAGAAGAAAACTTTCCCAACCTAAAGAAGGACATGGCTATGAAGCTACAAGCTTATAGAACACCAAATAAACTGGACCAGAAAAAAAGTCTCCTCACTACATAATAATCAAAACACTAAACATACAGAATAAAGAAAGAATTTTTAAGAGCTCAAAGGAAAAATGCCAAATAACATATAAAGGCAGACCTATCAGAATTATACCCAACTTCTCAATGGAGACTCTAAATGCCAGAATGTCCTGGACAGACACTAAGAGATCATGGATACCAGCCCAGACTACTATACCCAGCAAAACTTTCAATCATCATAGACAGAGAAAACAAGATATTCCATGACAAAACCAGATTAAACAATATCTATCTACAAATCAAGCACTACAGAAAGCACTAGAAGGAAAACTCCAACCCAAGGAAGTTAGCTGCACCCACAAAAACATAGGCAAATAGATAATCTCACACCAGCAAACCCAAAGAAGGGAAACACACACACACACACACACACACACACACACACACACACACTACCACCACTACCAACAAAACAAAACATGACAGGAATTAACAATCACTGGTCATTAATAATCTCTTAATATCAATGGACTCAATTTGCCTATAAAAAGACACAGACTAATGGAATGGATATGAAAACAGGATCTATCCTTCTGCTTCATACAAGAAACACACCTCAACTTCAAAGACAGGCATTACCTCAAAGTAAAGGGTTGGGAAAAGATTTTCTAATCAAACAGACCTAAGAAGCAAGCTGGTGTAGCTATCCTAACATCTAACAAAATACACTTCAAACTAAAATTAATCAAGTGATGGAGAAGGACATTTTATACTTATCAAAAGAAAAATGCACCAAGATGAAGTCTCAGTATGATCATTTATGCTCCAAATACAAGGGCACTCACATTTGTGAAAGAAAAACTACTAAAGCTTAAATCACACATCAAACCCCACACATTAATAGTGGGAGACATCTCACTCTTACCAATGGACAGGTCTGCCAGATAGAAACTTAACAGAGAAATAAGGGAGCTAACAGATGTTGTGATTCAAATGGACTTAACAGACATCTACAGAACAGTTCACCCAAACACAAAAGAATATACCTTCTTTTCAGCACCTCACAGAACCTTCTCTAAAATTAATCACATAGACGCAAAGCAAATCTCAACAGATACAAAAAAATTGGAATAATCCCCTGTATCTTAATCAGGTCACCATGGGTTAAAATTAGAATTCAGCAAAAATGTAGACTAAAGAAGGCCTACAAACTCATGGAAACTGAAAAACTCAATTGAATTACCACCGGATCAAGGAAGAAATAAAAAAAGAAATTAAAAACTTCCTAGATTTCAATGAAAATGAATGCACAACATACCCAAACTTAAGAGACACGATGAAAACAGTGCTAAGAGGAAAGTTCATAGCACTAAATGCCTACACAAAGAATTTGGAGAAAGTTCACACTAGAAACTTAATAGCACACCTGGAAGCTCTAGAACAAAAAGAAGCAAACTCACCCGAGAGGAGCAGAGTGGCAAGAAATAATCAAACTCAGGGATGAAGTCAACAAAATAGAAACAAAGAGAACAATATAAAGAATCAATGAAACAAAGAGTTGGTTCTTTGAGTAAATCAATTAAATATATAAACCCTTATCCAAACTAACCAAAATGCAGAGAGAGAATATCCAAATTAAAAAAATCAGAAATGAAAAGGGGAATATAACAACAGACACTGAGGAAATCTAGAGAATCACTAGGTCATATTTCAAAAATCTGTACTCTACAAAATTGGAAAATCCAAAAGAAATAGACAATTTTCTTGATAGGTACCACACATCAAACTTAAATCAAGACTAGACAAACAGTATAAATAGACCTATAACCCCTAAAGAAACAGAAGCAGTCATTAAAAGTCTCCCAACCAAAAAAAGCTCAAGGCCAGATGGTTTCAGTTCAGAATTCCTCCAGAATTTCAAAGAAGATCTAATACCAATACTCCTCAAATTGTTCCACACAATTGCTGTGGGATGTCATTCTATATGCTGTAGATATGTGTTGCTCTGATTGGTTGATAAATAAAACATTGATTGGCCAGTAGTCAGACAGGAAGTATAGGCAGGACAAGCAGAGAGAAGAATTCTGGGAAGAGGAGGGCTGAGTCAGGAGTCACCAGTCAGACACAGAGGAAGCAAGATGACAAGGCACCAAGCCACATGGCTGAACTTAAGTAAGAATTATGGGTTAATTTAAATGTAAGAGCTAGTCAGTCATAAGCTTGAGCTAATAGCCAAGCAGTTATAATTAATATAAGCTTCTGAGTGATTATTTTATAAATGGGCTGTGGGAAGACAGGACCAGGCTTGACCAGAGAAACCTTCTGGCTACAGTTGTAGATGAATTTCTAAATGGTCTTATTAAATAAAAACCACAGAGCCAGCTGGGTGGTGGTGGTGCATACCTTTAATCCAAGCACTTAGGAGGCAGAGCCAGGTAGATCTCTGCGAGTTCAAGGCCAGCCTGGTCTACAGAGTGAGATCCAGGACAGGCACCAAAACTATACAAAGAAACCCTGTCTTGAAAAACAAAACAAAACAAAACAAAAACAAACAACAACAACAAAAACATGAAGCCAGATATAGGGGTGAAAACCTGAGAGATCAGGGAAATAGTGAAAGCCACAGCTAATCTCACCTCAACAACTGCACAGCTTCCAAAGGCGAGCTACTTCCTGTCTACTCATACCTATATGCCTTGATGTTCTGCCATCTGATTTGCTCTCTCTGTCGAGCTCCATCACATCCTCTTCTTTCCAAGCTCTGTCACTTCCTGTCTGTACAGACCTCCAGACCTCCATGGCTAACTAGTGTTGGAATTTAAGTCATGTGCCACCATGCCTGGTTCTGTTCCCAGTATGGCCTTGAACTCACAAAGATCTAGACAGATCCCTGCCTGCCAAGTGATAGGATTAAAGGCAATGTGCTAACATTGCCTGACTTCTATATAGTAGCTGGCTTTTTCCTCCGATCTCCAGGCAAGTTTTATTTTATTGGGCAAAAAGTATATTGGGGGACACAATGCATTACCACACACAATAGAAACAGAAGGAATGTTGCCAAATGGTTTTTATGAGGCTACAATTATCCTGATACCCAAACCACACAAAGATGGAACAAAGAAAGAGAATTACAGACTAATCTCACTCATGAGCATTGATGCAAAAATACTTAATAAAATACTGGCAAATCAAATCCAAAAACACCTAAAAAAAAATCATCCACCGTGATCAAGTCAGCTTCATCCCAGAGATGCAGGGATGGTTCAACATATAAAAATATGTCAATGTAATTCACCATATAAACAAACTGAAAGATAAAAAGCACATAATCATCTCATTAGATGCAGAAAAAGCCTTTAACAAAATCCAACACCCCATCATGCTTAAGGTCTTGGAGAGACCAGGGATATAAGGACCATACCTAAACATAATAAAGGCAATATACAGAAAGCTGACAGACAACATCAAATTAAATGAAGAGAAACTCCAAGTGATTCCACTAAAATAAGGAACAAAACAAATCTCTCCACTCTCTCCAAATCTATTCAATGTAGTACTCGAAGTTCTAGCTAGAGAAATAAGACAACAAAAGGAGATCAAGGGGATACAAATTGGAAAGTAGGAACTCAAACTTTTGCTATTTGCAGATGATATGATTGTATACATAAGTGACCCCAAAAATTCAACCAGGGAATTCTTACAGCTGATAAACACCTTCAGTAATATGGCAGGATAAAAGATTAACTAAAAAAAAAATCAATACTCCTCCTATGTACAAATGATAAGTAGGCTGAGAAAGAAATCAGAGAAACAACATCCTTTACAGTAGCCACAAGTAACAAAATATATATCTTGGGCTAATTCTAACCAAACAATGAAAGACCTATATGACAAGAACTTTAAATCTTTGAAGAAAGAAATTGATTAAGATATCAGAAAATGGAAAGATCTCCCATGCACATAGATAGGTAGAATTAACATAGTAAAAATGGCAATCTTACCAAAAGCAATCTACAGATTTGATGTAGCCACCCTCACCCACAAAATCCCAACGCAATTCTTCTTCACAAACTTAGAAAGAACAATACTCAACTTTCATATGGAAAAACAAAAAACTCAGGATAGCTAAAATAATCCTGTACAATAAAGGGAACTTCTGGAGGCATCACTATCCCTGACTTCAAGCTCTACTATAAAAATATAGTAATAAAAGCAGCTTGATGTTGGCATAGAAACAGACATGTGGATCAATGGAATTGAATTGAAGACCCTGACATTAACCCACACACCTATGAATGCCTGATTTTTGACAAAGAATCCAAAATTATACAATAGAAAAAAGAAAGCATCTTCAACAAATGGTGGTGGCATAACTGGATGTCAACATGTAGAAGAATGGAAATAGATCCATATCTATCATCTTATACAAAATTCAAGTGTAAGTGGATCAAAGACCTCAACATAAATCTAGTTACACTGAACCTGATAGAAGAGAAAGTAAGTAGTCTTAAATGCACTGACACAGGAGACAACTTCCTGAATAGAACACCAGTAGCACAGACACTGAGATAGACAATAAATGGAGCCTCCTGAAACTGAAAAAGCTTCTGTAAGGCAAATGATGCTGTCAATAAGACAAAACACCAGCCTATAGAATAGGAAAAGATCTTCACCAACCCCATATCTGACAGAGGGCTGATCTCCAAAATATATAAAGAACTCAAGACAAACTAGACATCAAAGTACCAAATAATCCAATAAAAAAATGGGGTACAGATCTAAACAGAATTCTCAACAGAAGAATCTCAAATGGCCAAAATTCACTTAAAACTGTCCAACATTCTGAGTCATCAGAGAAATGCAAATGAACACAACTCTGAAATACCATCTTACACCTGTCATAATGGCTAAGATCAAAAACACTGATGACCACTCATGTTGGAGAGGATGTGGAATAAGGGGAACACTCCTCCACTGCTGGTGGGAGTGCAAACTTGTACAGACACTTTGGAAATCAATATGACAATTTTTCTGAAAAATGGGCATCAATCTACCTCAAGATCCAGCTATACCAATCTTGGGCATATACCCAAAGGATGCTCAATACCACAAGGACACTTGCTCAACTATGTTCATAGCAGCATTATTCGTAATAGCCAGAACCTGGAAACAACCTAGATGTCCCTCAACCAAAGAATGGATAAAGAAAATGTGGCACATTTACACAATGGAGTGTTATTCTGCTGTAAAAAACAATGACATAATGAAATTTACAGGCAAATGGATGGAACTAGGAAAAAAAAAAACCCATCCTGAGTGAGGTAACCCAGACCCAGAAAGACAAACATGGTATATAATAACTCATAAGTGGATATTAGGAGTAAAGTACAGGATAACCAACCTTAAATCCACAGCCCCAGAGAGGCTAAATAACAAAGAAGTCCCAAAGACGGATGCATGGATTTCCCTGAGAACAGGAAATAGAAGAGATCTCCTCGTAAACTGCGGGCAGGAGTGGGGAGGATGGGAGGATGGGAATTTGAGGGAATGAACTGGGCAGGCTGTGAGCAGGAGGTGTGTTGGAGGCAGGACAGAGAGGGAGAGTTATAAAAGAGATGTCTCAATGGGGGATCATTTCAGGGTTAGGGAGAAATCTGGTGCCAAGGAATCTCCAAGAAATTCACAAGGATAACCCCAGCTAAGACTTGTAGCAATATTGGAGAGGGTGCCTGAACTGCCATCTACTGTAATCAGATTGGTAATTACCTTAATTGTCATCAGAGAGCCTTTATCCAGTAACTGATGGAAGCAGATGCAGAGATCCACAGCCAAGCACTGGGTCAAGTTCTGGGAGTCCTCCTGAAGAAAAGGAGGAGGGATTATATGATCCAGGGAGGTCAAGGTCATGATGTGAGAACCCACAGAGACAGCTTACCTGAGCTTGTGGGAGCTCAGGGACTCTGGACCAACAGTTAGGGGGCCTGCATGGGACCGGACCTAGGCCCTCTGCATGTATGTGACAGTTGTGTAGTTTGGTCTGTTTGTAAGGCTCTGGCAGTGAGATTAGGACCTGTCACTGGCACTTATCTTGCTTTTGGGAACCTGTTCCCCGAGCTGGATTACCTTGAGGCAGGGGTAGCAAGTTGGTCCTACCTCAACTTGATGTGCCATGCTTTGTTCAAGCCTGTGGGAGGCCTGCCCCTTTCTGTATGGAGATGGAGAACTGGATGAGGAGGGGAGTAAATGGTAGTAGGGGAAGAGGGGATGGAAGAAGAAGATGGAGAGGAAACTGAGGTCAGTATGTAAAACATATGGAAAAAATATGTTAAGTAAAAAGAAAAAAGTTAGAGACAAAATAGTGAAAGTATAATCTTTATATAAAAATAGTTAAGTTGACTTTATGAAAGTTAAAAACTTTTTCTCCAAAAGATATTGTTAAGAGAATGAAAAGACAAATCAAATTCAGAGAAAATATTTGTGAAGTATATATTTATATTTGAGAGAGGACTTACATCTAATATCTGACATATACTCTTAAATTTCAATAAGGCCTCAACATCTTGGAAACTTTTGTGCTTCAAATAAAGTTAAAAGATAACTCTTGAAATAGTATGAAATTTTCATAATCATACGTTTGATGAAGGATTTGTACTGAGTATCAAGGACATGTACAATTCCATAATGAACAACAAACACCCCAATTTAAAAATGGACAAAGGACTGTTTTCTAAGAATATATTAAAATAACCAATAAACATATAAAATAAAGATGTTCCACACTACTGGCCATCAGTAAAATGCTATTCAAAACTTCATAGAAACTCTCTTGATAATTCCACTTGGGTAGGTGTGTACTATCATTTCTCCAAATACTCTACTCCCTTCTGTCTCTTGCTGGGGATGCTGTAAATGTGTTGCTATGATTGATTGATAAATAAAACACTGATTGGCCAGTAGCCAGGCAGGAAGTATAGTGTAGGCAGGATAAGGAGAGAGGAGAATTCTGGGAGTTGGAAGGCTCAGTCAGGAGACGCTGCCAGCCACCACCATGAGAAGCAGATGTTAAGATAATGCTAAGCCATGAGCCACATGGCAACTTATAGATTAATAGAAATGGGTTAATTTAAGATGTAAGAACTAGATAGCAAGAAGCCTGCCATGGCTATACAGTTTATAAGTAATATAAGCTTTTGAGTGATTATTTTATAAGTGGGCTGTGGGACTGTGCGGGCTTGGTGGAACCCGGAGAGAAACTCTCCAGCTACTGTTTTCTAAGAATATATTAAAATAACCAATAAACGTATGAAATAAAGATGTTCCACACTACTGGCCATCAGGAAAATGCTATTCAAAACTTTATAGAAACTCTCTTGATAATTCCCCTTGGGTAGGTGTGTACTATCATTTCTCCAAATACTCTACTCCTTTCTGTCTCTCCCTCTTCCATCCCTTCCTCTCTCCCTTCCTCTCCATGCCTGAATCTGTTAAAACATTTTGTCTTTGCTTCAAAACAAAACAAAACTAAAAAGAGTTCTTAGATCATACTACTAATGTGTCAACAGTGAGAAAGGGAATACAAGGGACAAACAGAACCAGACAACTCAGAATGAATCCTTTCCAGCGTATGAATTATGAAATGATTCAAGTCTTTAGAAAACTGCCTATCAACTTCACAAAGTTTTACTCTTTGGTATACATCTAAGTGAAATGAAAGAATATATTTGCATGGAAACTTCTAAATAAATATTCACAGTATCTTTCTGTAAACAACCTAAAATAGGAACTATGAAATTGTTTACTAAATGATCCATGGACAGGTAATGAAGCTTTTGCTCTACAGCAATACTATGGAATGTGATTTGGCACTAAAGAATGAAGTACTACCAATTATTAAAATACAAATGATCATTGAAAACTCCAGCTACAGGAAAGATGCCATTTTCAAAATACCATTTTTGTTTTGTTTTGTTTTGTTTTATGCACTCATGTGAAATGTCTAGAATAAGCAAACTTCTAGGGACAGAAAGTATATTAGTGATCGTCCAGTGCTTGGTAGATCAAGAATGATAAGTTGTAACATGTAAGGTAATAAGTAAGGAGTAATACGTGAGGCAATGAAATTTCCTAAACTTAGTTGTGATGGATACAAAATCCAAATATAACTCTTATATCCTAAAGCAGGGCATTGTGTGTTATATATGAATTATATCCAAATAAAGCTATTATTAAGTATGCACACAATTACAAATGCACACACACATACAAAAATCACACATATACACACATGTACACTTACACACAGTGAATATATACACTCATGCATGCAAATTCACATATACATACACATACACAGCAGAAGGATCCGCTGTCAAAAGGAGGAAGGAAGGTGGAGAGATTGAAATCTATGTATCAATTGTGCTGATACTTATTAAGGTGAG